>NC_081557.1:242909909-242978600 GCF_022355385.1 Mustela nigripes | reverse complement strand
CATTCATGCTGTCACACAAGCTGGAAACCTAGATCATTGTTGATACTTCTCCCAAATGTCCTCAAATCTGGTTCATTCATTTTTCCTACCACATCTTTTCATCTCCACTACCATCAACACACATTGCCCAGCTGTCACTATCAACTCCCCTTAAAAGCACCCTATATTCATTCACTTTTGGCCCTTTCCAATGTACTCTCCATACTACAGCTAGCAACCTTAGCCAAACTGCAAACCTGATCATGTCTTCCTGCCCATACACACCATACCCTTGAATGAAACTCTCCAATATCTTTCTATTGCTTTTAGAAAACATAATCTATAAGGCCTTAAAAAGTCTGGCTCCTACGTATCTTTCTGGCCATCCCTCCATTCATGCTGTCACACAAGCTGGAAACCTAGATCATTGTTGATACTTCTCCCAAATGTCCTCAAATCTGGTTCATTCATTTTTCCTACCACATCTTTTCATCTCCACTACCATCAACACACATTGCCCAGCTGTCACTATCAACTCCCCTTAAAAGCACCCTATATTCATTCACTTTTGGCCCTTTCCAATGTACTCTCCATACTACAGCTAGCAACCTTAGCCAAACTGCAAACCTGATCATGTCTTCCTGCCCATACACACCATACCCTTGAATGAAACTCTCCAATATCTTTCTATTGCTTTTAGAAAACATAATCTATAAGGCCTTAAAAAGTCTGGCTCCTACGTATCTTTCTGGCCATCCCTCAGATCTCTCCCTTCCTTAGTCTTCTCCAGCCACATGCTGCCTTGCTCCAGGTCATTAAATGTTGGCCATACTCCCCACAACATGCTCCCAGACCTCCCACAGAGCTTTTTTTTTGCAGATGCTGTTTTCTCTACTTGGAATGTTTCTCCCTCTTTCGCCTTCCCCCTTAAATCATTCATATCTTTCTGAATCTTTAGGATTCAGGTCAAACATTGCTCCCTGAGGAAAAATTCCTATTTCTCAAAGCTCAAAGCACTAGGCACCATTCTTTCATTACAAATCACCAGTTATAAAAATTATTTGTATTAGTACGTTTCCCCTAGTAGAAGACAAACTCCATGAGTTTAGGTACAGTGTTAGTTTTTCCTCATTATGTATCCTCTATCCTTTCCTCAAAGTCTGATACACACCAGGCTCTCAGTAAATATTAACTGGATATATACATGATGAATAAGATTAGTCTTTTTTTTAATAAGATTAATCTTAACAGAGGATCTGGACACCTTATGAATGGATGAAATAATAAAACAGAGGGAATCCAGGCAAAAGAGACACGGGTCACCATAAACTTAAAAGGCAGGCAGACAGGGGACAGGGAACTAGGAAACTGAATGGATACAGAATTTTCATGTGGGATGGTGAGAAAGTTCTGGAGATGCACAGCGCGGATGGATGCACAGCAACGTGCATATACTTAATGCCACTGAACTATATATTTAAAAAAAGACTGAAGTGGGAAATTTTATGTTATATAAATGTTACCATAATGAAGAAAGTTGGACAAAGAAGGAAGACCCTCTCCAAAGAAGACTTCAAAGAAAACAGCAGGGAGGATACGAAAGGGCAAAAAACACAATGCACTATCATAAAAGAATAAAAGAAGAACATCTTAGGGACATGAAGCAGCACAGTGCGGAGAAGCTGAGAGTGACAGAGCAGAATCCATTCTCTTAGAATACAGTAGTTATATTTCTAGGGAGCTCTGCTTTATCAAAGAAACACACCTGAAAAATAATCTCCTACTAACTTGGAAAAAGGGGGGGAATTTAGGACAAAGGTTCAAATTTGCAATAACCAAGTTATTCTTCTTTTCAATATATATTACAGGGGTGCCTGGGTGGCTCAGTGGGTTGAGCCTCTGCTTTCGGCTCAGGTCATGGTCTCAGGGTCCTGGGATCGAGCCTCGAATCAGGCTCTCTGCTCAGCGGGGAGCCTGCTTCCCAGCCCCCTTTCCACCTGCCTCCCTGCCTACTTGTAATCTCTGTCAAATAAATTTAAAATAAATAAATAATAAATAAATAAGTAGACATTATATTTGTAGCTGCAGCTGCTGCTCTGTTTGTAACCATAAACTCTAACCACTGTTAAATCCAGGACATGATTACACCTAGTTCAAGAGTTAACAGTTTCTCTTACATACTCCTATTTTTAATACCTTGTGATATAATAAAGCAACAAACTACTCCCTCAAATTGCTATTTTTGAGGTGCTATTTTGTTTTTCTCCTTCTAAGTGCAACTTAACTATTTTCCAATTCTTAATAGTTCCTACTTTTTAGGATGTTTTAAGCCAAGGTTTAGTAAACTATAGCCTGTGAGCCAAATCTAACCCATCACCTCTTTTGGTAAATAAAGTTTTACTGGAACACACCCACCCCAATTCACAGTCCACAAAGCCTAAAATGCTTCCTATCTGGCTGTTTACAAAAAAAGCCTGCCAACTCTTGTTCATAGGTTTATTTAACTATTATCTGCCACACCCATTAGAGTACAAGCTCTGGTCTGTTTTATTCATTGCAATACCCTAAGAGCTGAGAACAATACGTAGCACATAATAGGTTACGAACATATAGTACTGAATGAAGAAAATTCCTAACTATAAAATATACTTACATTATTTCTAAGGTGAGACAGAGTATTAGTTGTTAGTAAAGATTTTTTATTAATTATTTTTATTAACAGATAATGTATTATTTGCTCCAGGGGTATAGTTCTGTGAATCGTCAGGCTTACACACTTCACAGCACTCACCATAGCACATACCCTCCCCATGTCCATAAGGCAACCACCCTCTCCACACCCCCCCTTCCCCCAGCAACTCTCAGTTTGTTTTGTGAGATTAAGAGTCTCTTATGGTTTGTCTCCCTCCCAATCCCATCTTGTTTCATTTTTTCTTTCTTTACCCCTCACGGCCCCTTGCCCTGCCTCTCAAATTCCTCATATCAAGGAGATCATATGATAACTGTCTTTCTCTGACATATTTTGCTCAGCATAATACGCTCTAGTTCCATCCATGTCGTTGCAAATGGCAAGATTTCATTTCGTTTGATGGCTGCCTAGTAGTCCATAGTAGTCCTCAATTTATTTCATACACACACACACACACACACACACACACACCACATCTTCTTTATCCATTCATCTGTTGATGGATGTCTAGGTTCTTTCCATAGTTTGGCTATTGCGGACATAGCTGCTATAAACATTCAGGTACAAGTGCCCCTTCGGCTCACTACATTTGTATCTTTAGGGTAAATACCCAGTAGTGCAATTGCTGGGTTACAGAGTAGCTCTATTTTCAACTTTTTGAGGAACCTCCATACTGCTTTCTAGAGTGGTTGCACCAGCTTGCATCCCCACCAACAGCGTAGGAGGGTTCTCCTTTCTCCACATCCTCGCCAGCATCTGTCATTTCCTGACTTGCTAATTTTAGCCATTCTGACTGGTGTGAGGTGGATCTCATTGTGGTTTTGATTTGTATTTCCCTGATGCCGAGTGATATGGAGCACTTTTTCATGTGTCTGTTGTCCATCTGGATGTCTTTGCAGAAATGTCTGTTCATGTCCTCTGCCCATTTCTTGATTGGATTATTTGTTCTTTGGGTGTTGAGTTTGGTAAGTTCTTTATAGATTTTTGGTATGTCATTTGCAAACATCTTTTCCCATTCTGTCAGTTGTCTTCTGGTTTTATTGACTGTTTCTTTTGCTGCGCAAAAGCTTTTAATCTTGAAGAAGTCCCAATGGCTTATTTTTGCCCTTGATTCCTTTGCCTTTGGCGATGTTTCTAGGAAGAAGTTACTGTGGCTGAGGGCAAAGAGGTCGTTGCCTGTTTTCTCAAGGATTTTGATGGATTTCTTTCTCACCTTGAGGTCTTTCATCCATTTTGTGTCTATTTTTGTGTGTGGTGTAAGGAAATGGTCCAGTTTCATTTTTATGCATATGGCTGTCCAATTCTCCCAACATCATTTGTTGAAGAGACTGTCTTTTTTCCTTTGGACATTCTTTCCTGCTTTGTCAAAGAATAGAGCTGAGGGTCTATTTCTGGGCTCTTGATTCTGTTCCATTGATCTATGTGTCTGTTTTTCTTCCATTTCTTTGAAAAATACTGATGGTATTTTGATAGGGATTGCATTATCCATGTAGATTGCTTTAGGTAGCATAGACACTTTCACAATATTTGTTCTTCCAATCCATGAGCATGGAACATTTCTCCATTTCTTTGTGTCTTCCTCAATTTCTTTCATGAGTACTTTATAGTTTTCTGAGTACAGATTCTTTGCCTCTTTGGTTAGGTTTATTCCTAGGTATCTCATGGTTTTGGGTGCAACTGTAAATGGGATTGACTCCTTAATTTTTCTTTCTTCTGTCTTGTTGTTGGTGTATAGAAATGCAACTGATTTCTGTGCATTGATTTTATATCCTAACACTTTACTGAATTCCTGTAGAAGTTCTAGCAGTTTTGGAGTGGAGTCTTTTGGGTTTTCTAGGTTAAGTATCATACATCTGCAAAGAGTGATAGTTTGACTTCTTTGCCGATCTGGATGCTTTTAATTTCTTTTTGTTTTCTGACTGCTGAGGCTAGGACTTCTAGTACTATGTTGAATAGCAGTGGTGATAATGGACATCCCTGCCATGTTCCTGACCTTAGCAGAAAAGCTCTCGGTTTTTCTCCACCGAGAATGATATTCGCTGTGGGGTTTTCATAGATGGCTTTGATGATATTGAGGTATGTACCCTCTATCCCTACAATTTGAAGAGTTTTGATCAAGAATGGATGTTATACTTTGTCAAATGCTTTCTCAGCATCTATTTAGAGTATTACATGGTTCTTGTTCTTTCTTTTATTAATGTATTATATCACACTAACTGATTTGCAGATGTTGAACCAACCTTGCAGCCCTGGAATAAATCCCACTTGGTCGTGGTGAATAATCCTTTTAATGTACTGTTGGCTCCTACTGGCTAGTATTTTGCTGAGAATTTTCGCATCTGTGTTCATCAAGGATATTGGTCTGTAATTCTCTTTTTTGATGGGGTCTTTGTCTGGTTTGGGGATCAAGGTAATGCTGTCCTCATAAAATGAGTTTGGAAGTTCTCCTTCCATTTCTTTTTTTTTTTTTTAAACAGTTTCATGAGAATAGGTATTAATTCTTCTTTAAATGTTTGGAAGAATTCTCCTGGAAAACCATCTGGCCCTGGGCTCTTGCTTGCTTGGAGATTTTTGAAGACTGCTTCAATCTCCTTACTGGTTATGGGTCTGTTCAGGTTTTCTACTTCTTCCTGGTTCAGTTTTGGTACTTTATACATCTCTAGGAAAGCATCCATTTCTTCCAGATTGTCAAATTTGCTGGTGTATAGTTGCTCATAATATGTTCCTATAATTGTTTGTATTTCTTTAGTGTTGGTTGTGATCTCTCCTCTTTCATTCATGATTTTATTTATTTGGGTCTTTCCTTTTCTTTTTGATAAGTCTGGCCAGGGGTTTATCAATCTTATTAATTCTTTCAAAGAACCAGCTCTTAGTTTCGTTGATTTGTTCTACCATTTTTTTTGTTTTCTATTTCACCGATTTCTGCTCTGATCTTTATGACTGCTCTTCTTCTGCTGGGTTTAGGCTTTCTTTGCTGTTCTTTTTCCAGTTCTTTAGGTGTAGGGTTAGGTAGTGTACTTGAGACCTTTCCTGTTTCTTGAGAAAAGGCTTGTATCGCTATATACTTCCCTTGCAGGACTGCCTTTGCTGTGTCTCAGAGTTTTTGAACAGTTATGTTTTCATTTTCATTTGTTTCCATTAATTTGTTCAATTCTTTAATTTCCTGGCTGACCGGTTTATTCTTTAGTAGGAAGCTCTTTAGGCTCCAAGTATTTGAGTTCTTTCCAACTTTCCTCTTGTGATTGAGTTCTAGCTTCAGAGCACGGTGGTCTGAAAATACACAGGGAATGATTCAGATCTCTTGGTATCAGTTGAGACCTGATTTGTGACCCAGCATATGATCTATTCTGGAGAATATTCCATGTGCAGAAGAATGTGTATTCTGTTGCTTTGGGATGGATGTTCTGAATATATCTGTGATGTCTATCTGGTCCAGTGTGTCATTTAAGGCCTTTATATCCTTGTTGATCTCTGGCTTGATCTGTCCATTTCAGTGTGTGGGGGGGGGTGTCTTAAAGTTCCCTACTATTATTGTATTATTGTCGATATATTTCTTTGATTTTGTTATTAATTGGTTTTATAGTTGGCTGCTCCCATGTCAGGGGCATAGATATTTACAATTGTTAGATCTTCTTGGTGGACAGACCCTTTGAGTATGATATGGAGTCCTTCCTCATCTCCTATTATAGTCTTTGGCTTAAAATCTAATTTATCTGATATAAGGATTGCCACCCCAGCTTTCTTTTGATATCCATTAGCATGGTAAATTGTTTTCCACCCCCTCACTTTAAATATGGAGGTGTCTTTGGGTCTGAAATGTGTTTCTTGTAGACAGCATATTGATGGGTTTTGGTTTTTAACCATTCTGATACCCTGTGTCTTTTGACTGGAGCATTTAGCCCATTTACATTCAGAGTAACTATTGAAAGATATGAATTTAGTGCCATTGTATTATCTGTAAGGTGACTGTTACTGTATATTGTCTCTGTTTCTTTCCGGTCTACTACTTTAAGGCTCTCTCTTTGCTTAGAGTACCCCTTTCAATATTTCCTGTAGGGCTGGTTTGATGTTTAAAATTCTTTCAGTTTTTGTTTATCCTGGAAACTTTATCTCTCCTTCTATTTTCAGTGATAGCCTAGATGGATATAGTATTTTTGGCTGCATGTTTTTCTCATTTAATACTCTGAATATATCATGCCAGTTCTTTCTTGCCTGCCAGGTCTCTGTGGATAAGTCTGCTGCCAATCTAATATTTTTACCATTGTATGTTACAGACTTCCTGTCCTGAGCTGCCTTGAAGGATTTTCTCTTTGTCACTAAGACTTGTAAGTTTTATTATTAGATGATGGGGTGTGGACCTATTTTTATTGATTTTGAGGGGGGTTCTTTGTGCCTCCTGGATTTTGATGCTTGTTCCCTTTGCCATATTAGGGAAATTCTCTACTGTAATTTGCTCCAATATACCTTTTAGCCCCCTCTCTTTCTTCTTCTAGAATCCCAATTATTCTAATGTTGTTTCATCTTATGGTATCACATATCTCTCAAATTCTTCCCTTGTGGTCCAGTAGTTGTTTGTTTCTCTTTTGCTCAGCCTCTTTCTTGGTCTTCTATATCACTAGTTCTCTCTTCTGCCTCTATTATATTAGCAGTAAGAGTCTCCATTTTTTATTGCACCTCATGAATACTTTTTTGGTTAAAGCTTGGTTAGATTTTAGTTCTTTTATTTCTCCAGAAAGGGCTTTTATTTCTCTAGACAGGGTTTCTCTAATATCTTCCATGCCTTTTTTGAGCCCAGCTAGCACCCTGAGAATCATCATTCTGAACTCTAGATCTGACATATTACCAATGTCGTATTGATTAGGTCCCTAGCCTTCAGTACTGCCCCTTGGTTTTTGTTTTGTTTTTGTGGTGAGTTTTTCCACCTTGTCATTTTATCCAGATAAGAATATATGAATGCAAGAATAAAATACTAAAAGGGTGGCAAAGACCCCAAGAAAATGTACTCTAATCAAATCAGAAGAGACCCCAAATTGGGGGAAGAAAAATGGGTGGGTCAAAAGAAATTTTTAAAAAATTTAAAATATATATATATATATTAGACAGGTGAATAGAACAGAGCCACCCACTTGATTTTAGGTGTATTTTGGTCTCTTAGAAGAAACTACCTCTCAAAATTTTAAAGAATGAAAAACTTACATATATACAAAAATAAGGGTAAACACAATAAAGGGATGAAATATGACTGTAAAGATGAAAATTTTTAAAAAATTCTAGAAAAAGAATTGATAAGTTGGTTGGAAAAAGAAAGAAAAAAAAAGTGGAGAGAATTTGCTCAGGCTGGAGACTAGAGCACAGCCCTGTGCTAGATCTGGGGTATATTTTGATCTAGTAGAAGAAATTGTATCCCAAATTTTTTTAGGAAAAAAAAAACCTTGTTTGTATACAAAAAATAAAGTTAGATACAATGAAGTTCATGATAAAATATGACTACAATAATGAAGGTTTAAAAAGATTTTTTAAGAAAGGTATTGTTAAGATAAACTAGTTAAAAAAATGTTAAAAGAGGAAAGAGGAAAAGTTTAAAAAATTAGAATAAGAAAAAAAATAAAATTAAAAAAATTTAATTAACTTTGTAAGACTAAAGGATCATGGGGAAAAAGCCACGAATTCCATGCATTACTTTTCCCTAGCTCTGAAGTTCCGCTGTTCTCTTTGATTGGTGAGCTTGGTCTTGGCTGGATGTTCTTGCTGATCTTCTGGGGGAGGGGCTGTTGTAGTGATTCTCAAAGGAGTTTGCCTGAGGCGGAACTGCACTGACCTTGCCAGGGGCCAAGGCTAAATAATCTGCTTGGGTTCGTTCTTGGGGCTTTTGTTCCCTGAACACTTTCCACAGAGCCTTGGAGGATGGGAATGAAAATGGCAGCCTCCCAATCTCTGGCCTGGAGGAGCTGAGAGCTTGGGGCCCCACTCCTCAGTGCACCCTTGGAGAAAAGTGGTCAATCTCTCCTGTCTCCCTGGTCTCCGGCCGTGCTCCAAGCTCACCCAGTATGTGACTGAGCATTTCTGTTTCTGGTGCATGGCCCCATTTGGAGTCTCCATACCCAGCAGGAATGCTCTTCCGGCAGAGGAAGGTGGGGTCCCTGCTCAAAGAGCAGCAGCCTGACTACTGGATCATGGTTTAAGGTAACCCCAAGTTGAAAGCTCACTCCTTGGCTCAGTGTCTGTAGTCAGCTTCCCTGCTCTGATACCTGTGAGCTCTGCCACACTCAGATACCCCTGATCCTTCTGTGACCCTGCGGGACCTGACACCACACAGTCACCTCGAGGGCTCCACCCTCACTTAGCCTCTGGAGCAATGTCCCTCAGTGGAACAGACTCCTAAAAGTTTGGATTTTGTGCTCTGTTGTTCACTGCTTACCAGTTCCCAGCCCCTCCCCCTGCAGTCTACCTTCCTTTCACTTTGGATTCACTTCTCTGCATGTCCTACCTTTCAGAAAGTGGTTGATTTTCTGTTCCTAGAATTGCTGCTCTTCTCTTCGATCTCCTATTGGGTTTGTAGGTATTCAGAATGGTTTGATAACTATCTAGCTGAACTCCTACAACCTGATGTTATCTCAGTCTGCTATGCCTCCACCATCTTGACTCTTCTCCCCACATTTGACCAATTTTTTAAGATTTTATTTATTTATTTGACAGACAGATCACAAGTAAGCAGAGAGGCAGGCAGAGAGAGAAGGGGAAGTAGGCTCCCTCCTGAGCAGAGAGCCCAATGTGGGGCTCGATCCCAGGACCCTCAGATCATGACCTGAGCCGAAGGCAGAGGTTTAACCCACTGTGCCACCCAGACGCCCCGACCAAGATGTTTTTAATAAACATCTAAAATAGGGGCGTCTGGGTGGCTCAGTTAAGCATCTGCCTTCAGCTCAGGTCATGATCACGGGGTCCTGGGATCAAACCCCACATTGGTCCCCCTGCTGAGTGGGAAGCCTGCTTCTCCCTCTCCCACTCCCCCTGCTTGTGTTCCTTCTCTTGCTGTGCCCCTCTGTCAAATAAATAGATAAATAAATAAATAAATAAATAAATAAAATCTTTAAAAAACAAAAATTAAAAAAAATCTAAATAACATCACCTAGGGGCACCTGGGTGGCTCAGTGGGTAAATGTCTGACTCTTGATTTCAGCTCAAGTCTTGATCACAGGACCATGAGATCAAGCAGTGCACTGGGCTCTGTGCTTAGTGAGGAGTCTGAGATTCTCTCCCTCTCCCTTGGCTTACACATGTGCGTAAACGCACATGTGCTCTCTCAATAAATAAATCTTTAAATAATATCACCTAACTGGAATGAGTTAGACATTTTCCAGTTATTACAAATTGTCTACTACCTTGCTTATGTATTTCTAATAATCTTATGAATACAATTTAAATCAAGCCCCAGGATATAATTCTAAAAACACTTAATATTCAGAAAAAACATTTTTGGTCTATGACCACACAACCCTGAACACACCAATCTTGTCTGGTCTTGGAAGCTAAGCAGAGTCAGGCCTGGTTAGTACTTAGGGAGGAGAAACAACATTTTTAAAAATCACATAAAAGCATTTCCTTTTTAAAAAAGGATCCCCTACATGAGGAAAAAGTAACAATTTGGTGTCAAAACAGATTCAGAAGCTCTATAATCACATCTTATGTTATTTCCATATAATAACCACAACTTCTAGCCAACCAAGCTATGCTTTATTGTATGCCAGTAACTGTTTGGTCTCCCCTTTGTCTTCCCCGAACATTTTCAGCTTACACTCTAATAAAAGAGCATGATTTTAACAGTTAAGCAAAATAAGCAATTTTAAGTACATGGCTATCAAGTAAACACAAGGCAAAACAAAAAACAAAACAGAAAACCTATTTAGGATGAGTAATCACATATCAGATCCTCATTACATAAGTATTCCAAAAAAACAGTAACATTCTTAAGAGATTGAAATTCCAAGAAAGAGTCAATAATATTTTTCCTACATTTCTACCCACACTGGCTGCTATATTAAATGCCATAAGTAGTGACAGACACATTTTGTCAGCTTTGTGAGTGCTATTAAACAAAAGAGCATAAAAGCAATGTGAACTAAAATGCCAAGTTAGAAACAAAAAACAAGGGAAGGAAAATGAATTCATTTATTAAGTACCTACTATGAGCCAGAGAAACATGTTATGTTCTTGCATAAACATTATCATCTAATCCTTAAAATAACCATACAAAGTTCATCATTCTTATGAGAAAACTGAGTTCACAGAAGTTAAATAATGCTCAGAGTCACTTAGTAACTAAGTGCTAGAGTGAGAACGATGTCTCTTAGGTTCTCAGCCTGTACCTTTCCACCACATCAGAATTTTCCCCAAGGGTAGTGAGATGATTTTAGATGATACTGAATTTTTTTTTTTTTTAAGATTTTATTTATTTATTAGAGAGAGAGAGAGCATGAGAGGAGAGAGGTCAGCAGGAGAAGCAGACTCCCCGTCAAGCAGGGAGCCGGATGTGGAACTTGATCCCGGAACTCCAGGATCATGACCTGAAGCCAAAGGCAAGCGCTTAACCAACTGAGCCACTCAGGCGCCCCCTATTTTTTTTTTTTTTAAACTGTTATTTGTTTTAACTTGCATTGGAAGGAAAAAAAAAAAAAACCCTGCTGTAAAAAACCTATTGTTTCATGGAAATTTTTAAAAAGATTTTTAAAAATTTATTCATTTGAGAGAGAAAGAGAGAGTGAGTGAGTTCATGAGCAGGAGAGAGCGTCAGAGGGAGAAGCAGACTCCCAGATGAGCAAGGAGCTTGATGTGGGGCTCCATCCCAGGACTCTAGGACCATGACCTGAGCCAATGACAAACGCTTAACCAACTGAGTCACCCGGGTGCTCCCATGGATATTATTTTTTAGGATGAAATGAAATAAAAATGAAAAGATTGGGGGACAAAAGCTATTAAGTAATATTAAGTAATAGTACAAGGTTATGTGCTTATGGCAAAAACTCATGACGGCATGCACAACGAGATTCAAAAAACACTATAAAAGAAAGAACAGCCTTCCTAAAAATATACCCACTCAACCTTTATCTGTTTTTTTTTATTAAAGAAAGAGATGAATTTAAAAGTAAAATTATAGACATACCTGACATAGTTTGATCAAGTTTGTGGATAAGAGATTTTTTAGCACATTCAACATCAGGACTTGGGTAATCCAAAACTTGCCTGCACCAAACTAATGGGCTAACTGATTTCTGCATTGGTGTAAGTTTTTTCTTTGGTGATGAATACAGCCTAGAAGAAAACAAAAACATAAGGGTGGCATTCATTATTAAGCACAAGGTCATAGATAGAGATCCTTTTGGACAGATTTAAATTGGGAGGGGGCACTGTACATGTCACAGATTATCTACAAAATCATCCACATTTTACTTCATGCATAAAAAGAAAATGACACTAAAACAAGCCAAATTTCAAATTTCAAATAAACCCAAATGAAGCCAACTGTCCAATCCTAAAATGTCTAACTTTTCTTATAGTCTCATTACAAAAACTGTGAGTAAACATCTATCTTTACAACAGTTAATTCTGTTTTCACTAGTATTTAGCCAACTCCTTAATATAACCATATCATTAAGTATTGTCTAGGAGACAGAATAAGGAGATAAATACCTATTTTCCACCTCCCAGTCCCCTTCCTACCACAAACCACACAGAAAATCTCCTATTAGTGATTCATTCCTTTTAGTTCAGCAGTACACACTCTATAGCCCTATAAATCCTTAATAACTTAGTATGAATCCATTTATGAAGTTTACTTCAGTCTCGGGAAAGAAGAATAGGATAGTATTTTATAAGCTCCTGTGGAAAGGATCAAAAAAGAAAAGGTAAGCATAAGACAAGGGAAAGAAACACTTAGTTTTTCTACTTCATAGTTTTTTCCTCAGATTGGTCTAGATTATGTCAATTGATACTGATTTATTTCAAATATGACGCCATATGAAAAATGTGAAGTTACCTGAATTCTAACCAGAGTGGTTCCCAAATTAAGATACTTTAAGTGGAATTAATGAAGTAAAAAAAGCATAATTAGATTTATCCACATAGTTAAATGTTTCAATAAGGCCAGGAGTTAGTAATTTCACATTTTACACTGACCAATTTAGGGCAATAAAATGAAGTGTGTTCTGGCACAAGTACTTCAATATATCTCTATCGTACTAGAATTGACGAACTACTTGCTAGTGACACCATATATATTTTCCATCTCTTTTCTCATCTCTTCTACTTATAACGTAGCTGTGTCACATCAACTATTTAACTCTTCTCAAAATAATCAAGGCTAACAGGGTAATTTCTCTAGTCAACAATCCATGTTTATTTGGATAAAAATGGAATGAAATCTCAATTTATTAAATAACTTATTAACAGTTCAAAACAAAAAGAAACCAAGGGGGGGCTCATTCTCTTTCCAAGTTAAACACTACAAATGTTTCATAATCAAGCTCTGTCACAGCATTCCCACTGTAATTGTGATTACTATCATATACAGATATTCTAGGTTAGCAAATACTTAATGAACAAAACCTCTTAGGTGACCAAGCATTAATGAAATAACTTTCTAATAGTATCATCACTCTTTCAACATACAACTTTTCCCTACACTGACTGGTGCACAGTTTACCCATATGATTCATGTGTAGTTAGTTTCACAGCTAATAGTAGAGGAATATACTAATTGTAAAAAGTGCAAGGAGAGTGAGCCTCAAAAACATGCTCAAAGAAGCCAGACCAAAAACATACGTAGTATGATTCCATTTATATGAAATGTCTAGAAAAGAACACAGAGCAGAAATTAGATTACAACGCCTAGGACTGGAACAAGGAAGGGGGAAGAGATTTCTTTTAAGGTGACAGAAATGTTCTAATATGTTGGTGGTGATGGTTGTGGTAACAATGTCATGACTGTAAATATACTATATTCTTGAATTATATGATGAGTTTTCTTGTACATGAATTACACAGGTATGGGTAAATTTTATAGTATGTAAATTATATCCCAATAAAGCTTTCATAAAAAATTGTAAGGTGCTTTTAGAATCTTTAAAAAGACAGAATCTACTATAAACTACTTGAATAAAAGAATAATTCAACATCAATTACACTAAAGCATCATTATCTCTCCTATATTGCATGCATGGAAGCTTTCCTATTTTTGTTAATGGCACCATAACTCTTTCACAAAGAGTGGCTCACTCTTAAAGCGGCTACCTTCGACTCAGGTCATGATTCCTGGATCCTGGGATCAAGCCCAGCAGGGATCCTGCTTCTCCCTTGCCCTCTGCCTGCTACTTCCCCTACTTGTGCTCTCTCTGTCAAATAAATAAATAAAATCTTAAGAAAGAAAGAGAGAGAAAGACACAAACCAGTCTTTATTTGCAGACAACATGATCCTGTATATAGAAATGACTTTGTAGGAATCCACCAAAACCAAAAATATCCAACTAGAATAAATGTGTTTAGTAAGATTTGGGCCCCACCCAAATCTTAATAGGCAAAAAATCAATTGTATTTCTAAACATTATCAATGAATAATTAAAACAGGATATGACAAATGAAGTACAATGATACACTGAAAACAAACAATGTTGAGAAATTAAAAAGACAAATGTTCATAGACCTGAAGACTCAATATTGTTAAGATATCAATTTTTCTAGACTGATCTACACAACTGACACAATCCCTAAAAAAAATCTCAATAGGCATGCCTATATATATATAGATAGACAGGCTAATTCTAAAAGTTATAGGAAAATGTAAAGAGCAAAGAATGGTCAAAATAATTTTGAAAAAGGAAAAAGTCCTTAAAAACCAAACCAAACAAAACAACAAGAAAAACAAACCCTGAAAATCCCTGGTCTTACTTCCTCCTGATCCATTCTATACAATGGAGCCTAATTGTTTTCTAAAATATGTATCTGAGTATGTTAATATTCCTGTGCTAAAAATTCTGTGCCACTTTCCTTTTTGCCCTTATGATAGAACCCTTTCCAAAAAATGGCCCCCACAGCCCTTGAGGCATGAGCAGTGATCTGTTGCAATACTCTTTTTTTTTTTTTTAAAGCTACATTTCTCATCCTCCTCCCCCACCCAAATCTTAATAACAGCCATATGGTACTAATTTCTATTCCTGGAAAGCCCAACACTTTCGCTTCTAGGTCACATGTGCATGTTCTTCCCTCTGCCTGAAACAAGGCAATCCTACTCCTTGCTTATCTCACCCTCCCTTGCCCAACCTCAGCCAGCCTATTCCTACTTTTTACTGCATCCTGGCATAAACTGCACTTCACCAGGGAAACCTTTCTTCAACACCTCTCATAAGACTAGTACTATATAGTGAAGCAAGGTGTTTATAACAAAGCATCTTTGCAGCCACTTAAACATGTCCCATTAAAAAGGAAATTCCTCTAACATTCATTCTAGTTACAAAAGACCTACTTTATAATTTGTTCATTTTTGTCCTTTTGAAGTTTTTAAGTTAGTATTTATAAGCTGAAAAGAGACATTTAAAAAACATACTAGAGACAATAAAAATGCTAAAATATGGGTAAACCTCAAAAATATTATATTAAGTAAAAGAAGCCAGCCACAAAAGAGTGCATCCTATACGTTTATATATTCATTCAGCCACAAAAGAGCACATCCTATATTGTTTATAACAGAATGTCTAGGATAGGCCAATCTATGAGAAAAAAAAGTTGATTAGTGGCTGCCTAGGGATGGGAGAGGGATAAGGGGAAGAGAAATGGGAAGTGACTGTTAATGGGTACATGGCTTCTTTGGGGATGTTGAAAATACTCTGAAACAAGACTACGGTGATGGTTGTACTATTCTGTAAATAGACTGGAAACCACTGAATACTAAAAACCCTAGTACACTTTAAATAGACAATTTTGTAGTATGTAAATTATCTCAATAAAGCTGTTTTAAAAATCTGTTAGAAATAAACTGGCCCTCTCAGACACATGAAAAAAGGCTCAACATCACTCGGCATCAGGGAAATACAAATCAAAACCACAATGAGATACCACCTCATACCAGTCAGAATGGCTAAAATTAACATTAGGAAATGACAGATGTTGGTAAGGATGCTGAGAAAGGGGAACCCTCCTACACTGTTGGTGGGAATGCAAGCTGCTGTAGCCACTCTGGGAAACAATATGGAAGCTCTTCAAAAACTTGAGAATAGGGGCGCCTGGATGGCTCAGCATCTAAGCATCTGCCTTCGGCTCAAGTCATGATCCCAGAGTCCTGGGATCAAGCCCTGCGTTTGGGCTCCCTGCTCAGTGGAAGCCTGCTTCTTCCTCTCCCTCTGCCTTCAGGTCCCCCTGCTTGTGCATGCTCACTCTGTCAAATAAATAAAATCTCCAAAAAAAAAAGTTGAAAAAATTGAAAATAGAGCTACAACCCAGCAACTGCACTATTGTGTATTTACCCCAAAGACACCAATGTAGTGATCTGAAGGGGCACCTGCACCCACATGTTTATAGCAGCGATGTCCACAATAGCCAAACTATGGAAAGAGCCCAGATGTCTATCAACAGATGAATGGATAAAGATGTGAGATATATTATATATATATATATGCACTTGTATGTATTTATATATATTTAATTATATAATAAGATCTATAATGGAGTATTATCCAGCTATCAAAAATGAAACCTTACCATTTGTAACAACATGGCTGGAACTAGAGGGCACTATGTTAAGTGAAATAAGTCAATCAGAGAAAGACAATTATATGATCTCACTCATATGTGGAATTTAAGAAACAAAACAGAGGAGCATAGAGGAAGTGAGGGGAAAATAAAACAAGATCAAACCAGAGGGGGAGACAAACCATGAGACTCTTAATCATAGAAAACAAACTGAGGGCTGCTGGGGGGGAGGAGGATGAAGGGATGGGGTGACTGGGTGATGGGCATTAAGGAGGGCATGTGATGGGACGCCTGGGTGGCTGAGTTGGTTAAGCGGCTGCCTTCGGCTCAGGTCATGATCCCGGCGTCCTGGGATCGAGTCCCACATCGGGCTCCTTGCTCATCAGGGAGCCTGCCTCTCCCTCTGCCTGCCATTCTGTCTGCCTGTGCTCGCTCTCTCCCCCTCTCTCTCTCTGATAAATAAATAAAATCTTAAAAAAAAAAAAAAAAGGAGGGCATGTGATGTAATGAGCACTGGAATCTATATAAGAAAGATGAATCACTGAACTCTACCTCTGAAACTAATAATATATTATATTGCTCTGCGGGAAGCCTGCTTCTCCCTCTCCTCTTCTCTGCTGCTCCCCTTATTTGTGCTCTCTCTCTCCCTCTGTCAAATAGATAGAAAGAATCTAAAATAAAATAAAGTTATGGGGGGTGGTGCTTGCGTGGCTCAGTCAGCTAAGCATCTGCCTTTGGTTCAGATCATGATCCCAGGGTCCTGGGATTGAGCCCCGTGTTGGGCTCCCTGTTCGCTGGGAGCCTGCTTCTCCCTCTATTCCCAGCTCGTGCTCTCTCGCTTTTAAATAAATAAAATCTTAAAAAAAAAAAAAAAAAAAAAGCAACAGATGGCTATTTGCTTAGACCTAGCTTAAATGTTGAAAAACAATAAGAAAATTGTTATTGGAGTGAAATTTAGATTAGTGTATAAACTTTCACAGGTCCAGGAAAACAATCAGTTTTTAATACCTCAAAATCATCCTTCCCTATTGAGTAAGGCATAAGTGAGGCTAAAAAAGAGCTTGTCTTCACCAAATTCAATGCATAATCCCTGGCACAGTGATTGACATTTAGAGATGATCAAATATTTGCATGTGAATGAAGAATGAATAAAACAACCATGATTATAATATTTAAAAATGCACATGAAAAAAGGTAAAGGAAACATAGCAAAGTAAATAAGATCAAAGTGACTAGAGACTTTTGTTTCTATTTTTATAATTTTATGATTTTTAAAACTTTCATTAACAGAAGTATCTTTGGTTTTACCCACAACTAAATATAATTTAATGATTTTAAATTCTTAGGATACATTGCTTTATAACGATTTACCAAGCTTTCTTAGTCAATGTGGCAATAGGAAGTGCTATTATTTCATATTTTATCAAATGCTTATTACATGCCAGGCATGGTTTCAATATTTTAAAAATACTTTCAATTTTTTTCTTTAAAGATTTTTAATTTATTTTTGTGAGAGAGAGAGAGAGAGAGCACACTCTCCAGAGAGGTTGGGGAGGGGGCACGACACAGAGGAAGAAAAAGAAGCCAACTCCCCATAAGGAGGGAGCCTGATGCAGGGCTCGATCCCAGGATCCCAGGTTCCCAGGATCATGACATGACCCACTGCAAACACTTAACTGACTGAGCAGTCCAGGCACCTTAACTCTTCCTTTCAATCTTCACAACAAACTCATGAATAGGTGCTAACTAGGTTTACTCCAGAACCTGTGCTCTTAACTATTGTATTTTATCGCCTAATAAGGCTCTTGGCTGGCTCAGTCAGTGGACCATGGGACTCTTGATCTCAGGATTGTGAATTCAAGCCTGGTGATAGGGGTAGAATTTACTTAAAAACAAAACACTCCAATGTATTCATCATTCTAATGGTTCCTGTGGTTCTCTGTTCTCTTTTCCTAAGCCCTACCAACCATAAGGGTGTAACTGATCCCCCATCACAATAAAAAAATCAAAACTCAATTAAAAAGAATATCTTCAGTTCATATATATATAGCAAGAGTCTTTCTGAAATTTTAGATTGATCATGCCATTAACTATGATCAATCTAAACTATGCTAATTTGGCCCATTAGCAAACTTAAAGCATTATGTACTACATTTATATGAAGAAATATAAAATACCCTTCTAGTTTTTAGAGAACTATCATTGGTATTACTAGTAATAATGGTAATTATTAGCAAAGCAAATTCATTAAGAAATTCTTAAACAGTTTACAAGCACTGGGATGCCTGGGTGGCTCAGTTGGTTAAGCATCTGCCTTTGTCTTTCTGACAAATAATAAAATCTTGGGGGGGAAAAAAACAGTTTACAAGCACTGAAGTGACATTAACTACAGGGTAGGCAGTATACACATATAAACAGAAAGTATTGCAGCAGAATACAACACAGTGAGCCAAAAAAAAGGGCAGAGCAAGCAAGCAAGCTGAAAAGACTAAAGAAAAGCTTTAAAACCGTGAATTCCAAAGTTTCAGTCAGTGACATTCTATGCTTCCATTTTCATTTCATGACTCTCTTGATTCTCATTCCAGTAAGAAAAGGGTGTTTTTTTTTTAAATCAAAAGTTTTGATATTCTCTGGGATTCCACAAAAGGGAAGTTGGAAATTACTTCTTCAAAAAGACAGTCTTCTAATGTTTGAGGCATAGCCATGTACTGCTGGGAAATAGTTACAGTGAGACCAACCTAAAATGCAGCAATCAGAAACTGAGGGGCTTTGTTTGTTTGTTTGTTTTGGTGTTTTGTATTGTTGAGAAAAGACATCAGGAAGGCTAGGAGTCTCAAACTATACCAGACTCTGCAAAATTTTGACAATAGCTACAGAGTATGACAGTCCTTATGTATATGACTAAACACATACTTTCAGCCACAACCACGTACACGGATAACAATTACTGATAGCAGAATTTATTCCACAGAGAACATAATGTGTGTGTATGTGTGTGTGTATACACATATACACATCCCGATACATAGGTTACATGTATATGAAGTGTGTGTATAATCCACACTAATTCTTTTAGGGTCCTTTGCTTGTTAATCACTAACTTTTTATTGGTAAAATGCCTTGAACGGGATTTTATCTGTAGAAGCCACGGTACTCAGGGCTAACAAGTCATAACTCAGTAAATGACATGTCCTTCCAATCCCAGGTGATAATGCATACTATAATGACTTTTAACAATTTGTCAACTAAGGTTGTTTTAAAAATTAATATATTTTTCTTATTGTTGAGAAAGTTTCTGCACAAATATCTGAGAAAAGATACGAGAGTATAAAGTTAGAAAACACAAAGCACTGCTAACAAAGATTTGTTAATACAATAAAGAGTAAACAACTCTTTTATCAGAGAATTTTCTATTTGCAGTATTCCCATAGGTTCTAATGTTAGTTTCTTGAATTACAAAATTAAATATTTTATCCACTTTGTGAAAATACAAACAAAATAATGGGAGGAATCTAAATACATGTATTTGCTACATATATATGTTTACATATTTGTATTTAAGTATATGTATTTATCCCCAACAACAGGCTGGCCGAAAACATCAAGTAACTGAAGTGGTAAAGAAAATCTTTTAGCAATGTTTTAATGCTACATGCCAGAGTAGAAGCAAGAATGGTACTCTGCACTCCGTTTATAGAATTAAGACTAGCTCAAACATTCTCTTCTCTTTTTCTTTTGAGTTATATAAAAAGATAAGAGTGAGTATGTGAGGAATCCTGATATATACCATAAACTGAAATGGTTAGAATGCATAAAATACTTTTGAGAGGCGAGAGGGACAATATTTTTAGAACTGGCATTGTCCTAGAAAGAACCTGATCTTGTCCTCCATTATTAGAATTTGTAGTTGTGTTTGTATATATACAATTTATATATAATCATATAACTGTCTTTCATAGGGAACTCCAAGCATCTCAAGGGCAAGAATAGTATTTCGCCATCATCTCTTATGCTCTACCTTCAACCCCAAAGAAACCTGTCCTGCATGTAGTAGAAAAGATTGCAGAATGAACAAAAGAAATAACTACAAAGAATCCATAACAGGACACTGCACTTTTTCTTGAAAAATTATACAAAAATTCTACAGTTATTCTCGATTGTACCACTTAGTAACTCTAGTTGCAAGATGAGAACTAAATTTTTTTCTATTTTAATTCGTATTCATTCCACCTAATTTGTTCCTTTCAAAATACTCCTGACAACTAACCAGGATCTCTCTCAAGTGACAGTAATCAAATTATGCCAGGATCTTTAAGAGACTAAATTTAACCTATTCTCCAGTCTATTAAATTTCTTCCTTTCCCATCAGTTTTTGCCCATATCACTTATTAAAGTTTAATTACTAAAACTAGAAGTGATGACATGAGGGTCTGAAAATATGTAAGTGTAAAAACCGAGCTTTTTTACTTCTTCACACATTTTCTGTATCACACTATTTTTGTTATTCTATCAACTGCTGTATCACAAGATATAAATTTGTTCCTACTATTTTATTCTGTATTTATCAGAAACTTTTAATTTGATGAAGTCTTTTTTTGTTTTATCATAACCAACTATCATTCTTTGGACATAAGTGATTTTCAAATAGTCCCAGTCCTAATTTTTCTCCTGGGTGTCACAGAGCTCCAATGGTTTACTACAGACATTCCCCCAAAATCAAACACCTCCAAACAAACATAAAATGGCACTACTATTTTTTCCAGTCAACAAATGAAAAGTTTTATGTTAACCTTGACTATTTTCTCTTGCTACATATTCAATGTGCTCAATCAACACATCCTATCAATTCATAATGCCCCTAAAATCCATCCCTTCCTTTTCATTTCCACTAACTTCACTCAAGCCTAGACCCTCATCTCACCCAACATAAGCAATTATAATAATATCTAGTGGTTTCCCTGAACCTACCAGACTTGAACTCCTCTAATCTATCCTCTACCCACTACCATTTAGCTAAAATACAGATCAGTATAACATTGCTTCACTGCTCAAAAACTTCCCCAAATTTAGCCTGCAGCTTAATTTTTAAGGTTCTGTTATCTCATCCACAATTACACGCTTTGATCTTCTCTCCCATGTACTCCAGTAAAAAAAACCCCTCTTGTCCAGCCAAATGTATGTTTATCTCATGTACCCTGGATAGTTAAACCATAGATGTCTTTGTTTGTAATCCTTTTTACTATGGGGAAGGGGGCCAAATTTCCTTTCCATTTTCCTGATCTAAACCAAGCCTCATTTCAAGATCAATTCAAGACTTGCTTTTTTCACAAGGCTTTCCAACCGCCATAGTTCTCACACCTACATTTTTTGTTGTTTTTTATTAACATATAATGTATTAGTAGTCCCAGGGGCACAGATCTGTGAATCGCCAGGTTTACACACTTCACAGCACTCACCATAGCACATACCCTCCCCAATGTCCATAACCTCACCACCCTCTCCCTAGCCCCCTCCTCCTGGCAACCCTCAGTTTGTTTTGTGAGATTAAGAGTCTCTTATGGTTTGTCTTCCTCCCGATCCCATCTTGTTTCATTTATTCTTTTCCTACCCCCCAAACCCCCCACGTTGTATCTCCACTTCCTCATATCAAGAAGATCATATAATAGTTGTCTTTTTCTGATAGACTTACTTCGCTAAGCATAATACCCTCTAGTTCCATCCACGTCACTGCAAATGGCAAGATTTCATTTCTTTTGATGGCTGCATAGTATTCCATCGTATATACATACCACATCTTCTTTATCCATTCATCTGTTGATGGATATTTAGGTTCCTTCCACAGTTTGGGTATTGTGGACATTGCTGCTATAAACATTCGGGTGCACGTGCCCCTTCAGATCACTACATTTGTATCTTTAGGGTAAATACTCAGTAGTGCAATTGCTGGGTTATAGGGTAGCTCTATTTTCAACTTTTTGAGGAACCTCCATACTGTTTTACAGAGTGGTTGCACCAGTCTGCATCTCCACCAACAGTGTAGGAGGGCTCCCTTTTCTCAGCATCCTCGCCAGCATCTGTCATTTCCTGACTTGCTAATTTTAGTCATTTTGACTGGTGTGAGGTGGTACCTCACTGTGGTTTTGATTTGTATTTCCCTGGTGCCGAGTGATGTGGAGCACTTTTTCATGTGTCTGTTGGCCATCTGGATGTCTTCTTTGCAGAAATGTCTGTTCATGTCCTCTGCCCATTTCTTGATTGGATTATTTGTTCTTTGGGTGTTGATTTGATAAGTTCTTTATAGAGTTTGGATACTAGCCCTTTATCTGATACGTTGTTTACAAGTATCTTCTCCCATTCTGTCAGTTGTCTTCTGGTTTTGTTGACTGTTTCCTTTGCTGTGCAAAAGCTTTTGATCTTGATGAAATCTCAATAGTTCATTTTTGCCCTTGCTTCGGCGATGCTCCTAGGAAGAAGTTGCTGCGGCTGAGGTTGAAGAGTTTGCTGCCTGTGTTCTCCTAAGGATTTTGATGGATTCCTTTCTCACACTGAGGTCCTTATCCATTTTGAGTCTATTTTCATGTGTGGTGTAAGGAAATGGTCCAGTTTCATTTTTCTGCATGTGGCTGTCCAATTTTCCCAATACCATTTGTTAAAGAGACTGTCTTTATTTCATTGGACATTCTTTCCTGCTCTGTCAAAGATTAGTTGACCATAGAGTTGAGGGTCTATTTCTGGCCTCTCTATTCTGTTCCACTGATCTATGTGCCTGTTTTTGTGCCAGTACTATACTGTCTTGATGATGACAGCTTTGTAATAGAGCTTGAAGTCTGGAGCTGTGATGCCACCAACTTTGGCTTTCTTCTTCAATATTCCTCTTGCTATTCGAGGTCTTTTCTGGTTCCATATAAACTTTTGGGATTATTTGTTCCATTTCTTTGAAAAAAATGGATGGTATTTTAATAGGGATTGCATTAACCATGTAGATTGTTTTAGGTAACACAGACATTTTCACAATATTTGTTCTTCCAATCCAGGAGCATGGAACATTTCTCCATTTCTTTGTGTCTTCCTCAATTTCTTTCATGAGTACTTTATAGTTTTCTGAGTATAGATTCTTTGCCTCTTTGGTTAGGGTTGTTCCTAGGTATCTTATGGTTTTAGGTGCAATTGTAAATGGGATTGACTCCTTAATTTCTCTTTCTTCTGTCTTGCTGTTGGTGTAAAGAAATGGAACTTATTTCTGTGCATCGATTTTATATCCTGACACTTTATTGAATTCCTGTACAAGTTCTAGCAGATCTGGAGTGGGGTCTTTTGGGTTTCCTAGGTTAAGTATCATATCATCTGCAAAGAGTGAGAGTTTGACTACTACTTTGCCGATTTGGATGCCTTTAATTTCTTTTTGTTTTCTGACTGCTCAGGCTAGGACTTCTAGTACTATGTTGAATAGCAGTGGTGATAATGGACATCCCTACCATATTCCTGACCTTATCACGCCTACTTCTTATCACCTTAACATATTACTCTACTCATAGTTAAGTACCAAATGTATGTGAGATGATTAACTCCGAGGATGCCCATTATCCCATTTGTCAGAGAAGTCCTAATTTAAGCCTGTTGTTTTCGCACCCCAGCACTCCCTTGACTCTCAAATAGTGCCCACATTTGTACAATAAATTAGTTTTTCTTAATTTTCATAACATTACTATGACTTAGAAATGTAAAGGGAACAATTACTAGAATGCAATCCTTATTCCTGCAATTTAGCACTAAATATTTCTGGTTGAGGCTGTGTTGTAAATATGCTGTAAGGCAATACTGAGGTGATTTTGCACCCAGGGGACATCTGACAATGTCTAGAGGCATTTTTGTCTGCTAAACATCCTATAATACACAGGACAGCCTCCACAACAAAGAATTATCTGGCCCAAAATGTCAAGATCCTCATATAAGAAAGCTAGTAAGACCAAACTGCTATTTTTGAAAAATATAAGTATCTTGTAAGAGGAACTATTCTGATCTTTAATCATTTACTTTAGTATGATTTTTATGTAAACAATTATGAATAGTTGGGATGAAATGGAAAGAACATCACTCAATATTCTGGCTTGAATTCCAGTTCTGCCGTGTGCTTCTGGGTACAAGAGGTAGATAAAATTTAGAAGCTCAGTTTTCTAGCCTTTTAGCATAGCTGTGCCTTCTGTTCCCACCTACATACAATTGCCATACTTATCTTTCCAAAACACCATTTTGCTAAGAATATCCCAACACTCAAAAATCTCTCTCTAGATTTCAGAGGCCATCCACAATATGGTCCCCAAACCAATGATTCAACTTTCTCACTGTTCCCCAACCTACTTCACTTAAGTATCTTCACAGGCTTTTTCTTTACCCTGCTCAAATATAGCACTCACCCTTCTTGATTCTGACAGAACAACAAGAAATACCCTTCCACCTGTACAAAAATCCTTTGTCACATTCAAGTCCATATAAGCCTTTATTCAAATTCCAAGTTCATTCTGTCTCCAAATTAAATTGTAAGTACCTTGAGACCTTAGTATCAAGTTCTACTTGGTCATTTAAAGAAATATTAACATAGCAAGTACCATTAGCCAGGCATGGTGCTAGACAGGAATTTAAAGATGAATTAGGACAAAACTAGATTATATATAATGTTACATGTTAGCCTCTCCCATTCACTTGCTGTACTACCATCGTGACCCTTCTTGTCAAGTTCCAAGCCTCTAGAATCAGGTTTCTAGGATTGATCAGTTTTTAAAATTTCATTTTTTTAATCCTCTCCAGAACAGCCTTAGCTAATAACCAATGGCAAACAAAAATTTTACTATGACAAGTGGACACAAGTCAATTCCCCTTCTCGAAAGGGTATTAGTAAGCCCACTCAAAAAATATTGTAAGATTACTAAATTATCCCTTCTGAATCTAATATTAATAAAGATAAACATCTAATTGCATTATACCTATAAAATACAATACCAATCAGGCACTAAATACGTACTTCTAAAACCTCCTAACTCAATAGCATCTATTAAGTTCCAATCCTCAACATTATCAGCTTACAGGCTGCTTACAAACTTAGCCTTGCTCCCCTTATCATTTCTTTCAAACAAAACCTTCAACAGTCACATGCAATTGGTAGTTTTTTACTCTCTCACAGAGAAATGAGCAAAAGCTCCTGAATGGAGGGCTGTATGTGGGAAGAGCTTCCTTCTAGTAAACTGGAGAAGTGGCAGATGGTTTGATTCATCCTCATGGATTCTAAATCTCTAATTTTCAAACACTATCTCCCTCTTCTTATCATTCCAAATACCTTCACAAATTTCATATCCTATATTATTGTACTGCATTATCTGGTTTTCATTTTTCACTTTTTCTTTTCCTCCCTATAAACCTTTAACACCTTTAAGAAATTTCACTTTTATTCCAGCATTTGAGCCTTTTCAAAGTCAAAGGAAACTGTAGGTTTTTCATTTTTTGGAGCCACACCTAGTTTAAAGACCTAATTTTAAAAAGCCTTCCTCTTAAATAAGCTAGTTTGTTCCTAAAGGTGCCTATTTCCTCCATAATTTGGATTCCCAAGTGAAAGACACCAGGGAATGTGATTTTGAGTAAATGGAACAGGGAAAATAAAAACTTATATTACCTAAAGTCTTAAAACCTACATACTTTTACATGTTCATTTTTACTTCTGAACTAGCACAAGAGACAACATATAGTGTGCTTGGCTAGTATCAGTCCTTACTATAACGAACAGTACCTTACTGTAACTCAAACCATTTACATTAAGATACTTAATTCTGCTACTTGCCACTCAAATTGTTTCCTACTTAAAAATGTCATGGGGTGCCTGGGTGGCTCAGTTGGTTAAGCATCTGCCTTCAGCTCAGGTCATGATCTCAGGGTCCTGGGACTGAGCCTGGTGACCAACAGGCTCCCTGCTCATCAGGGAGTCTGCTTCTCCCTCTCCCTCTGACCATCCTCCCTGCTTGTGCTGTCTCACATAAATAAATAAATAAAATATTTAAAAAGTGAGTAAATAAAAAATAAAAAACATGGGAACCTGGGTGGCTCAGTCAGTTAAGCAGCTGCCTTTAGCTGAGGTCATGATCCCAGGGTTGTGGGATCAAGCCCCGTATTCATCTCCTTGCTCGGGAGGGTGCCTGCTTCTCCCTCTGTCTCTGCCTGCTGCTCCCCCACTTGTGCTGTCAAACAAACAAACAAACAAAAACTTACCTTAAAAAAAAAAGTCAAAATTAAACTAATTTACAAACACAGTTTTAGATATATATTCCTAGCAGACAAGCAAGGAGGCAGGGGGCTCGGTAAGTGGGGGAAGAAGGGAAAAAGCCTTTCTGGTTTACAAGGGCATTCATTAGCACTTTGCCCAGAAGGCTCATGAGATGTGAGCTACACACAGCTTTGGGATTCCTTATATGATATCTCTGGAAAATAAAAAAGTTTCAGGATTTTCCACACCTACAAAAACATACTACATATTTTAGGCAAATCTGATATTAATATACTTGAGGGGGTCCCTGGGTGGCTCAGTTGGTTAAGCTCAGATCATGATCCCAGGGACCTGGGATAAACCAGGTCAGGCTCCCTGCTCAATGGGAAGCCTGTTTCTTCCTCTCCCTCTGCCCCTCCACCTGCCCATTCCCACTTGTTTCTCTTATTCTGCTCTCTCTCAAATAAATAATATCTTAAAAAATTAAAAAGAAAATTTACACTTGGGTATTTCATTTTTAAATTTTTTTCAATTTTTTTTTATTTTTTAAGATTTTTAAGATTTGTCAGAGAGGAGAGCGCGTGCATGCACATACACAAACAGAGGCAGTGGCAGGCAGAGGGAGAAGCAGGCTCCGCAGGACTAAATCCCAGACCCTGGAATCATGACCTGAGCCGAAGACAGATGCTTACCCTATTGAGCCACCCAGGTGTCCCTGGGTAATTTCATTTATAAAATGCAAAGTTAAAAACAAGAATAATAGATAAAATCATATATATCAGCTAACTTGGGCTCCAGTTCTATTAAAAATGCATGTCTAAACTTACTGGAACCCAATTTTTTTCAACTGTGATATATAATCTCACTATCACTAAGTAATAAGGAAAACATCAACTGTTTCTTAATGTATAGTATTATGATTCCTACCTATGTGACCACAAAGTAATGAAATTACTTAAATCTTATAAATAGGATTTAAAAAGACTTATTTACTTATTGGGTGGGGGCAGCATGCGCACATGAGTGGGAGGGGCAGAGGGAGAGAGAATCTCAA
Organism: Mustela nigripes; assembly: GCF_022355385.1. Taxonomy (NCBI): domain Eukaryota; kingdom Metazoa; phylum Chordata; class Mammalia; order Carnivora; family Mustelidae; genus Mustela; species Mustela nigripes. Next base: position 242,950,892 of record NC_081557.1, on the reverse strand, counting down.
GCCAACTCCTCACGCAGGAATCAATCTTATAACCAAGGTGAAATCAAGAGTAGGATGCTTAACTAACTGTGCCACCCAGGCATCCTATAGATAGGATTTTTTAAGTTATAAAAGCAATTTGTGTTCATAACAGGAAATTTAGAAATCACAAGAATTACAAACAAGCTTAAAACAGGGTACATCTGCTACCTTACCAAAGATATATCACTGTTTCAATTAACTTTAAAACTATTTTTTTTAACATCAGACACTATCTAGATAGAATTTCTTTAATTCATCACGGGAGAGTATAGATTCAATACTGCTAGTATTCAGAATGTGTGAGAAACTCATCTCAACTAGCATAAGGGTCATCAAGTCAGGTCAGAATCTGATCTCATTATTTTCCAGCTTCACCTCATTTCAACCTAACATCACTGACAATCAGATTGAGTCAATGTAATTTAATGTAACTGAACTCTTACTAAACACAAGATACTGAGAGCCTGTTCAGACACATGAAGATGAATATGATACTCTCCCTCTGCTTAAACTGCTCACAATCTAGACTCCAGAGATCAAAGTACAAGGTTGTCTTGTTACATATACTCTAAAAAGTGTGTAAAATTGATAGGTAACACTGAAAAGGAAGTAAACCAAACAGGATATTTAGAATTTCAAAAAGAAAAAAGGTGCTCTGTTGCAGAGTGAACATCAGAACATGCCACCAGGCAGGAATGTCCCTGAAGTTTGCTGGCAACAGTAAGTAAAGGCAGGAAAAAGGAGAACTGGAATTGGACTGCTCAGGACTTTAAATACCTTGCTAACCCATTTTTATTAGCTAGCATAATAATGATTTTTAATAGTTTTCAAAACTCATACCTACTCTCATAAGGTAAGGAATCTTCCATTACTGAGGATATTCAGAAAAATGTGCTATAGATTTAGAGGAAAAAAAAAATCTAGGTGCCCCTAGGTAGCACAGTTGGTTGGTTATCTAACTCCTGTGTTCAGCTCAGGTTGTGATCTCAGGATGGTGAGGTAGAGCCCAGCATTGGGCTCTGAGTTGAGCGAGGAGTCTGCTAAAATTTCTCTCCCTCTCCCTCTGCCCCTTGCTTGTTCGCTCTCGTTAAATGAATAAATCTTTAAAAAGAAAAAAACAATCTATGTTCCTATTGCTAAAGATCTTTCCCACATTTAACCTTAGCACTTTGTCTTGAAAGTATCTTATGCTTCCAAATACATCACAGTATTTTAATCAGAGTTAAAAGGACACTAAGAAGTAACCGATTTCAACTAATTTTTACCTCTTTGTAACATCCTTTGTCACAGGACTATTCAACAGTCCTCACTGCTGAATATCACTTACTTTTTTTTTTTAAGATTTTATTTTTTTAATGTAATCTACTCCAATGTGGGGCTTAAAATCACAACCCCAAAGTCAAGAGTTGTATGCTCTACTAACTGAGCCTGCCAAGTGCCCTAAAATTTATTTAAACTTTTTAAAGACAGTCTATACCAGGAGCATCTGGGTGGCTCAGTGGATTAAGTGTCTGCCTTCAGCTCAGGTCATGATCCCAGGACCCTGGGATCAGGACCCACATCAGGCTCTCTCCTCAGTGGGTAGCCTGCTTCTCTTCCCTCTGCCCCCCCCCCGCCCGCATTGTGCTCATGCTCTCTCTCAAATAAATGAAATCCTTCTTAAAAAAAAAGTTAAAAAAAAATAGTCCATACCATCTAGAAACAGCTGTACTAGAAAATTCTATCTTATATTAAATAAAAAATTGCCTGCCTCTAATTTATACCTATTATTCTAGTAATGATCTTCAGTTATACAGAGTAAGTTGAATAATCCTTATTATACTCCTTCAAATATTTAAAAAATATTCTTTTCTGAAAGCTAAATATCCATAGATTAAATAAACCAAGACCAAATGTTTTTCATTAGACAGGATTTTCACACTTAGCATGAATCTCAATCCACTATCTTAGCTATGTGACTTTGAGATTAATTTCATTACCTGAAAAAAAGGGATAACATGACACGTTACAACACAGATGAACTCTGAAGACACAATACTTAATGAAATAAGCCAGAGAGAGAAGGTCAACTACTTGGTAATTTCACTTACATGAGGTACACAGAGTAGTCAAATTTATTGACACAGAAAGTAGAATGGTAGTTGCCAAGGGCTTGGGGCAAGAGGACAGGGGAATTGGGGAGTTACTGCTGAGTTTCGATGGGGAAGGATAAAAACTTCTAGAGGCAGATGGTGGTGATGCTTGCATAATAATCAGTGTAAATGCCATTGAATTATACACTTAAAATGGTTAAAATGGTAATTTTTTGTTTTGTATATGTTACTACAGTAAATAATGGAGATAATAATAACTTAAAATTGTGCAGATTAAATGGTCTGCCATGAATAAAATGCCTTACACAGTACTTTGTATAAGGAACATAATTAAACAAAAGGGATTGTAATATATTTTACCAATCATGTGGCCCTTCTTGGCCAAATTCTATTTTTTAAGAAAGCAAGAACCTGCATGATCACATCTCTCAGCATCCCCAACATTGTGCTGTTCACACATAGGAGTTCTAAGTATTCTATTAATAAAAAAAATTTAAGTCACATTAGAATCACTGGAAAACTAAGGAAATAAAATGCTCATCTAGATGTGTGACTTCTTAATTCATTTAAAACACAACACACACATGAACCATGTTACTTTAAAGTAACATCTCCTTGGCAGAGAAGAGTCTAGAAAACAAACTTCAAGAAGTTAATCAGCAAATAACTGCCAAATTATTCAGATAAGTAGTGATAAGTATACAAGTCAAAATGCTTTATTTATCTAGACTTAGCAAATAAAATTACAGGTGAGTTCTAGCAATGGTCTCCCATGAGAAGCATACATAAAGCAAAGAGGCCATGTAATATAGATCATTCTTAGATATGAAGGACCATGAGTGAAAAACACAGCAAGTAAAAACCACATACTATCTATCTCTAAGTTAGGGAAGTTTATCAATAAAATTTATTGTTAAGAAGTCAGTCTGAGTTTAATACGGCTTCATAAACTTAAGGGAAAATTGATTTAAAGTAAAATGGGGGCAACTGGGTGGCTCAGTTGGTTAAGAGGCTGCCTTTGGCTCGGTCATGATTCCAGGGTCCTGGGATCGAGCCCTGCATTGGGCTCCCTGCTCAGCAGAGAGCCTGCTTCTCTCTCTCCCTCTCTCCCTGCCGCTCTGCTTACTTGTGCTCTCTCTCTAGCTCTCTGTCAAATAAACAAATAAAATATATTTTTAAAAATGGATGTAACAGGATATGAAAGACTTACCTGATTTCTAATATCAAATTTTTGAGGGGGGGTGTGGAGGGGCAGACGGAGAGAAACAATTTTAAGCAGGCTCCCCAGTCCGTGTAGAACCCCACACAAGGCTTGATCTCACAACCCTGAGAACATGACCTGAGCCAAAATCAAGAGTCAAACGCTTAACTGACTGAGCGATCCACGGGCCCCTCAAACCTTTTTAAGATGATGTAACCATTTGTCCTCACCAGTCTGAATATTAAACAGCTTAAAAACAAGAGAAATGACCATCCAATCTCAAAGTCCATTTCTAATTTCATTTTCTATGATTTTATGTTCTTTCTGCCGAAGTTCCTAGGAGCCCTGCAAAGAGCTTTCCTAACATCTCTATTTTCAATCTGTTGTCTCCACTACAGACACAGGGATCTATGTCAACAAGAAAAAGGGGAAAAATGACAAACTTCTAGATACTAACAACTAATGTTAACTAACAAATACTGATTAGGTAATGCAATCACTATGCAATATTAAACTCTCATCTAAAAAAGTGCGGCACAGTAGATGAATAAACAATCTAAAACTCATTTAGAAAGTATTTCATACACACTCCCCTTTTGCCCACATGTAAATTCCTTTTCAATTAGCCACAGTTCACAGTAAGGATGGAGAAAACAATCTTAAGAGACTTGAAGAGATGGACAAGTCAGTTCCTAACTCTCCTCCTCAATGATAAATTTTTTAAATAGCAAAGATTTTTATGTGTTATATGTACTTGTTCATTCTTTTATATGAAGCCCTTAAAAATTTCAAATAAAAACCATTTGTAAAATCTCCTTTCTTTGAAACCCAAGACTGCTTCTTTCCTCAGTAAGGTACAAGGTTCTAAGTAAATTTAATGAAGAAAATGTGGATTTATGGAACATTAGATTGAAATTACTGTTTTACAAAATGTGGGAGAGTACAAGGACATGGAATCAAAGCACAAAAACTCTAAAACCCAAATTGACTAGAAATGTTAAGTAACTATACATGTAAAAAGAGGGATGATATTATGGGAGTTGATTACAGGTCAACAAGCCAAGGGATATCAATACTACTTAATACAAATTTCAATTCTAGTACAAAGAAAAGATGTAACAGTGATACGGAACCTCCTCAGGTATTTACATAACTGCTGAAAATTTGACCCTGCACAAAGCAGAAAACCTAAGAAATTTGTGATTTGTCTCAACAATTTAATTTCTCAAAAGGCTAGAAAAGAAACGAGAACTGGATCTATTCTGACCATCACCAACAAATTAACTGGGGATATAAAAATGATGAAAATATTTGAAGAAAGAACATTTCATTTTAGAGTTTATTACAGAATAAGCAGGGGGGTATAGCTCAGGGGTAGAGCATTTGACTGTAGAGTTTATCACAGAATAAAAAAAAAAAATTCTAAACATAGATAAGCAAACCAATTTTTAGAAACTTTGATCTAAAAACATTCACAGCACATTTGATGATGCTAAGGAATTATTTTTAATGGGAGGGAGTGAAAGTGATATTGTGCTTATGTTTAAAAAAAAAGTCCTTATTTTCTATTGTAATATTTAGTAAGTAGATGATATCTAGTTGGACTTTGCATCAATATAATCCAGGAAGTTGAGGTTTTGAATGGGACAGATAAAACAAGAATGGCATGAGTTGGTAAGTGCTCAAGAAGGGCAGTAAGTTGAGGTTCATTCTACTTTTCTGTATGTTTGAAATTTTCCAAAATAAAAAGTTTTTTTTTTAAAGTTCAATGCAAAGATAAGCAAATCTGAAATTAATATAACAGTGATGACGATGGCAATGATGAAAGCTAACACATCTTTAACTTGTGCCAAGAACTGTTAACATTTTACATATGTTACATTAAATTCTGTATTACAATAATTCTCTCTGTTTTGGAGATAATGAAGATATCAAGCAAGAGAGTAAGTGGTTTGTCAGGGTCCCACATGTAAGAAGGCTGGGAGCAGCGACTTCAACCCAGGCTACCTAGCTGAGTCAGAGCTTCCAGCTACTCGTTATCAGACTCCCAAGAGCTTCAAAGGCCAATTTAGCACAAAAATAATGAGTACAAAAAGAGGTCCTCATAGAAAGAAATAAAAATGTACATGGAGGTCAAGCTGTTAAAGACAAATGACCAAAAGACAAAACTGGGGGGACACATAATACCTGAAAGTAAGTAATAGTATAAATCTTAAAAATAACATAAAAAATACAGATAATTCGAATCAGGTAAAGACTGAAATTTTTTAAAATATAGAGTAAGACTAACTGGGTTCCAATCCAATCTCAGCCATATACCTGAATGACTAAGTAAATTACTTAATCTAAGCTTTAATTTCCCCATCTTCAAAATGGAAGTTAATAATAACAGTCTGATCATATCTGATTATTTGGAAGATAAAATATGAAGTGGTTAGCATAGTATCTGTCACATGTTAATGCAATAAATAATTGTTAGCTATAATTAAAAATAAAAGAGCAATTAAAATCACATTGAAGGATGTCCACTTTCACCACTTGTACCCAACGTTATAGTGGATGTTCTAGCCAGGGCAATTAAGCAAGAAGATAATAAAAGAGGCACTCAGACTGGAAACGTAATAATTACCTTTATTAGCAGATGACATGATCTTACATATTTAAAAATCTGAAGAAATACACACACAGAAACAATTAAAGCAGCTAATAAGTGACTTCAGCAAGGCTGCAGAATATAATGACATCAATAAACAAAAATCAACTATATTTCTACATGGTAGCAATGAACAACCAAAAAATGAAATTAAGAAAAATAATTCCGGGCACCTGGGTGGCTCCACTGGTTAAGCGACTGCCTTCAGCTCAGGTCATGATCCTGGAGTCCCAGGATTGAATCCCACATCAGGCTCCCTGCTTGGCAGGGAGTCTGTGTCTCCCTCTGACCTGTCCCCTCTCATGCTCTCTTTCTTTCTCTCTCATTCTCTCTCTCTTTCTCAAGTAAATAATCTTCTTTTTAAAAAAGGTAAAAAAAAAAGAAAAGAAAAAACAATTTCATTTACAATGACATCAAGAAAAATAATTAGGAATAAAATAATAAGATAAATGCAAAACTTATAACCTAAAAATTAATAAACATAGTTGAAAGAAACTAAAGCCTTAAGTGAATGGAAAGACATCCAATGTCCACAGATTCAAAGAATCCTTACTGTTAAGCTCTCAATATAGCCTGATGTAAAATTTTCCTGACTCAATACAATCTGTCAAAATTCCAGCTGCTTTTGCTGCAATTTACCAGTTGATCCTGAAGTTCATACAGAAATACAAGAGACCCTGAATACCCAAAACAATCTCAAGAAGGAACAAAACTGGAAGATTCACACTTTCCAACTTCAAAACTTACTAAAAACTTATAGCTATGACTGTTTACTACTGGCATAAGGGCAGTCAAAGATTAGTAAAATAGAACTGAAAGTTCAGGAATAAATCCATACATTCATGGACAACTGGTTTCAACAAGAGTACCAAGACAATTTAACGGGGAAAATCTTCGAAAGGTACAGTTACAAGATCTATTCATGCAGAAAGAATGAAGTTGGACCCCTACCTCACACTATACAAAAACTCAAAATGGATCAAAGCAAATGTTGGCAAGGACATGGAAAAACTAGAATCCTTTTCTAATGCTTGTTGGAATGTAAAATGGTGCAGCTGCTAAGGAAAACAATATGGTGGCTCCTCAAAAAGTTAAACACAGAATTACCATTTGATCCAGCAATTCCACTTCTGGGTATACACCCAAAAGAAGAGAAAGCACTTGAGGAGAAAGGACTTGAGGAGGTATTTGTACACTCATGTACACAGCAACATTATTCATAACAGCCAAGAGGTAGAGATAATCCAAATGTCCACAGACAGGTGAATGGATAAAGAAAATGTGAGATATATATTATATATATTATGTATATATACATATATATATGAAATTCAGTCCTAAAAAAGGAAACCGCATCATATGCTACAACATCAATGAAACTTGAGGACGTTATGTTAAGTGAAATAAACTAGTAACAGAAAGACAAATACTACATGATTCCACTTATGAAACATCTAATCTCATAGAAACAAAGTAAAACGGTGGCTGCCAGGAGCTGGGAGAAAGGGAGGCCAGGAGTTGCCGTTCTGTGGGTGTAGAGTTTCAGTCATGCAGGATGGAAGAATTCTGGGGTTCTGGGGATCTGTTGCACAACAATGTAAATGTGACTGACAGTAATGAACTAGATGCTTGGAAATTATTTGAAGGCTGACTTTTCTGTTTTTTTTTTTGTTGTTGTTGTTGTTTTTTACCATAAAATACAGAATATACATGTACATTCCATATTTAAATGTGAAAATCATATGCACCACACAGCTCAGGTTTGGGATAAAAAGATTTAAGTGTTGCTTTCTTCTGCCAATTGAGGATTATAAGATTTAATAAAGCTTTGGAGGGGTATCTAGGTGGTTCAGTCGTAAAGCATCTCCCTTCAGCTCAGGTCATGATCCAGGGTCATGGGATCAAGTCGCACATAGGGCTCCCTGCTCAGCAGGAGCCTGCTTCTCCCTCTCCCACTCCTCCTGCTTGTGCTCCCTCTCTCGCTGTCAAATAAATAAAATCTTTAATAAATAAATAAATAAAGTTTTAGAGACAACCACCCCCCAACCCAAAAGAAGGAAATTCTGAGATATTCTACAACATGAGTGAATCTTGAAGACATTGTGTTAAGTAAAACAGTTACAAAAGCACAAATATTGAATGAGTCCACATATATGAGTTACTTAGAATAGTCATATTCACTGAGAAAGAATGGCTGTCAGGGGCTAGGGAGAGAAGGAGGGTTATTGTTTATCAGTATGGAATTCCAGTTTGGGAAAATGAAAAAGTTCTGAAGCTGGTTGGTGTTGATGGCTGCACAATAATATAAGATGTACTTTAATGCCATTGAACTATACATTTAAAAATGGCTTAATGTGGCAAATTTGATACTATGTATATTTTACCACAATTTAAAAAATGCATCAAAGGGGTGCCTGGGTGGCTCAGTTGGTTAAGCATCTGCCTTTGGCTTGAGTTATGATCCCAAGGTCCTGGGACTGAGCCTGGCAATGGGCTCCCCACTGGACAGAAAGCCTGCTTCTCCCTCTCCCTCTGCCTCTACCTGCCATTCCCTCTGCTTGTGCACACTCACTGTCAAACAAAAATAAATAAATAATATAAAAAATTAAAAAATTAAATGAAATAAAAGTGGCTCAAAGACCTAAATATAAGAGCTAAAATTATAAACCTCTTAGAAGATAGGAATAAATCTTGTGATCTTGGATCAGGCACAGGTTTCTTAGACAGGACATCAAAAGCACAAGCAACAAAAGAATAAATACAACTTCATAATATTAAAAACTCTGTGCTTCAAAGGACTCCAGCAAGAAAAGTGAAAAAACAGGGACACCTGGGAAGCTCAATCGGTTAAGTGTCTGCCTTTGGCTCAGGTCATGATCCCAGGGGCCTGGGATCTACTTCTGGGTCAGACTCCTTCCTCATCAGGGAGCTGAGCTCTGCCTACCACTCCCCCTGCTGTGCACGCACGCGCTCGCTCGTGCGTGCTCTCTCTCTGACAAATAAAATCTTTTTTAAAAAGGGGGAAAAGTGGAAAAAAAAAAAACTGAATGAGAGAAAATATTCACAAATCATGCATTTCATAAGGGATTTGTATCCAGCATTTATAAAGAACTCTTACAACTTATTATATAGACAAGTAACACATGGAAAATTGGTAAAATGGTTTGAGTAGATATTTCTATAATAGACAGACAAATGGCCAATAAAATAGCTGAAAAGATGCTCAACACCATTAGTCATCAGGGAAATGCAAATCAGAACCACAATGAGATACAAATAGAATGGCTATATAACAAAAAAGAAGACTATAAGAAATGCTGGAGAGAATGTGGCAAAACTGGAACCCCTGTGTATTGCTGATGGGAAACGGAAAACAGTCTGGAAGTTTCTCAAAAAGTTAAACATGGAGTTAACATATGACCTAGGAATTCCACTCCAAGGTACTCAAAAGATGAAAACATGTCCATATAAAAACTTGTAAATAAATGGTCACAACAGCATTTTTCATAAAAACCAAAAGGTGGAATGAACCCAAATTCTCATCAACCAATGAATGGATAAACAAAATATGATAATATTATTTAGACATAAAAAGGAATGAAAAGGGGCACCTGGGACGCTCAGTTAGTTAAGTGTCTGCCTTTGGCTCAGGTCATGATCTTTGGGTCCTGGGATTGAGTCCTGGTCATCAGGAGTCTGCTTCTCCCTCTCCCTCTGTCCCTCCCCCACATTGTGCTATCTCAAATAATCTTTAAAAAACAAAAAACAAATGAAAAAAGGAAATCTTCTGACACATGCTACAAAATGAACCTTGAAAACATGCTAATTGAAAGAACCCAGACACACAATGCCACATATTACATAATTTCATTTATATAAAGTGACCAGAATAGGCAGTTCCATACACACAGAAAGTATATAAGTGGAGCTGGGGTGAGGGGGAAATGGGAAGTGACTGATAATGGGTCTGGTATTTTTTGTTTTGTTTTGTTTTAGCAGGGGGGCAGGGAGGCTACTAATCAAAATGTTCTGGAATCAGTGGTGACAGCTGCACCAGTGTGTAAATATACTAAAAAAAGCCACTAAATTACACACTCATAAGGGCAAGTTTTATTGCATGTCAATTACAATCAACAAATATTTATGAATAAAAAAGTATACTGAGGAACATTAGTATCAAAAGAGGGACAGGCCATATTATGGGAGCAAAATATGCAGTAAGACTAAATGACAAAGAGTGGGCAGAAATATTCTTTAGCTTCTGTATTTCTGTCAATACTTTGTTCAAATGGACAGCCCACATAAACATTCTTCAAAGGAAACTGAATTTCAAATAGGGCAAGATGATAGTTAAGTCAGAACGTAAGACAGAATAAAGCTTGAAATATGTTTAGGCCTACCGCCTCAAATAAGTAAAAGATTCAAAATTTTGTCACTGAATTATTGTCGACTCGAAATACGTCAACCTATAATACCATGTCAGGTTGAAGACACACTTTGCCAAAGAAGACATCCAGAAGGCTAACAGATAGGTGAAAAGAAGCTCAACATCACTCATCATCAGGAAAATACAAATCAAAACCACAAGCAGATACCACCTCATACCTGTCAGAACGGCTAGAATTAACGACATAGGAAACAGCAGATGTTGAGTATGTGGAGAAAGGAGAACCCTCTTACACTGTTGGTGGGGATGCAAACTGGTGCTGCCACTCTGGCAAACAATGCGGAGGTTCCTCAAAAAGTTAAAAATAGAACTACTGTACCACCAGCAACTGCATTACCAGGTGTTTTCCCAAAGGATACAAAAATACAGATTTGGGGTAAATGCACCTTGATGTTTATTTAGCAGCAATGTCCACAATAGCTAATTTTGCATGTGTATATATACAATAGCTTTTATTGCATATGTGTATATACACACACACACAATGGAATATTACTCAGCCATCAAAAAATGAAATCTTGCCATTTGCAATGATGTGGATGGAGCTAGAGTGTATTATGCTAAGTGAAATAAGTCAGAGAAAGACAAATACCATATAATTTCACTCATGGAATTTAAGAAACAAGACAGATGGATATAATGGGGAGAGGAAAACAAACCATGTAAGTCTCTTAACAGAAAACAGTTGGTGGAGGGAGGAAGGTGAGGGATAGACTAGATGGGTGATGGGTGTTAAGGAGGCCACTTGTTATGATAAGCAGTGGGTATTTTATGTAAGTGATGCATCACTGAATTCTATTACTGAAACCAATATTGCACTGAATATTAACTAAAATTTAAATAAAAATTTAAAAATATAATAAGATAAAATAATACATCAGGGTCAAAAGTGTAGGTAAGAGGAAATATGATAATTTCTAAAGAGAAAAATAAGTAGGTCTAGAATTTCCAGACCAAACTTATTCCTTGCAAAATTCAAAACTGAATTAAACAAAATGTCTGTGAAGTTAAAAAAGGAAAAAGACAGGATTCACCATGAGAAAGTCAAACCAAATAAAATGCAGTTTCAATTTTGACAGTTACTTCATCGCAGGTAAGACCCTGTAAGCAGAGTGTAACTTAATTATAGCAAGCAATTTGGCAAAATCTTTCATAATATCCACGCTCTGTTGTTTAATCGTCTGCCTTCGGCTCAGGTCATGATCCCAGGATTCTGAGATAGAGTCCCACATGGGTTTCTTGCTCAGTGGGGAGCCTGCTTCTCCCTCTGCCTGCTGTTCCTCTTGTCTCTGTGCACGTACATACTCACGCTCTGACAAATAAATCTTTATAAAAAATGGCATATGGACTTGATAATAAGTGGAACTAAGTTACTGAACAACCACAATGTGTGTTGATTAATAGATTGATGTTAATCTGGAGGGATTCTAATGGAGCTGCACATTTCAGAGCCCTCTGTCATTTTAACATTTTTATCAACAACCGGAATGAAGACCCAGCAGGTATGCCTACCAAATATGAAAATGACAAAAATATTAAATGCCTAAGTCAAGCCTATGAAATTAAATATAAAACCTAATTTAAATATAAATACATACACACACACACAAAAGCCTAAAGAATTCATTACACAAAAACAGGGTCAGGGAGACTTAGTTTAACTTATCTATAAAAGATACTGAGTGTAACTGACACTACTGGATCATATTAAACATAAGCAACAGAAACCAAAACTGTTAATGAAATATTTGGTTTCAAAATAACAGCATTTAGCTCAAGCAAGGTGTATCCACCACACCTGTCTAGTCAAACCAGCACATGGCTGGCTCAGCCATACCGTTCTATTCATTCCGTATAGAACTCTTGATTCATTCATTCATTCATTCATTCATTCATTCATTCCGTATAGAACTCTTGATCTAGGGGTTCTGAATTCAAGCCCCAGGATAGGTGTAGGGATTAAAATCTTAAAAAAAATGCTGAGTACAGTTCTGAATACCATGTTTAATGACAATGAGCAACTAGAATTCACTGCAAAAAGTGATCATGGTTAAAGGATCAGAAAATTATATAATCTAGGAATGACGAAATTAACTGGCACTGTTTTAGTCTGCAGAAGAGAACAGAATGCTGTGTGTCTGTGTGTGTGTATGCGCGTGTGTGCAGTGGATAGAAGACGTCAACAGGATCACACAGCAGTCTTGAAATATCTTAAGAGGCCATTCATATGGAAAAGGGATTATACCTGGAAAAAGCAAAATACAGGGAGAACAGTATGGGCTTTGACGTCGTAAGTCCTGGATTCAAATCCTAAAGCCATCATTTATCATGTGTTATTTGAAGCTTAGAAAGATTATGTGTCCTTACCTAAAAAAGAATACTTAATTCACAAGTAGATGAAAATTAAATGTAAATGTTTATAAGCTACCAGGGACAGCCTAATACACTGTGATGTACAATGATGTTAATTGCTTTCTCTGACTCTTCCGAATTGTTCTAGAACAGTGCTTTCCAAACTGATACACAACCCATTAATGGGTCACAAAATCGGCTTAGTGGGTTGTAACCAGCCTTTTTTTCTAAAGAAACAGAACAGAAAATATTAGAGCTTACCACATATACTACAAGCAACTACAGTTTTGTGATACATTTAATTCAATTATTCATATACATGCATAATAGGCTATGATGTAAACTGTATTTGTTTATCATGAAGGTGAGTCCAAAAAAAGCCACAAAAAGACTATGAAAGCCATTGCTCTGAAGCACTGTTAGTTCTAAGTGTGTTCCATAAGAATTAGTTCCTTGGGAGCTAAAAAAGAGTTTACCACTTAGATATTTACTATATTCACTCAGACATTTACAATTAGCATATCAAACAAGTCCAGGATTAAATTAAATGTTTATTTTTGTTAAACCTTATTTTTCCCCACATACATGTAACCTCAGGCCCACCGTTCTTTTTTCACACAGTATCTATTAACATCTTCAGAACTAGCATTTTATACTACACACTTGGGGAAAAACATTACTCTAGATGAAAAAGAAGGTACAACGGGTGTAAGTCACAGAAAGTAGATTTTTAGTGCGCTAAGAAAAAAATCTTGATTCTTTGAAATCCCCTCTAACACCCACCCATTCCCATTTGTACTCCAAAAACATACTCTAAAGCACTTTAAATGATTTATAAAACTTTCAATTCACACAATTCTTTTCAGAAAAAGGATCGGATCAAGATACATAGCCAGGATCAAAGCAATAAGCAGGGGGCGCCTGGGTGGCTCAGTGGGTTAAGCCTCTGCCTTCGGCTCAGGTCATGATCCCAGGGGCCTGGGATCGAGTCCCGCATTGGGCTCTCTGCTCAGCAGGGAGCCTGCTTCTCCTCATCTCTCTCTCTGTCTGTCTCTCTGCCTATTTGTGATCTCTCTCTCTCTGTCAAATAAATAAATAAAATCTTAAAAAAAAAAAAAAAAAAAAAAGCAATAAGCAGGAACCACCCAGTGAAAAGAAAACTCTGGCATAGGATTCAAGAGTTGCTTTACCTGAATGAACTCTGCTCAAATGCCAAAGCAGCAAAATAGGTATTCAGCTTCCCCAAGTGGAGTCAATGTGTTCTAATAATACATAATCTAAAATGGGCTCATGAGTGCAGCTAATCCTCATTATTAAGAGCATCATTATCATCATCACTTGGAAGAGGCACGTGATGATACTGAAATGATTCTGGCTTCTTATAAAGTGTACACACACCCAGGATTCTTTTGGGAAGACGTGATCTCACACTAATATGAAAAACTGTCACTACCACAGACAGTTCTAATAATATTTCGTATTACTTGGAAATAAAATAACAGCTTGATATCATACATTCGAGTACCTCTGTAATTCAAACCTTCCTAATTGGCAGTTACAAACATCTGACTCTGCTCTAGCAGTTGTCAGAGCATAAAAGGCCTCCCCACTCTTTCCCCACCTCCAGGCTCTAAAGTCGCCTCTCCTAAAAGTTTGCCTCAGCTACTTTGAACCATTTTCTCTCCAAATTCTGAGAGCTCTCAGTACTTTTGTTCCCTCTTTTTTTTTTTTTTTTTTTTTTTTTGCAATTCACTGTGTATCTCCTAGCATATTTAATTGCAAAGAACTTGGCTCCCAAGACTGTAACTGCCTTAATGAACAGGGATCAAAATGTTATGAATCTTTAGACTTTCCCACAAGATCTCGTAAGAGCTTACTGAAAATTTCATGATTTAAGTAACTAGGCTGAAGAGTAATTGCAGTTTGTTTTGGAGAGTTTACTATGTGCCAGACCCAGTGCTAAAAGCATTCGTGCATTATCTCACGTAATCTTCATAACTCCACAGAGATAAGAACTATTATTTTCCCCATCAAACAGGGGAAGAAAGTGAAGCTCAGAGTAACTTGCCCAAGGTCATACAGATAGTGTGGCAGAGCCAGGGCCTGAAAGCTCTTAACTATCTCAGTAACTGTAAAGTTGCACCTCTGAAATATTAGAGTCCATGAAGAATTTCCACTTCACTGGCTTAAAAGTTTCAATTTCAACAAAGAGTTGACACATGTTTAGCTACCAATCAAAACTTTAAAAAGGATAAATTAAGACAGTTTCTCCTAGACATCTTTATGGGGTTGCAATAAAATGAGGGAGAATGCCTCCCATGACCTTTCTATTTATGTAAGTGATATTACGGTATAGGTCAAAGCTCTATCAAGAAGTATAGCTTATGACAATACAGCTTTGATATGTATTTTTAAGTAGGGCTCCTTTTCTCTGCCCCTAGGGTGACACGGAAATTAAGGGTGGATGGGGTAACTGTCACTTCACAGCTCCATAAAATGACAGACCCGATTCTTGTTTAAAAAATAAGAGCCAGGCTCTTGTTCCACCCTGACTTTTCACACAAAGCAGTACCATCCTCTGTCCTCTTCACACAAAGCAAGCTTTACCCCACTACCCAAAGGGGAGTGCTGATTCACACAGTCTCCCCACCGCGGCCAGAATGTACCCATCGCCCCCTGGTCCAAACCACGGACCACCGCACCAGACCACTCTGTTCTGCTCCCCGCACCCGGCGATCCCTCATCACGCAGACCCCTCCCCAACACCCAAAATGCACAGGGCACCTTCCTCCAGTATTTCACACAAAGCAAGATCCTTCCCTTACAAAGCACTTTCCCATCGCCGACTCCTCCCCCAGCGAGCAGCCCTTGCTTCCCAGGCTGTGCCAAACCACAGACCCCAACGGGGTCTAAAACCCAGAGGGTCCACAACAACCGAGAGGAAAACTAGCGACAAACCCCGTTCGTTGCTCTAGCACGCCTCGAACCCCCAACTCCAGTTGACCTTTCCGCAGCCAAAGCAAAAACAAACAAACAAACAAACAAACAAACCCCACCAGCGCCCGTCAAGAGAGCGGGTCTGGCTACACAAAGCGAGGTGTCTTCCCAGGGGTACCCTCCGAAGACGCTCTCCGCCCCCGGCCCGGTCCCCGCCCAGCCCCGGCCCGGCCCGGCCCGGCGGCCCGCGCTCACCAGCTCTCCTCCTCCTCCTCCCAGCCTGACAGGCGCTCCAGCTCCTCGGGCCGCAGCGGCTCCACCTCGTCCAGCAAGCCGCCCTCGCCCGCGGCCAGCAAGGAGGTGGCGTCCCGCAGCTCCTCGCTACTCGTCCGCCTCGGGCCCGACCCGACCCCGCTCCCGGACTTGGCGTTGAGGCCCAAGGGGAAGCCCCGCGGGGACGCCGCGCCGGACGAGGGAGTGGACGAGCCAGCCCGAACCGGACTGCCGGGCCCCAGGGAGCCGACGCCCTGCACGGCCCCCGAGCGGCTCCTCAGCTGTTCGTTCTGCTTCTCCAGCTTCTTCACCAGCTCCTGCAGCTTCCGCACCTCCTGGTCCGCGTTCACGTTGGAGTTAACGTCCTCCATCCCGGCCCCGCCGCCGGTGCCGCCTGCCACCCGCTCGGACTCACAGCGACAGGGAGAGGGCCAGGGGAAAGAGGCGTCGCCGCCGCCGCCGCCGCCGCTGCCGCCGCCGCTCACTCTAGCCGAGGCGCCGGCATACAGCAGGGCCAGGCCCCACCGCCAGGGTCCCCCCAGCTCGGGTTCCGAAGCGCCGCTGGCCCCAGCCGAGCCGCCTCATCTGCGCCGGCTCCAGGATTGGGGGAGGCGGCGCCAATATCCGGCCTCGGCCGCCATCTTCCCTCCGTCCCTCCGCCCCCCGCAGCCCGGCCCCGTCGGTGACCTCAGAGCGTCGTGGGTGGACGCGGCCGGCGGCGGGCGCTGAGAGGACCGAGCACTGAGCTCGCGGAGGGGCGGGGCCGCGGGCGAAGGCGATGGGCGGGCCCTCGGCCGGAAGGGGCGTGTCCGGAGCGCCGCGGAGGTGGGAGCCTACCCCGCCCACTGGGAAGAGCAATTCCGGCCGCAGGCGGGGCGCCGCGGGGCAGATAGGCTCGCCGGGGCCGGAGAGGAGTTAGGGCTTGGCTGCGGGTGGGACTAAGATCGCAAACTATTGGTCTTGGAGAGTGGGGGCGTGTGATGTGTTCTCCACCTCCAAACACCAGCGTGTCGGATCAGCGCCCTAGCCCGTCCCCTAGCCCGGCTGGTTCTCTGGTGGGCGCTTAGCCGGACCCCCTGGAGAGAGAGTTTATTTTGTCCGTTCAGCAAATATCTTTCGACGCCTGCTTGAAATAGGATATTGTCAGGGCTGGCAGGAGCCTAAGGGACTGTCAGTGACCTGTTTCCTCCTTTGGAAATGAGAAAACAGGATCCCAAATGGTTGAGAGGTCGAAGGTCAAAATAATAACCAGAAGTTGTTGAGTGCGTACTATGGGCCAGACGCTAGGCTAAGTATTTTTTTAAAGTAGGGTCCACACCCAGCGTGGAGCCCAAAGCCCAGGGGAACTCACCAGAGATCAAGACCTGAGCCCAGATGTAGCGTTGGCCGCTTAACGGATTGAGCCCCCCAGGAGCCGCTGTGCTAAACATTTTAAAAGCATCTCGTCATTAAAACAGTTTTTTCCGACTTAAAAGTTTACTGCACACTGGCTTGGAGGCGGGGGATAGAAAACCGCTCCTCAACTTTGTTAACTGATGTGTAATCTGCTCTTTGGATCGTTTCCTTGGTAAAAACTTTTTCATGGTGTGTTTTGACTTTTTAAAAAGTGTTATTAAGAGATCTTAATAAATAAACATCAAAAGAAAATAAACTTAATAAACAAAAACACTGATGAATCCTAAGGGATGTATGAATGTAAAAATCTTGAGTTCAGTTGCACCTGTTTATAATGTGTACCACCAAGAGCAAAACAAACCAAAACCACTTAAATTTTTTTTTAAATCACACTATTTTTCAGATGTCAGCTGTGAACTGCTTGCCTTATGTTTACAGCTTTCCTCTAATTGCCTCCTCCACCCTTAGCTAATAATAATCCAGTCCTGTTACACCTGGGTGCGGACGAATATGCCTGAGCTTACTTCTACCTTTTAGCCTCTCTGTGCTGTATTTTCCTTATCTAGAATATTCTACCTGCCAAATCTGGTTCCTTTTCTTAAAACCCATGCTCACATATCTAGGAAAACTTTTCCTGACAATTCCACAAAATTTAGCTGTTCCGTTTATTCTAGCATTACCTGATCAATAGTTTTAATTTTTTTTTTTGCTTCTTTTTTGTTTTTGCCTGTTTACTTGGTGAAAGGAACCATTTATTTATTTATTTATTTATTTATTTATTTCATGTCTAGTGTGTGACACTAGACAGACGTTCAATATCTGATTTGTTGAAAGTTGAGAAGAATGCAAATTCTGACAGGTCAAGATCTAGATGTTTATTCACAGCAAAAAAAAAAAGCATTGAGCATTTTTTTTTAAGATTTTATTTATTTATTTGACAGACTGAGTATTTTCTTTTCTTTTCTTTTTTAAGATTTTATTTATTTATTTGACAGACAGAGACCAGCAGTGGACAGAGAGGCAGGCAGGGAGAGAGAGAGAGTGAAGCAGGCTCCTGGGAGCAGAGAGCCAGATATGGGGCTCGATCCCAGGACCCCGAGATCATGACCTGAGCTGAAGGCAGAGGCCTTAACCCACTGAGCCACCGAGGCGCCCCAAGCATTGAGAATTTTCAAAGTTTGCTGACTACTTATAAATAAGTGCTTCCTTAGGTATGTATACCTAATCAAAAGATGTCTTTGGTAACACAGTAATTGTGAATTAATATGTCTTATCTATATAGTGCACGTCTGAATATCACTCTGTCTATGATACATCTGAACTAGTTGCCAAAGGGTTCAATATCATGACTGCTTCAATGTAGCACTTTCCACTTGCATTTAACAGTTTGTGAAATAGTTTTCAACTAGCCAGGTTCTGTAATGAGAACATTTCAAATATATTCCTTGAAAAGACTAGTTCGTATGGCATTATGAAGTTAAACACTAAATTATGAATATTATCAATATTATCGATATGAATATGGCAATATGAAATTAAACGCAAGAAGAGGTTGCTGTGACAAGGAGCAATGAATGGAGAATCAGAAGACCCGGTGGCAGATTCTAGCTATTACACCAATGTGGTGTTTGACCTTGATCTCTGATCCTTAAGCAAGTCACATTGGCTGTATATTCAAAATACATCTGAATACTTCCTGGCACCTCCATGGGTACAGCTGTCATTCCAGTTCCCGTCTTTTCTTGTCTTGCTTACCATGGTACTCTCCTAATGGGCTGTTCTGCTTTGCTGCTTACAATCTGTGAGGCATAGACTAACCAGATGATCCTGTGTTTGTTCGCATCAGGTCACTCCCCTGCTAGGAACCTGAACTTGCTTCTCAACATACTTAAACTACCAAGTCCTATTCTTGGCTATAAGACTGGAGATTTGGCAGCTTGTGCAAGTGTCTCATGGACTACCGATCCCTCTTCCCTGCCATCACCCCACTCCAACCATACTGGCCTTTTTGATGTTTTTACTCTAGGAACTCTGTACTTGCTACACCTTCTATCTAGGATCCATTCTTCCTTCACATTGTCACATTACTGACTCTCCATTCAGGTGTCAGCTCCTGTCTCACCAACTAAGTTCACTATCCCCATTGTTATGACCCTCAGAGCAACGCTGTCATTCCCCCGGAGCTCTTAGCTTGTTTCATTTTTCCTCTGACACCTCGTCTATCTCTTCCTTTGTTTGTTGCCAATCTCTCCCCACTAGAATATGAACTATGGGAAAACAGGGTTCACTGCAGTATTCCTGGTGCCCTTATATATTGCAGATGTTCAAGAAATGTTGAATAAATGATGCCTATAGGTTAGGCGAAGCCTCCTAACAGATAATTTCAGATAAATGTGTTTGTTATGTCTCAAATCATTAAAGTGGAAATTTCTAATAATGTTGAATGGTTAGTTTTTAAAAATTATGTGTTTCCCTTCCAAAGAGCAACATGTCACACTCTATATGTCACCCTCTAAACTAGGTCATTCCCCACTTCCTGAGTGCCAACAGCCCTTAAGAATTGCTGAGGAGAGAAAGTCTCAGGTTCTCACTTAAAAGTATGAGGACAAGAATATTTCCATTCTGTCCTAAATGTTGCCCGCATCCTTCTCTTTCAGGTTAGCTACAATACTGTCTTCTCTAATGACTTAGAAGTGTTAGAGCATGTTTTTAAAAAGTTACTGTAAAAGTGGCTCTTACAGAAATATGAGAAGGTAAGCTGGTAGCTGTCTGCGGTGTGCATCACAGGTGTCTCAACCAGATTTTTCAGGTGTTGTCTTTTACGATAGATAAGCTTGTTTTGTTCCTGGATGAAGGGGTTGCTTCGCTTCTCAGCAGGTGTGGCCCTTTCCATAACTTGCTCCTACTTGCGTATTAGCTCCTGCCAAAGCTCTTGCCCAAGTGGAAAATATTACAAACCACTGAAAGTATTTAGAAGGTAAAATTATTACTCAGTGGCTTAAAGGTATTCAGCGGTTCTAAAATCCTAAATCAAGATGTGTGTGTGTGTGTGTAACTGAGCACATGCCCAAAAGTTGTTTAGAAAACATAAGGCGGGGGGGGGGGAGGTATTAAAAAAAAGGGCACCTGGGTGGTTCAGTTTGTTGAGCATCTCCCTTCAGCTCACGTTATGATCCTGGGGTCCTAGGATCAAGACCCATATCAGGCTCCCTGCTCAGCGGGGAGTCTGCTTCTCCCTCTCCCTTTGCCCCTCACCCTGCTCATGCTCTCTCTCAAATCAATAAAATCTTTTTGTTTTAAGATTTTATTTATTTATTTGACAGAGAGACACAGAGAGGAAACACAAGCAGGGGGACTGGGAGAAGGAGAAGTAGGCCTCCCGCAGAGCAGGGAGCCCAGTGTGGGGCTCGATCCCAGGACTTTGGGATCATGACCGGAGCCCAAGGCAGATGCTTAACAACTGAGCTACCCAGGAGCCCCTCAAATCAATAAAATCTTAAAAAAAAAAAAAAGAGGGTGCCCGGGTGGCTCAGTTGCTTGAGTGACTGCCTTCGGCTCAGGTCCTGGAGTCCCGTAATCGAGTCCCACATTGGGCTCTCAGCTCCATGGGGAGTCTGCTTCTCCCTTTGACCTCCTCCCTTCTCATACTCTCTCTCTTTCTCTTTCAAATAAATGGATAAAACCTTTTTAAAAAAAGATATTATAAACTGCAAGGTGCTTACAGAAGTATTTGCATTTGTTTACAACATGCTCAATTTTGTTGAAGAAATCTTTATTATCCGACACATCTATTTTCTCATCACACGCACCCACCGGGCTGGTCATTTCCCCTGTGTCCTTGCTCACCTGTTCTTCACCAGCATCCTTCTCCCAGGTGTACCTCCTCAGGTCTGTCAAGGGCTCTCTTCTTCACTGTCTTGCCACATGCAATTTTAAGAAGGAATCTCAGGAACTTCAAAGGCTGGGTTTGTATGAGATTCTGAATTGAAACCCTGCAGGCAAAAAGAAGAGGGACCCAAGTTTTGGACCTTAGAATTTTTCTAGTCAGCACTGATCAGATCTTACCATTACGGGATGCCTCAAAGGTGGCCATATGGCAGGCATCACTTCCTTCTGGAAGGTCTTCTGGCCAAAGGGTGGCCCCCTAGCACACTGTTGGGTCATGTATTATATTGATATAGGGGTGAGGATGTTCCTGAGTAGGGCAGATGTGAACATATTCTTAAACTCTTAAGAGGATGCTATCTTAGCCCTGAAGGAAACAATACCCTATCTCGCACTTTTTTGTGTGTGGTAGCAAGTGAGGCGATAAGATTGCTAAATAACGTAATTTCCTGTTAAGTAGTGTATCAGCAGCAGTGAACAGTTGGAAAAGTGGGATTTGAACTACTTCTGAGTATCCATGATCTAAAAAACCTACCATTTAAGGAAAGGAGAAAATTTATTAAGAATCATCCAAATCCCCAAGTTGACAATACAAGTCCCAGTAATCTGATCTGAGATCTAAAATATATATTCTGAGCATTGACTTGGAGATGGCATAGAGATAGTAGACTATGAATAGAGGTTTGCATTAGACTAAAGTAAATGAGCTGTGACTGAGATATTTATATGCTCTTCTATCTCAGAAGTTGTGCACAATTCCATTCCTGAGTCTTTGATATACTCCTGGACTATTACAGACTGAAAGACATCATCAACTATTCAATTTGTCCAAGCATGTCTGGAAAGGTTACTTTCTTATTTATCATCATCTTTTTTTTTTTTAAGATTTTACTTATTTATTTGACAGACAGAGATCACAAGTAGACAGAGAGACAGACAGGGAAGCAAGCTCCTTGCTGAGCAGAGAGCCCGATGCGGGGCTTGATCCCAGGACCCCAAGATCATGACCTGAGCCGAAGGCAGAGGCTCAACCCACTGAGCCACCCAGGCGCCCCTATCATCATCCTTATGTAAACAAAGTTATATGTACCCTAGAATATTCTGTAAATATCCAGGTGTTTCTGAATTGGCCCAATAATAGTAGCTAACAATTACTGACCACTTTTAAGATATGTAATAATTCATTTGAAGCTCACAATGGTCCTTTGAGGTCCCTGCTAATAACACTGCCATCTCCATTTTATGAATGAGGAAACTGAGACAGAGAGGTAAGATACTTTCACAGGGTCCATGGTCAGGAGGTAGTAGAGCTGAATTTGAACTCAGGTGGTCTGACTTCAGAATCTGCACTCAAAATCCCTAAGAGTCCATGGCCAAATGAGTTCTCCATGTTTCCCTTATAGTCTTATTGATGTCTCAGTCACCTACCACCTGGGATGAAGACTGGGGGCAAGGGGTGTTGCCTTTATGATACCAAATGACTCAATCTTCTTGCTTAAGAGCAGGTTTGCCAGTTTTGAAGTCTCAGCGTAACACATTCAAACAATCTGTTCCTTAGAGAGGGAGGCAATTTCTCTACATCTTGCTCAAAAGACTTCCTAGTAGGCCATTGAGTGGTGGATACAGGAGTCCTCGAGAACCCCGTGTCAGCAGTTTTCTAAGATGAAGCTTCAACATCTGAGCTTCTCATTGGAAAAGCTAGTAGATTAGTCCATCATGGAAGGGTTTTATGGGGAAGAAGTTAGTAGGGAGAATCTCTTACCCAAGGTAATCATATACCTAAATCAACAAAGCATAAAGATTTGAGGGAATTTACTGGCAAGAGTCCTAGGCCTATAAATGAGAGAAGGAAAATTTCAACCACCCTGAAATAAGAAAGACTAGAAGCAGTTATCAAAAGATCACATATAGACCAGGGAAACAGCAGAGCAAGGGGCAGTGGTCTCAACAGTAGATGAGAAGGTGACCCGTGGCAAATGCTAAAACTAAGTGGTTGTAGGCAGTTGCCTTTCTATGGCCTTTGTAGCAAGATATGTGGGAGAAACAGTTGCATTTAAAGGGACAGCACTGCTGTTGCCTGGTAGGATTGTGAGCTTCTAGCCTTGGAACCAGTTGGTAACCCGATATGTTGGACTAGGGCCCAACCTGCAAAACTCTCCTCAGCACACGAGTCCACCATTGTGTTGCTCTGTAAACAGATTCCTTCTCCCCAAAGTTCTCAGAAACCAGATAGCCCTCATCTCACATCTGCGCTCTAGTCTAGAGAAATGAGGTTAGGCTCTTGGGGCGGGCAGGGAAGAGACGAGTAGTAGGGCATGGCACAGGTGGTTCCCCTGTTATCAGTGGGTATGGTTTACTTCAGATAGGGCTCCTGGACATGATGTGGTAACTCACGGTTCAAACAGAGCTGCTCTCTCTTTTGGCACGTTTGTCTAGTTTTGCGTCATTGGAAGACCTGGTTCTTCTTTTCTACCAACACCATTCTCCCACATTGTTTGAGCTTTCACTTTGGCCTGTTTTTCTAGCGTGGGTCATCTGATTGTGTTTAGGCACCCAAATGCAACTACCAACAGTTCTCCTTAAGCATCATCTGAGTCCTGGACTCAAATTAGGATGTGATATCATATATAGGCGGTTCTTGAGAAAACCACCAACATTTTGCTGTACACTAGCAGTGGGACAGATCATGGGGTTTCCCAGGACCATCCTGGCAGGGTTTGTAGATAATGGGAGAGCCTGGAAATTGGTCTTGTTCTCAAAGATGGGATGGCAGGCTGCATGGAAGGCCATGAATTTCTCCAACCTCTCCAATATCCAGAATAAAGAGATGCCTTAGGGGCTCCTGGGTGGCTCAGCTGGTTGGGCATCTGCCTTTGGCTCAGATCATGGTCCTGGGGTCCTGGGATTGAGACCTGCATCTGGCTCTCTGTTCAGCGGGGAGTGTGTTTTGCCTTCTCACTCTCCCTCTGTGTTCTCCCTCCCCCGCCCTCTCTCTCTCAAGTAAATAAATAAAATCTTTAAAAAAAAAAAAAAGATGCTTTTGTACTTCTTCACCTCAGATGCCTTCACAGCTACATCATAAGTTTGCACAAGGTCCCCTCAAGAGTGGGCACGGCCTGTTAGAATACAGGCAGAAAAAACAACTCCTCCCACACTTAGTCAGCAGACTAACCAAGGCCACCACCTTCACACTGAAGCTTATGTGCTCACTAGACACAATTACACAGTTGTCAGATCTTCTACATGACTGTGGCAATGGGCTTGATTCTGGAGCCTTAGGTTTGGGCAAGAACATTCAATCATCCCTTAAAGGGCCAGCTTCGCAGTGGCACCAGCCAGGATTAGTACCAGGAACAGAGAATATGGGCAAGAGAAAAAAGGGCAGGAAAAAAAAGAAAATGCGTCCAAAAGGATGTGTGAGAGGGCTTCAGGCTTACTTTTATTGGGTCCGTCTAGTCGAAATGAGTAAATTTCAGACAGTCCTTTTTCTGACCTGTAAGCAAAGGGTATAAATATCACTTCTTTTTTTCTTATAGTTCCTTACAGTTCGTACATTCAACTCTTTTACTTGATCTGAGATTTATTCTGGTGTGTTCTGTGAAGCATAACTCTGAGAGGACATGTTCATATAAGGGACTACCACGTGCTGTGTTAAAATTTGTTCATTTGGTCATTGTTCCTAGTTCAAGGTACACTGTTTGCGGTCAGAGATGATAAAAAATCATAAGGAATGTGCTCCTTGTTCTACAGCAGCTTATTATCCGTTTGAGGAGATGAGATGTACATAGGTAACTGTACATACAAACAGCACGTGAAAAGTCATGTGAGCCATATAGAAGACAGAATACAAGGGCTTTCTCGTGTGGTTTTTTTTTCCCTCTGATTTTTTTCTCCTATGATTTAAAAAACAAAAAAGAGTATTAGGGGAATGGAAATTTACTCCTCCTGTCTAGGATAATAAAATTTTCCCCAAAAGGAGTGTGATTTGAGATGGGCCTTCAGGGATAGATAGTTATCTTAATCTTGATTTGTTGGTCGTGAAGAACAGAAAACTGCTTGAATCATCTCAATAAAAATGATGATAATTGGAAGAAAGGCAGGCAGGGGCAAGCCCACCTCCCCACCAACCCCAAGAGGAAATCACCCTTAAAGGATGGGTGACAGATAATAAACACATAAGTACGATGTATAGTGGGTCATATGATAGCAGTGCTATGGAGAAAAATGAATTAGGGAAAGAGGATTAAGGCTGTGGGTGAGGACAGGATTGCAGTTTTAAACAGAGTAGTCAGGGAAAGTGTCACTGAGAAGATGACACTTGAGCAAAGGTCTGAAGGAGGTGAGAGAACAAGACATGCAGGTAACTGGGGGAGAACATGAAATAGAACAGAATGGCAAGTGCAAAGGCCCTGAGGCAATAATGTTCCGGCTTTGAGGAAAAACAAGGTCTGTGTGGCTAAACTGGAATGAATGAGGGGGAGAATCATAGGAGATAAAGTCAGGGGGATGGAGTAAAGATTCCATAGAGCATCGCAGGTCATTGTAAAGACTTTGACTTTTACTCTAAAATGAGAAGAAAAGGGAGGGGCACCTGGGTGGCTCAGTCCTTAAGCTTTAAGTGACTGCCTTCAGCTCAGGTCCTGATCCCAGGGTCCTGGGAGCCTCTGCTCACTGGGAAGCCTACTTCTCCCTCTCCCACCCCCCCTGCTTGTATTCCCTCTCTCGATGTCTCTCTCTCTATGTCAAATAAATAAAATCTTTATTTTTAAAAAGAAAAAAAGAAGAAAAGAAGATTTTGAGCCAAAAAGTGATACGACCTGATTTATATTTTAGTAAGATCCCTCTCTTTTCTGCTTCTTGCACCTTTGCCAGTTTCTCATTCCCCTTATTCCCTTCACAGAATTTCTGCTTACTCATGGCTTCTGTTTCCTTCATAACATCAGCTAACATGTGGTTTGGTGTTGTAACAACTGTTGACATGTCAGCTCATACACCCAACTGTGACCTAATCACTCAGTCTCTCAGTGTTCCAATTCCAGATTCTTGGGTGACATAATGTTAGACTCACATATTATTTAGGCTAACTAATATCAGTCCCCTGTGGTAGAAGAAGCTGAGGCTAGCTCTCAGAAGTGACCAGGATCTTAGAACATTTCCAAGAAGGGACTATAGACCGAGGGGTAATGGCTAGCATGTCAACTTCATATGAGAATCCAATATTTTGTGTTCTCAGTATACACCTAACAGTCAATACATATAGATTATTTAGTAAGGAGATCTATAATCACATCATATGATGTAGAGCTCAGGGACCACTTATGGGTAGTAGTAATAATAGATGGCTTCATAGTGCTCTATACTGAAATAGCTTCTGAATCGATTTGCATAAGGACCAGTTTTCTTATTTTTACTTCCAAATTGTAAGAGAATGGTACTTTTGTAAAATAAAGGAAAAATGAATTCTTAGAACAACTAAATGTAAGAAGACATACAAAATTGAAACCTAATTTTTTTTTTATTAGATTGGACACACAATTACTCTGCCAACTGCTAAAAAAAAAAAAAGTCTCTCCATGCTTGGTCTCCATTTCTGTACTTAACCATGCTCTAGTCACAAGCAGTCCCACGCTTTAAATAGCATACTCCTTTATCCAAATAGTAGCTACGTTTTGCCATCCTGGCAGTAGGTGAATGGCATTTAATGTTCTGAATGAGTACATTAAAGAAAGGAGGTTCTGTTGTTGTTGTCTGTACTTTCCTCACTCTTCTCAGTAAATAAGCTTAGTGTCCTGCATGTAGTTTCTAACAAACCCTTAGTTGACTGAGATATTTCCCCAGTGTAAGGACACATTTTGTCACACGAACAATGTGTAATCTGTCCCAATTAGATTTGCTACTACAGATTAGCTCTCCTGCTAAGTATACCTGGAGTAGGTTTGATTTTTCTCTTGGGTTAGAAATGGGAGAAATCAGGGGGCAAAGGAATTATCTTTCTGAAATTTCAGAGACAAACAAAGAAAAAGTGTTCACACTGAGTTAGAGGGAAGGCTGTTTCTAAATGCTCTTTCACAAAGATTTTAAATCCTGATTTAAGGACCATTTTCTGTCTTTCTTCTTTCCTTTATTTTAAGGACCATCTTCTAAATTTAACAAGTATGTATGTTTGTATTTTTTTTAAAGATTTTATTTATTTTTTTTGACAGAGAGAGACAGAGAGTGAGAGAGGAAACACAAGCAGGGAGAGTGGGAGAGGGAGAAGCAGGCTTCCCGCTGAGCAGGGAGCCCAATGTGGGGCTCGATCCCAGGACCCTGGGATCATGACCTGAGCCAAAGGCAGATGCTTAACGACTGAGCCACCCAGGCGCCCCTTAACAAGTATTTAAGTTCAGTTGCTATGTTAAATTCTCTATGCAGAGAATTAAAGTGATTTAAGCCCAATATTTTATGGTTTCATGATCTAAGACAAATGTAACAACCAGTATAAGAGAAGAAATAATAAATAAATCATAATTATTTACAAACTACCACTTACATTCATGGATCTGAGAGAAATCATAAAATAAGATAACTCTAGTAGCAGCAAGCCTTGACTACTGGTTTATTTACCAAGACTACATAATTTTCTTTATCCACTGAATTCTGGGTAGCCAGAATTTTAAATTCATACGCAAATGTAATTTAAAAATATCTGAAATGGTTATAGGGAATTAGAGGAGAGCATTGAATTCCCTTAGTACTGCCTTGGATTTCTTTTAAAGATAGTTTATAAATGTTCCAAGTTTTTATTTTATTCACCCAGTATCAAAATAGTTCACATTCCCTTAAGCAGGAAAAACAAAACAATACCCACCTTGACCTAATCTGCTCTTTAAATAACAGAAACAGAAAATTAAAAAAATAAAGAGAGAGAGAGAGAGAAACTATTTTTAAAGAACTATTTCAAATGCGTCATTGCCAGGAATTTAAATTGTCCTCCATACCAATTGTTATGAAACTACAATATTGTTTTCAAAATATTCTTTACCTTTTAGAAAGAGATACCAATCTATTTCTTGCTTTTGTTGTTGTTGTTGTTTTTCTTTTGATTTCAATGTTTCTCTTAAGAAAAACAAGTCTAATGTAGAGGTTTTATTATTATTTTATTATTATGTACTAATTATGCAGATTTGTAAATTTCCCTAAAATCACTCATAAAAAGTTCTGTGCTTATTCCATGAACCATCCTGAAAGTTACCATTATTTTCCCGAAACGTCTATATGGAGGATGTCCATTGTTTTTTCTGCTTAGCACATCCTTTTCCTGCTCCCCCCACCAACCTGATTGGTGGGAGACATTTCTCCCTGGATCTCTTGCATTTCTGCCTATTTTGTGAGTGAGGCCCTGGCAGCCCTTGTTCTGGATTATCTTTCCAAGAATGTTTACACAGTAAACAGCCTTGGAATATAGAGATGATGTGTCTCTCTGGAACAAAGAGCTGATTTGTTTACTATCCGGTATGATAAAGATAATGTGTCTTCCCAAAACCAAGGTCAGGTATGCTTATTACCCATTACCAAAAAATGTGGCTCCCCTAACTCAGGCTTTCTTGCCTGTACCACAACCCACTGACATGTAAGCATCACTTGGCTTTCTTCACGTCCCTCCCTGTGGGAATCAGAGCTTGGAACCAGCACAGATGCTGGTACTCTGGCTACTACTCTTGGTATGAATGACATATTGTTCTTTCTCTCTAATGCAGGAATCCTGTGTCTCCTGCCACAATCTGTGAAACAGTGGCAGGCTAACTTGTTAACTTGCTAGTAGAGCAAAATCTAGAGGTTTCTGACATCACCCCAGTTTCTGCTTTGAGTTCTTTCCTAAGACACGTCTGTACCTTTGCCCTTCAGCTTCCTGAGAGAACCCTGTGTGTGCATAATAAATCTCCCTTTTATTTCATCTTCAATGGGCTCCCATTCCTTATAATCCAAATAGTCTGAGCCAGCCAAGAAAATCTGTTTCTTTCTGAAAATTGAACAAAAGGAGGAAATATTCAAATGGTTTTCCAAGTGGTTCCATGCAACAAATCTTTGTTGAGCCACTACAACATTCCATGTATTATGCTGGATGCCAGGGCTACAATAGTAAATAGCATATGGTCACAGATTTTCAACTCTCATAAGAGGAGAAACCCACAATATAAGTAAACCAACACATCATAATTGCAAATAGTGAAAAGTGCTATGAAGAAAACAGAACCAGGACAAAAGCAGAGCAGAAAGGGAGGTTACCTTACAGAGAGTGATTAGAGAAGGTGACTTTGAGAGAGGCAGATTTAAGTTGAAAAGCAGCAGAGATTGTAAGGACCTATTTTATATTTTTATTTTAGCCAGAGGCTTCCATTGAGGTTAAGCAATAACTTTGTTGTTTAACCCTTCAACTGTCCCTGCTCCCCTTCCCCCAGGGGACTTACTTCAAAACAAGTCCTGGAAACCAGCTCCAGGTAACAAAGCTCAGATACAAGGGTGGGTCAGGCCAGGTGGAGACATGGATCAGTGGGGGGTTGCATACTGTCTCCCCAACTACCAAGGAATATGGGCCCCAGCCCTTGGGGAGCCTTTTTGGCGCCAATCCTAATCAAGGTGTAAGAGGCTGGTTCTAATGTCTACTAGGGTAAATTGTAACTCAATTGGTCACCTAGCATCACTGTGGAGTTTTCTGTGTGTGTTACAATCTCATTGGCCACCTGTGCATGGCCAGGCCCGACCCAATGGCCTTTGCCCTTAAAAGCTAGTCTGTGAAACAGAGAAGGGTCGCCCTCTCTTGTAAGAGGTACATCGCCGAATGTTTAGTTAGATTCTTGATGCTTGGTGCAAAATAAAGCTTTGCTTGACCTTCGCTTTATATCAG
Organism: Mustela nigripes; assembly: GCF_022355385.1. NCBI lineage: Eukaryota > Metazoa > Chordata > Mammalia > Carnivora > Mustelidae > Mustela > Mustela nigripes. Next base: position 242,920,748 of record NC_081557.1, on the reverse strand, counting down.
TCTCGCTCCTTTAATCACGGACCCATTATTGGGGCATAACAGAGATGAAGGCAGATCAGTACAAACTGAAGGAACAGTAAGTGCCTCGAAACGGGAAAAGCTTAGGATACGTGAAAATTGAGAAAAGAACAAAAGTAAGTAAGTGTAGTGAGTAAGGGGAAGGAGTCCAGAGGGGATTTAGGCAAGGACCAGATTATTCAGGGCCTTACCAAATCCAGCAAAAGGGGCCTGGATTTATTCTGTGTACAATGAGAAGCTATTGAAGAGTTTTAAGCCCTTGAGTGACAGGACCCAAGTTAACAAAAAAAAAAAAAAAAAGAAAGAAAAGATTTTTGTGGGTTTCCTGCCTGGCTCAGACAGGACTGATGATTCTTGATCTTCAGGTCGTGGGTTTGAGCCCCATGGTAGGTATAGAGATTACTAAAAAAATAAATAAATACACTTAAAAAAAAAAAGATTTTTGCTGTTGTGTGCAGGATAGTTGGAGAAAAGCAGAAGTGGAAATGGAATGAGGTAGTTGCTTTGTTCAGGAGAGAAATGATGATGGTCGAGAACAGAGATAAAGAAAGTGGATTCCGTGTCCTGACGAGATGTCAACAGTGGATGCGGGTGGAGTGGCAACCCAGGAGAGTGGGGGTTGAGGAGGTGTGGGTCTATAGAAATCAAAATTTCCATTTGGGGCTATGTTTAGTTTGATATTTCTGTACAGTGCCCAAGGGTAGCTATCAAGTCGGCCCCTGAAGATGGGAGCCTTGAGTTAGACACAAGATCCAAGTTAGGCATATATATTTGGGGAACCTCAATAGGTACATGGTATTTGCTCCCAAGATCCTGATCTTTAAATCTTCTTTCAGTTTATTCTTTCTCAGGCCTTGGTGCCCATCTGCTCCAATTCAGAATATGCAGGAACTTCTGAATCCCTGGCGAACAACCCATAGAACATGGAGAATCAGGAATAGCACCTCTAGATTTCTCTCTACCTAATGGTGCCACCATTACTATGGTTTCTACTATAGGTGTTTCACGTTGGTAAAGGCCCTCCTAAAAGGTGGCTTCTTTCCAGAGTCCCTGACTTTCAGCCTCCACCTCAATCTACCTGGAAGGTTTCAACTGACATTGTTTAATGGGCTAGGATTCTGGGTCCTTTTTCAGACTTATATTCTACCAGTTCATGTCCATAAACTGAAATAACATCCCCTTCCTCCTCCCTCAAGCCTAATGACTTCTATAATGACTGCTTTTGTTTCCATTGTTATTTTGTTTTTGTTTTTAAGAGAGAGATAGAAGGGGCAGAGGGAGGAGACAGAGAGATCAAGGCTGGGCTTGATCTCACAACCCTGAGATGATGACCTAAGCTGAAATCAAGAGTCAGACACTTAACTGACTGAGCCACCAGGAGTCTCTAAATGACTGTTTTTTGTTTGTTTGTTTGTTTGTTTTTAAAGATCTTATTTATTTATTTGACAGACTGAGATCACAAGTAGGTAGAGAGGCAGGCAGAGAGAAAGAGAGAGAGAGAAGGAAGCAGGCTCCCCTCTGAGCAGGGAGCCTGATGTGGGGCTTGATCCCAGGACCCTGAGATCATGACCTGAGCTGAAGGCAGAGGCTTAACCCAATGAGCCACCCAAGCACCCCTAAATGACTGTTTTTTAAAACAGCTTTTGTTTGTATGTTTATTTTTAATGATTTTTATTTATTTATTTGACAGAGAGAGAGAAAGAGAGCAGGCAGAGGGAGAGGGGGAAACATGCTCCCCACTGAGCAAAGAACCCTGACAATGATGACAACAAGGGGCTCAATCCCTGTGATTGCATCCTAAGCCAAAGGCAGATGCTTAACTGACTGAGCCACCCAGGTGCCCCTAAAACAGCTTTTTGACATGTAAGTTGCATACCATAACATTCATCCACTGGGACGCACAATTCATGAGTTTTAGTAAATGCCCAAAGTTGTGCAACCATCACCACAATTGAATTGTAGAATGTTTCCATCATTCCCTAAACAACCTTTTGTGCTCATTTGCAGTCATTCCTTGTTCCTCCCCTGAAGGCCTAGGTAACTATTAATCTATTTGGGGAACTTTTTTGGCCTTTTCTAGACATTTCCTATGAATGAAATCATACAATATGTGGTTTTTGGGGTCTGGCTCCTTTTGTTGAACATAATGTTTTTGAATTTTATCCAAGTTGTATCATATGTTAGCATTTCATTCCTTTTTTTATTGCTGAATTTCCTTCCATTATATGGATATATGACGTTTTGTTTATCTGTCCACCCAACGATGGTCATCCGGGTTGATTTTGGCTATTATGAACAGTTGCAGAAATAACACTTGTAATTCACCAAACTCACCCAGAGGTTGAAGGGATTACTTAATTTTTTAAATTGAGGGTTAAGATGGTGTAATTTGGGGATGATTCTCCCTCTACTTTCCAAATTTTCAGAAATTGGTTACATTGGGTGCAGTTTTAAAAGTAGATTTCACTCATTTGACTTAAGATATATCATGAGGGCGCCTGGGTGGCTCAGTGGGTTAAAGCCTCTGCCTTCGGCTCAGGTCATGATCACAGGGTCCTGGGATAGAGCCCCCATCAGACTCTATGATCGGCGGGAGCCTGCTTCCTCTCTCTCTCTCTGTCAAATAAATAAATAAAATCTTAAAAAAAAAAAAAAGATGTATCATGAAATAGTTCAACCATATACAAAGGCATAAGCAGTATAAAAAGCACTCATGTACCTATCAGAGCTCAAGAAATATCTCTCTGTCCAAGAGTTAACTGCCATCATGAATTTGTATTTACATTTTCATTCATGTATATTTACTTTACTAACATATATACATTCTCACAGAATATACAGTATTTTTGCATGATTTTAGACTCAATATACACTTCATGAAAAATAGTGGTAACATATTTTTCTTAGTACTTTAGTACTAACCATTTTCATTTTCCAATAACGATATATTCTTATGCAGTTCTGCCTGTACACATATGCAAGAGTTTCTCTAGGGGTACATACCTACAGGAGGAATTTTTGGGTCATATGGTATATGTATCTTCAAATTAGATATTCCCAACTATTATCTAGAATGGTTGTATCAGGGTACCTGGGTGGTTCAGTGGGTTAAGCCTCTGCCTTCGGCTCAGGTCATGATCTCAGGGTCCTGGGATCAAGTCCCACATCGGGCTCTCTGCTCAGCAGGGAGCCTGCTTCCTCCTCTCTCTCTGCCTGCCTCCCTGCCTACTTGTGATCTCTCTCTCTCTGTCAAATAAATAAATAAAATCTTTTAAAAAAGTTAAAAATAAAGATAAAATAAAAATAAAAAGTAAAATAAAATATAAATAAATAAAACAAAAATAAAAATAATAAAAAATGGTTGCATCATTTTACTTTCAAGAAGTCAGTTTGTAAAAAATGCTGGTGTCCATGTTTACAATATATGAAATAACCAAATACTACAAGAGAATAAAGTGACAAGAAATGGAAGCTAAAACCGAGTAGAAAAGTAATCCAAACCTGTCATTTATAACTTCTCTCTTTCAAGTGCCTGCAACAGAGATGAAACTGTATTTCTCTACGCACAGCTTCGCTCTCCCCCTTTCCTTCTAAGCTAAACTGAATGTTCAGCTCTTCCATGAAAAGCACGAGTGATATATTATTTACAAATATTAAAATCCCTGAATTCTTTCTACAAAGGTGAATCATGTTAAGGTGAAGCTCATCTTTTTCTTTTTTCTTTTTTTTTCTTTTTTTAAGATTTCATTTATTTATTTGAGAGAGTGAGGGCTCACTCAAGCTGAGGAGGGGCAGAGGGAGAGGGAGAAGCAGACTCTCCACTGAGCTTGGAGCCTGTTGTGAGGTTGGGGGGTGCTGGATCAGGATTATTTTTTTTTTAAAGATTTTATTTATTTATTTGACAGAAAGAGAGAAAGAGAGCACACAAGAGCAGGGGCAGAGGGAGAAGCAGGCTCCCCGCTGAGCAAGGAGCCGGGTGCTGGGTTGGATCCCAGGACCCTGGGATCATGACCTGAGCCAAAGGCAACCACTTAACCGACAAAGTCACTCAGGCATCCCCAACCCCAGGATTCTGGATTACACCCTGAGCTGAAGGCAGATGCTTAACCGACTGAGCACTAAAGTGAAGTTCCTTAGTATTTCATTGACCTTCTCTTCCTTAAGTATTACCATAGGTTTCTTCTCTACCAGCCTGAACTTTACTATTTTATATTCACTCACAGCCATGGAGTATTAAAGAGCTGAAACTGTTTCATATACAAATACAGTTATGATAAAGAGATACAGATATCAAGTAAGTTCTCTCAGTGAAGAACTATGACGAAGTTGTAAGAAAACAATAAATCTGGTATAAGAATTTTACTCCCTGTTGTTTGATAGTTTAGATGCGTCTGAGTCAAACAAATCTAGTGCTGCAGATGCAAATTATAATTAAAAGAAATATGAGCAAACTTTGGAAAATAAGTCTTCCTTTTGAAACATTTTTTCATTTTGTCTTCTGATTCCTTTCAAAAAACTTTCCCCTGTATACACTTAACATGGAATCAAATGTAGTTTGCTACTAAGTTGTAGGCCCTGTGTATTTTCCTCTGGAGCTTGGAGGAACATCAAGGGTGATGCCTTTTAGGTATAGAGAAGGAGGGGTTGGTGAGAGTGGAGAGTGGGAAGAGAGAGAGAACCTTCAAAACACAAGCTCATGAAAGGAAAAAAAGGAGAGAGAGTGAGAAAAAGAGACAAACCAAGAAACAGACTCTTGTTCTAGAGAACAAAGTAAAGTGATGGTCACCAGAGGGGGGGTGAGCAAGGGGAATGGGAGAAGTAAGTGATGGCGATTAAGATTAAGATGGGGATGGGGCACCTGGGTGGCTCAGTGGGTTAAAGCCTCTGCCTTCGGCTCAGGTCATGATCCCAGGGTCTTGGGATCGAGCCCCGAGGGAGCCTACTTCCTCCTCTCTCAATCTCTGCCTGTCTCTCTGCCTACTTGTGATCTCTGTCTGTCAAACAAATAAATAAGATCTTTAAAAAAAAAAAAAGATTAAGATGGGGATGAAGCTTACCATAAGGATCACTGAGCAGTACACAGAAGTGTTGAATCACTATATCGTACACCTGGAATTATGATAACACTGTATGGTAAATATATTAGAACTAAAATTTAAAAACTTAATAAAAAAAATAAAAACAAAACATAAGCTCGTGAAAATTTGTAAACATTGTACATCTTTTGGTTCTTGCCAACAAGCCACCTGAATGCTTTTGTCTTGCCTCCTGGCTCCTAGTTCTTTCTGAAGCTGCTTTACTTTCTCCTGTGCATTTCTTTTCCCACCAGTCCTATTGTAAGTGGACTGGATTTACAATATGCAAAGTATTCCCTTTTTTTTTTTTTTTGGTCTTTCTTTCACTCTATGCCCCCATCCCTAAAGAAAATACACTCTTTCATCTCACAGATGCTTCCTGCCCTTCCCTGTGGACCATTCTAGAACAGGGACCGCAAATTCCAATGCCTGTTGGAGCCAGAAGGATGTGTTGAGTGCAGAAGACAGAGATCATGGAACACTGGAGAGAGACCCCGTTGGAGGGGGAAGCTGCTACCAATCTTCAGTTGACTCTTACCGTGGAAAATGGGATCCCAGCGTTGCATCTTTTGATTTTTCAGAACACCTGGAAACCCAGGTTTTATGTTGAAGTTCTCCCACCGGTACATGTTGGCAACTAACTGACTAAAGACAACAGCAACAGACTTTTGCAGAATTGATGATGCAGAATTGAGAACATGAGTACAGAGGTCTGGATGCGGAGATAAAATACATAAGGACGTAAGCAGGCGAGGGGAGATGATCTGGGTAACAAAGAGCTGGGACAGAGAGAGAGTAAGAGGAAAAGAGGTGACGGAGTTGGACAAAGAGGTGAGTTTGGGGCTCTGGAGACACTCTAAGAGTGAGAACCCTTCTCAGGCGGGGAGTGGGTGAGGAAATGAATAAGTGTGGGTGAATATGGGTCACAAATGGGATTCCTTTTAATGTTCTTCAGAGAAATTAGATAAATATTGGAATTCTTTTTTAAAAAAGTTCCTTTTGGGGCACCTGGGTGGCTCAGTCAGTTAAGCATCCGACTGCGGCTCAGATCATGATCTCAGGGTCCTGGTATTGAGTCCTAAGTCGGGCTCTCTGCTCAGCGGGGAGCCTCCTTCTCCCTCTCCTCTCCACTCTGTCACTATCTCTCTCTCAAATAAATAAAAAAATAAAATTAAAAAAAGTAAAGTTCTTTTTGGATGCAGCATTTGCCTTTTAAAACGCGGCTCCACATGGAGACTAGATCACTTCCAGCCCTGGAGAGGAGTAAGAATAAGATTCTTGCAGACGATAGAAAACAAGTCTGAATAAGCAAACAGAATGATCGGAAAGACACTGGGTACATTAAAGAATTGGTAGGAAAACTGGCATAGTGGGCTCAGAAAGTGAGCAGAAACCAAAGGGACGAGATAGTCTGGAAAACAGCTGGATCACACTACCGGAACGGTCTGCTTATCTTGTCACTACCAGACATTCACTGTTTTACCCCTTAACTCTGCTTTCACTGTTGTCACTCCACCAGATGCTGCTACCAGCAGCAGAATTAATGCTGTAATATGCCATTCTTGCTTCCTTGTATCAAGACCCCAAGTCCTGTGTAGGGAGTTCCCCGATGGTTGACGTTAGGTCACAAGTCTATTCCCTAGCTGTGAGGAATCTGGGAGAACAGGCCTTGGTTCTTTTTGTTCTCCTTGGTGGGAGGCAAAAACTGCCTCCTGCCCAAACTCATGTGATGATGGTTCCCAAATAGGCAGTCTATTTGCATCACCAAACATGGCAGCCATGCATGTACCATAGAACCTCATTAGAGGTAGTACTTGGGTGAAGGACGATGAGGAGACAGCCACTGTATCAGTCAGAGTAGGATTCGTTAGGCTGCAGCGACGAATGACTACAAAATCTCAGTGGCTTCCAGCAACAAAAGTTCATCCCTCACTCATGTCCATTGCAGATTGTCTCTACTGTCTTCACTTTTGGACCCAGCCTGATAAAGCATCTCTACCTGGCACAGGGCTGATCTCATAGCGGCAGGGGTGCGGCGTGAGAAGAGCAGAGCGAGCCACACTCTGACTCTTAAAGCCTATACTTGGAAATGACAAACATAACTTCTGCTCATGTTTCATGGGCCACAACAAATCATATGTCCAAACCTGATATGTGATATGATCCCAAGGAGGGCCAATTACTGTTTTAGGAAAAGAATAAGGTGCAACTCTGCCATTATCAGGGAGGAGGGAAAGGTGTGTTAGGTAGTGGGAATGAGCGAATTAGAGGCAAGAAATAGAATGCTGTTTGGGCAGTAAATAGCATGCTATTAATGATGTATAAGGCTCAGGGCAGGAGAAGTAAGGAGTAGTGACAGAGGGGAATAGACAACACCCTTGTCTTCAGAGCTTGATCCTTATTCTTTATTTTTTTAATTAATTTTTTTAAAGATTTTATTTATTTATTTGACAGAGAGAAATCACAAGTAGATGGAGAGGCAGGCAGAGAGAGAGAGAGAGAGGGAAGCAGGCTCCCTGCCGAGCAGAGAGCCCGATGCGGGACTCGATCCTAGGACCCTGAGATCATGACCTGAGCCGAAGGCAGCGGCTTAACCCACTGAGCCACCCAGGTGCCCCTTGATCCTTATTCTGTAGGCCATTAAGCATCCTTGTGGGTATTTAAACCAGAGGATGACATGGTTAGATTTATCCTTTAGACTGAATGCTCTATGTGAAGGATGATATTTGAGAGCGATCTGTTAGGAGGCTATTGTATTTGTTCAGGTGAAGGGTGAGGACAGCCTGAACCAGAGAAGCTAATGGGGTGAGGACAGGAGACAGAGAAGAGGCAGAGTGGCTGGCTGTGTTGATTGATCAGATGGGAAGGGTAAGAGAAAGGAGGGAGAGAGGATGCTCTAAAGTGTCCAGCCCGGGTAGTCCAGTGTCTTTTACCTTCCTACCAAATAATAAAGCCAAGTGTCCAGCACCCCCAAAGCATCTTGCAATTTAGAATCTTCTCTTTCCCTGGATGTATACATAGGACAAGGCTAAAAGCTCCCAAGAAAATCAGAAAGGCTACATATCACCATCACATCGTAGTATAAAAAGACGGAAGCCAGATATGAATGCTCTTTCTCAAGTGACTACTTGATCTCCTTTTCCCATTGATCTTCCTTTTTCTCTTCCTATCTTCCTTCTTATCCTGTCCTTTATGGTGCAGTGTTGCTGGAATGAGACGGGTACTCACTTTCACACATGACTGATGAAAGGGTAAATTCCAGCAAGCCCCCCCACCCCGCAAGCTTTTTGGAAAACAATTCAATAATACATTCCAGGAACTTAACTATGTTCAGACTTTGGCCAGATAATTCTACATTTAGTAATCGAACATAAGAAAATAATTATCAATGGACAAAGATTTATGTACACGAATGTTTATTCCAGTGATATTTATGATTGTCAAAGAACTAGAAACAACCTCAATGTAAAAATTGGGATATTGTTAGGACACATTTGTGTTTTCATTAATAATATTTTCAAAGGATTTTAAATGAAATGGAAGGATACTGATATTATTATGTTAAGAAAAAAAGCTATAAAAGGAAATACTTGTAATATCAAGCTGTTTTACGCGATCGAAGAAATTACATCAGAGAGTTGTGGTTTGGTGGATGAATTTTGTTTTCTTTATTTTCTTTTCATTGTCCCCAAATTTGCGAAGTAATGATTTCTTTTATAATCAGAAGAAAGGGCACTTTCCCAACCCTACCCTACCTGCACTTCTTAGATCAGCTCTGCGCTGATAAGGCAAGGTCAGTGACAACGTGAAATAGTTAAAAGACAGGTAAATTGACTCAACTCCAGGAACAAGTTCCTAGAAAAGAGGGTGCAGCATCAAGCTGAGCGGTGCTCACCTACCCAGAGAAGCTTAGCGATTAGTTAGTAGCTGGTAAATGCTGCATTAGAGATACCTGCCAGGATTACAGAGAAGAGCTGAGCTTTTGAATTCTCCCCCTGAGAGGCTAGGATTGGAAGCTAGAAGTTACCAACCCACCGACCCCACCAGTGGGGCTCAACTAGAGATGGGGCTAATAGAGACAGTCTCCCACCTTCTGCTGCTTCCTCCATCCTTCAACCAGAACAGCTCTGCCATCTGACGGTCTCCCCTGGTCCTTGCAGGCCAGGACCAAGGCTTATCTCCTCGCATGCAGTTCCTGGCTCTGAATAATCACTGGGGAGAGAGCAAGCGTGGCCTGGGAAACACGTCGCTCTTTAACTATGGTGAATAAGGCCCTTAAAAATTGGTCACCAGCCAAAACACTTTAGAGGAAGAGGGAGAAAGAATCTACCAGCTCCCTCAATTACATCAATGATTTGCTAAGCAGTTGGTACAGTTTTCCTGATTATGCCACCCATGGAAAGAGTAGAGAGAAGGAGACAGATTCAGGAAATACTTGGGAGGAAGAACAATCAGGTCTTTGTGGTTGATCATATGGGCACGGTGAAGGGAGGGAGGAGTCACGACTGACTGGGAATTGTTTGGGGGTCAGAGGGACTAAATGGTGTCACTGTGGGGCTGGCAGGACCAGGACTGATTTGGTTTGGTGGTTTCAACCAAGGAGATGGAGGAGATGGCTCTCTTGATCTGGATATTGGTTACTTGCAGGGAAAATAACTGTATTAATGATGATGGAAGATAATTTTCTTATTATCAGAGAAGCAATACAAATATGGAAAGGGGGAACACTAGAACAAACTGTGGAAATGGATTGGCTGTATAAGAATGCTGTGCACTTGTAGTTCTTTTAATGTGAAGATAGATAAAGATGTTGGATAGGCATAGAACTTTTCCTGGCTCTTTTGGTCAGGAGGCCTGAAGCCAATGGTGCTCGTATAACAGAGCAACTTAGCACCCAGATCTTGATTTCTAAACACGTTACGTAAGAGAACCAGGGTTAATTGGATAAGCTGCCAATTCCACAGCTGTTCCAAGGAAAACAGAGGATGAGTCTGAAACATCTGCTTGCTCCAGAAAATAAGGAAATTCTAAAAAAAAATTGGAACATGTTAGGGTGCCTGGGTGGCTCAGTCCGTTAAGTGTCTGCCTTTGGTTCAGGTCATGATCCCAGGGTCCTGGGATCGAGTCCTATATCTGGCTCCTTGCTCCCTGGGGAGCTTGTTTCTCCCTCTGCCTGCTGCTCCCCTTGCTTGTGCGTTTGTGGGCTCTCTCCCTCTCGTCAAATAAATAAATAAAATCTTAAAAAAAAATATTGGGAGCATGTTAAATGACACAAGATCCAACCGGAAAAGGCTCCTGCTGGCCAAATATGAAACAAATTGAGCACCAAATGGTAATGGATTATAAACTATTATAAGGGATTATAAACTAATGGATTATAAACTATATGAATATAAACTATTGAATATAACTAATGGATTATAAACTATTGAATAAAACTATTGAATAAAATAGGAATCCATAAATCTACATGGTACAAAGAAATGAATAAATAAGCAGACAGCTCTACTTTATGGTAGAATGCCAACTAATTAATGTTGAAGAAATAATGTAATTAGAAAATCACCATGTGGTAACAACCCTAGTAGTTATTGATTCAAGCAAAAGAGTTGGTGAACGTTTGATGAGAAAAAGGGTATTTAAATAGTCCCAAAATCGGGCGCCTGGGTGGCTCAGTGGGTTAAGCCGCTGCCTTCGGCTCAGGTCATGATCTCAGGGTCCTGGGATCGAGTCCCGCATCGGGCTC
>NC_081557.1:242889492-242909509 GCF_022355385.1 Mustela nigripes | reverse complement strand
AAAAAAAAAAAAAAAAAAAAATACTTAGAAATTATTTTTAGATTAGTAGCTAATTAATTAGCTTTGCAATGAAAAAACAAAATGAGGAGCACTAACATTACCTATAACAGAAAAAAAAAAATGACATTGTAGATTTCCTGATAAGATGCACATTTGTGATATTCTTGCCCTTCAAACCATAACCTGAATCTAATCATGAAGAAACAATAGACAAACCCAAATTGAAAGCCTTCAAAATGTCTGACCTTAAAAAATGTCAAGATCTTAAAAAGAAGAAAAGCCTGAGGAGAAACTGTCCAGATTGAAGAAAATTCATGACAACTAAATGCCGTGCATCCTTCTGGGTTGGGTCCCAGAACACAAAGGAAAGGGGAAAATTGAAAGTCTTTAAAAAAATTATTTGTTGACATGAAAAAATGCTCAACATCACTAGCCGTCAGGGAAATACAAATCAAAACCACAATGAAACATCACCTTATACCTGTTAGAAGGGCAAAAATTAACTAAACAGGAGACAAGAAATGTTGGCGAGGATGTGGAGAGAGGGGGAAACCTCTTACACTGTTGGTAGGAATGCAAGTTGGTGCAGCCACTTTGGAAAACAGTGTGGAGGTTCCTCAAGATGTTAAGAATGGAGCTACCCTATGACCCTGCAATTGTACTACTGGGTATTTACCCCAAAGATACAGATGTAGTGAAAAGAAGGGCCATATGTACCTCCCTGTTCATAGCAGTAATGGCCACAATTGCCAAACTGTGGAAGGAGCCGAGATGCCCTTCAACTGATGAATGGATAAAGATGTAGTCCATATGCACAATAGAATATTACTCAGCCATCAGAAATGATGAAGACCCCCCATTTGCATCAACATGGATGAGACTGGAGGGGATTATGTTAAGTGAACTGGTTCAAACAGAAAAAAACCAATTATCATTTCATTCATATGTAGAACATGAGCAATAGCACAGAGGACCATAGGGAAAGGGAGGGAAATCCAAAGAAGGAGAAATCAGAGAGGGAGATGAACCATGAGAGACTATGGACCCTGAGAAACAATCTGGGGGTTTCAGCAGGGAGGGAGGTGGGGGCAGGGGGTAACAGGGTGATGGGTATTGAGGAGGGCACATGCTGTGTTGAGTACTGGGTGTTATAAGTAAGTAATGAATCGTTGAACTCTAACTACATCAAGGACTAATTATGTACTATACAGTGGCTAACTGAACATAATAAAAAAATTATTTGTTGGGGCACCTGGGTGGCTCAGTCGGTTAATTGTCTGCCTTTGGCTCAGGTCATGATCTCAGGGTCCTGGGATGGAGCCCTGCCTTGGGCTTCTTGCTCAGTGGGGAGCCTGCTTCTCTCTCTCCCTATGCCACTCCCCTTACTTGTGCTCTTTGGCTCTCTATATCTCTCTGTCAAATAAATAAATAAATAAAACATTTAAAAATTATTTGTTTTGTTTTTTGCTTATTTTGTTTTGCTTTATGCTTGCTTTCAGGGACAGTATTGGGATAATTGATGAGATATGGAGGAAGTCTGTGGATTAGATATTCCTGTATCAGTGTTAATTTCTTGACTCTGATAGGTATGGTGTAGTTGTGTAGAACAGTGCCCTTGTTTTTAAAGCCAAGGGGACATCATGTCCGCAACTTGTTCTTACATGGTTTAGAAAATTACATATGATTTTATCTTGTATGTTTAGGTATGAGAGATAATGAGAAGGTAGGGATGGGAGGAAGAAAGAGAGAAAGGGAGAGGGAGAGAATGGCAAATATTTAATAGGTAGGAGAACCTGGGGAAAAGAGGATACAGGATTTCTTGGTATTCTTTCCTGTAACTTTGAAATGATCTCAAACTGAAAAAACAACAACAACAAAAAAAAACACACACAGAGAGTGTAGCTATTCCTATTATGATCTAATTGAAAATAAAAAAGAACACATTGAAAAACAAATTCTTTAGAAAAATACGCTTGACACAGTATTAAAGATAGATATTGCTAAGGAACTGAATAGAGTAAGTGCCTTAGGGAGAGAGCAGCGTCAGCGATGTGTCCCCAGGGCCAACAGTGTGCAAAGTCAGAAAGCAGATATGGCTTAGATGGCTGCCTATAAGTAGATTACAACGTCTTGGTGAGACTCTAGTCCTTTCCTCCAGAGAGCCACTGCAAGTAATAGAAATGAAGCAAGGTAATACAACTCAATGCAAGAAACCAATAAGCCAATAAGCACCATCTAGTGGCAAGAGGTTGATTTTTCCCTTGGGTTGAAGATTTGTCAAAATCCAAGGGCATAATAATTGACTCTCTCTGCTTGACTTACTTCACTCAGCATAAATTCATATGGTTTCACTTATTTGTGGAGCATAACAAATAACATGGATGACATGGGGAGATAGAGAGGAGAAGGGAGTTGAGGGAAATTGGAAGGGGAGGTAAACCATGAGAGACTATGGACTCTGAAAAACAACCTGAGGGTTTTGAAGGGGCGGGGGGTGGGAGATCGGGGTACCAGGTGGTGGGTATTAGAGAGGGCACGGATTGCATGGAGCACTGGGTGTGGTGCAAAAACAATGAATACTATTACGCTGAAAAGAAATTAAAAAAAAAACAAACCAACCAAACAAACAAAAATCCAAGGGCATAAGAAATAGCACGGAGGACATGGGGAGATGGAGAGAAGGGAACTGGGGGAAATTGGAGGTGGAGACAAACCATGAGAGACTGTGGACTCTGAAAAACAATCTGAGGGTTTTGAAGGGGCGGGGGGTGGGAGGTTGGGGGAGCCAGGTGGTGGGTATTAAGGAGGGCACGGATTGCATGGAGCACTGGGTGTGGTGTGTAAACAATGAATTCTAGTACACTGGAAAGGAATTAAAAAAATAAAAAATAAATCAAAGGGCAATTTGGCCAAATTGCTCGCTTTCTACCAGTAGGATGGGACAGTTTCCAATGTTGCACGTCTTCATCAAGCTTACTAGGATCAGACTTACTAAGTTTTATCATTTTAATGAGTATAGAATGGTATGTCCTATAAACTAAGTTAGATATAGAGGCTTGGTTTCTTTCTTTCTTTCTCTTTTAAAGATTTTATTTTTTAAGTATTCTCCACATCCAACTTGGGGCTCCATCTTATAACCTGAGATCAAGAGTCACATGCTCTACAGACTGAGCCATGCACGTGCCCCAAGAGGCGTGCTTTATTTTATTTCATTTTATTTTTTTAAAGATTTATTTATTTCTTTTCTTTTTAAAAAAAATTAAATTCAATTTAATTAACATCTAGTGTATTATTAGTTTCAGGGGTAAAATTGAGTGAACTTTCCCCTCATGGTTTTAGGAACTGTTGGGAATCATTACTTAGATCCATTATTTCATGAAAGATTCAAAAATCTAATTTTATCATTCCTTCTGCATTTATTAACTGCAATGCTTCTAAAAAGAATTTTCCCTCATCAGTGAGTAGGTTCCTTGAAGTCCAGCCCCTATAGGAAAAGGAGTTTGATAATTTCCACACATTAATTTTTAGAATAATGAGCAGGTAACATAACAATTTGGTAACCAAAAAGGTTTTTTTTTTTTTTTTTCTTAAAGAATTATTGGGATGCCTGCGTGGCTCAGTCAGTTAGGCATCTGCCTTTGGCTCAGGTCATGATCCCAGAGTCCAGGGATCAAATCCCACGTCAGGCTCCCAGCTCAGTGAGGAGACTGCTTCTCCCTCTGCCTGGCACTCCCCCTGTTCATGTACTCTTGCTCTCTCACTGACAAATAAATAAAATCTTAAAAAAAAGAATTATTAAGGGGTGTCTGGGTGGCACAGTTGGTTAAGCATAGGACTGTTACTTTCCGCTCAGGTCCTGATCTCAGGGTCCTGATCCGAGGGTCATAAAACTGAGCCCCAGATGCAGCTCTGCGCTCGGCATGGAGTCTGCTTATGTCTCTCTTTCCCTCTTTCTCTCACCCTCCCCCCTCACAAAATAAATGAATACATCTTTTTTAAAAAATAAAGAATTATTAAGAATTCTGGCAGGAGGGCCCCTGGGTGGCTCAGTGGGTTAAGCTGCTGCCTTCGGCTCAGGTCATGATCTCAGGGTCCTGAGATCAAGGCCCGCATCGGGCTGCCTGCTCAGCGGGGAGCTTGCTTCCCTCCCTCCCTCTCTGCTTGTCCCTCTGTCTATTTGTGATCTCTCTCTGTCAAATAAATAAATAAAATCTTTAAAAAAAAAAAAAAGAATTCTAGCATGATTTTTACATTTTTTTTATTTTTAGCCATTGCAATGGTTATTTCTTTAAACATACATTATCTTTAAGTATAATTTACATGCAATAAAATGCACCCATGTTAAGAGTTCCATTGAATGAATTTTGAAAAATGCATGTACCTATGTAACTACCATCACAATCAGGATATAAAACATTTCCATTATCAAAAAGGTTCCTTTGCAGGACCCCTGGGTGGCTCAGTCAGTTAAGCTGCTGCCTTTGGCTCAGGTTATGATCCCAGGGTCCTGGGATCCAGCCTGGCATCAGGCTCCTTGCTGAGCGGGGAATCTGCTTCTTTCCTGCCTGCCATTTCCCCAGCTTGTGCTTGCTGTCTGTCTGTCTGTCTGTCTGTCTCTCTCTGTCAAATAAATAAATAAAAGGCTTAAAAAAAAAAAAGCGTTCCTTTGCGTCCCTTTGCAGTCAGTCAGTCCTACCCCATCCCTGGCCTTAAACCACTGGTGATCTGCTTCCCGTCACTATAGATTTAACTTAATTTTTAAAGAAATTCTTAAGAATGAAATCATTTCTCTGGATCCTTTTACATGATTAGATCATACAATAAATGCCTTACTATTCTTTCTGATGTTCATATGGTTGCCAATTTCAGCCAGCAGAGCCTCCAGATCATTTTGACATAAACCCTGTAGTGTTTAGTAGCTTCTTGGTTTTCAGGCCTCAGATTCACCAGGCATATTTCCTAGTCCAGATCTGAAATTAGCTATTTCAACATAGAATTTTTGAAAGAGAAAAGTAAATAATGAGTTCATACTGATATTTTCTAATTAAACTGAGATTAGAAATTTCACCAAATTTTTTATTTTATAATTTATCTCTGTTCTCTTAAGCTAAAAATTTTGTATTTATAACACTAACATAATTATTTACTTTCATGATGGATCAGAATACATGATTAAATATATAAGAAAAAGCAAACATATAATTGTTAGTTGCTAATGATTAATATTTATTTATATTAGAATATATGTGCAAAGGTATTTTTTAAAGTAACATTTTCAAAAGAGCAATCACAGTATTTTAATTAACACTAGAACAACTACAGGTTAAGATTTCTTTGTCATTCCTATAGTCTTTAGAATATATCCCACAAAAAATATAGTCAAAATATTGCTCTCATGGTCACCCGAAATGCTCTTTTCTGGTCGTGCCATCAACCTGATGTAGAATTAAACTCACTTGTTGCAATTTGGTTTAGATTTTTAGGGATTGCTTTGTTTTATTATTATTATTTTTTGAACTCATCTTATGTTTTTAAGTCATTTAATAACCACATTTGTAAGGCTTCAGGTCAAAACCACTGACAAATTTCATTCAGAAAGATTCATTTCCATCTCTCATGTCATAGATTTTATCTTTTGAAAGCAATTTTAGCTTTACAGAAAAATGGACAGAAAGCACAGAGTTCCAATACACTGCTTTACCTCCCCCCATCCTCCACCCTTTCCCCTTTATTAACATCTCACATTAGCATGGTACATTTGTCTATAATTGTTATAGGCCCAATGTTGATACCTTTTATTATTATTATTAATTAATTGATTGATTTTCAAAGATTTTATTTATTTATTTGACAGACAGAGATCACAAGTAGGCAGAGAGGCAGGCAGCGGGGGGGGGGGGGGGGGGGGGGGGGGGGGGGGGGGGGGGGGAAAGCAGGCTCCCCGTGGAGCAGAGAGCCCGATGCGGGGCTCGATCCCAAGACTCTGAGACCATGACCTGAGCCAAAGGCAGAGGCTGAGCCACCCAGGCATCCCCCAATGTTGATACATTATTATTAACTAAAGACCATGTTTTATACTAAGGTTCAGTCTTTGTGTTATACATTCTATGGGGTTTGACACATATGTGATAACACGTATCCACTATTAGGATACAGAACAGTTTCATAGCCCTAAAAATCCCTTATGCTCCCCTTCTTTATCCTTCTCTTTTCCTTCCCTCCTCCCCAACACCCACCGACAACCACTCATCTTTTTACTGTCTCCATAGTTTCGCCTTTCCCAGATGCCATATAATTGCAATCATGGAGTATACAGCTTTTTCATACTTGCTTCTTTTACTTAGCAATATATGTCTTTAAAAAAGATTTATTTATTTATTTGAGAGAGAGAGTGAGGGAGCAAGTGCGGTAGGGAGGAGCAGAAGGAGAGGGACAGACATTCTTGAGCTGACTCTGTCCTCAGCCAGAAGCCCGAGGTGAGTTCCACCTCAGGACACTGAGATCGAGACCTGAGCCCAACCTGAGCTGAAACCAAGAATCAGAGGCTTAACCGACTGAGCCACCCAGACACCCCGGCAATATGCATTTTGGATTCCTCCAACTCTTTTTGTCCCCTGATAGCTCATTTCTTTTTACTGAACTGAGTAATATTCCATTGTCTGGATGGATCACAGTTGTTTATCCATTCACCTATTGAAGGACACCTTGTTGCTTCTAAGTTTTAACCATTCTGAATAAAGCTGCTGTAAACATCCATGTGCAGGGTTTTGGGTGGACATGTTTTTAACTTATTTGGGCAAATACTGAGGGGTGCGATTTCTGGATCACATAGTAAGAGTATGTGTAGTTTTGTAAGAAACTGCCAAACTATTTTCCAAAGTGGCTATACCATTTTGCATTTCTATCAGAAATGAATGACAGTTCTTATTATACCATATCCTTGCCGACATTAGGTGCTGTCAGTTTTGGATTTTAGCCATTCTAATATGTAGGTAGTGGTATACCACTGTTGCATTAATTTGCAATTCCCTAATGACATACAATATTGAGTACCTTTTTAGATGCTTATTTGACATCTCCTGCTTCCTGTTTTTTTTTCTCCCACTATAGGTAATCATTTTATATTGGCTTTTGGCTTATCCGTCTATTGCTACTTTAAAAAAATAACACACACACAACCATTTATAGTCCCTCTTTCTTACACAGCAGGTAGCATACTGTACATATTCCATAGCATTTCATAGAGAATTTTTTTTATAGAGGCATAGTGTTTCATCACATGGGTATATCATTATTTCTTAAATCATCCTCTTATTGGTGGACGTTGGGTGGTTTACACCCTTTTGCTATGATAAAAAGAATACAATGAATAACCCTGTGCACACATCATTTCCTATTTCTGCCTGTATATCTTTGAGTAGATCATTGAATGATCTTTTTATTACTTAAATTTGCATTCTCTTTTTTTTAATGAAGTATTGAAGTATAGTTGACATACAGAGTTGTATTAGTTTCAGGTCTACAACATAGTGATTTGACAATTCTATACATTACAAGATGTTCACTGTAAGTATAGTTACCATCTGTCATCATACAATGTTATTACAATATTGTTGATTTCTCTCTGTTGTGCTTTTCATCCCTGTGACTTATTAACTTTATAACTGGAAGTTTGTGCCTCTTTAATCTCCTTTACCTATTCCATTCTTCCCCTAACCCGCTCCTCTCTGGCAACCACCAATTCATTCTCTATATTTTTGATTCTCTGTTTTTTTTTTATTGTTTATTTATTTTGTTTTTTAGATTTCACATATAAGTGAAATCTTATGGTATTCGTCTTTCTTTGTCTGACTTATTTCACTTAGTGTGATATCTCTGGCTCTATCCATGTTGTTGCAAATGTCAAGATCCCATTCTTTTTTATGGCTGAGTAATATTCCATCTTCTTTAGCCATCCATCAGTCAGTAGACACTTAGGTTGCTTCCATATCTTGACTACTGTAAATACTGCTACAAAAACATAGGGGTGCATATATATTTTCAAACTAGCGTTTTCATTTTCCTTGGGTGAGTACCTACTATTAGAATTACTGAATCATATGGTATTTCTATTTTAATTTAATTAATTTTTAAAATATTTTATTTATGACAGAGAGAGATAGCAAGAGAGGAAACACAAGCAAGAGGGAGCTGGAGAAGGAGAAGCAGGCTCCCCGCTGAGCAGGGAGCCCAACTTGGGGCTCGATCCCAGGACCCCGGGGTCCATGACCTGAGCTGAAGGCTGACGCTTAACTGACTGAGCCAACCAGGTACCCCTATTTTTAATTTTTTGAGGAAACTCTGTACTGTTTTCCACAGTGGTCACGCCAACTGTATTTTTAAACTAGTAGTAGCAGAGCTTCTTGTCATGTTTTTGCTACTGGGTTTTCTTTCTCTGTGATATCCCTGTTGACATCTCTGCTCATTTTTGTTTGGGTTGTCACATTCTTTGTAAGAGTTCTTTATTATGGATTTCAGTCCTTTCTTCTATGTCTTACAAACACCTTCTCCCTCCTTTAAATTGATTACTTTATTTTTAAGGCTCAAGATAAATAGAATGTATTTTGTGTACAGTGTAATGTAGCTAAAATGATTAGTCATATCATTTCAGTTGTTTTATGTCTTAAAGACTAGAGAGTTGGTATGGTACTTAGAGAATTTACTCCGATGAGACCTATTTGTCTGTGTTATACATTCCCTGGTTTTATTTTCCTAAAATGTCTCCAGAAGAAGAAGAAACTGAGAAAAATCCTTAGGGTTTGAAGATAGTGGATAATCCCCAGATTGGCTGTGATGAAGTTTTAGAATATAAGTGAGGCCCGGAGCTGGCAACCAAGAAAGAATTCTTGAGACGTCTTTGGTGCTGCCCTGCGATCCCAAGGACTGGCTGATTATATACTCAGGACTTGGGGAGGTGAGGACAAAGGGGGTGTCCAGAAGGGCTGTCATATGGTAAAGAAGATTCTCAGGATACCGGAAGCCTGGTCTTGTCAAGCCAACCTGCTTCTCCCTCTAATGAGGTACCAACATGAAGACAGCTGGGAGTTTCCTGTGGACTGTTACACTCCTCCTACCACACGTCCTTGTCAATAAGCTTTAGAAGAAATTCAGCTTTACTCACATTTCCTTCCACTTCAGCCTCCCTCAATTTTATGGAAGGAACTGAGTTATGGGTCTCTGGAAATAAGGCTATTTATTGATAAGAAAGCTTCTTCCTTGTAAATCACTAGGACACTCGTAATCGTAAACCGAAGGAGACTCGGGTCATGCAGGTTTGTGATCTCTACAAATTAACTATTTGCTTTTCCTTTAGGGCAGCCTGAGGAATGTCATATATTTCCTGTAGGGGGGTGCTGTGGGGTGTCAGTTTCTGCTTTGGTCAGCTTGCCTTCTGTTCCGTCCTCAGCTGCACTTTGGGTAAATGTTTCTCCTGGGCTAAACCGAGGAGGTTCTCACCAACTCACAGGTTTAGTACACATTGTAACTGAACTGAGAATTTGCTCCTTGGTGAGTCACAGGTAGAGACTAAACCAGGTGCAGTGATCACACAAAGGAAACTTTATTTGCAGCAAATAAATACGTCATGCAGAATAACTTCCAAAGCCGGGACTCCCCAAGCAAGGGTGAATGGGTGACTTTTATTTAGGGTTAAGATGAATATGTAGAAAGGAGAGCCTTGTCATTGTATGTAGAGGCAGGCATAAGGTCAAGTTTGCGCCTTAAGGAAATACGCCCATAAATACATCATATGTTCCATGTAAATGAGGTTTGTGCTCCTCTTGGGGCAGGGATTTTAGTATTACGATGAGGTAAGGGTAGTGGCAGTCACTCCGTGGGTCACTCCATGTTCCATCTGCGCAGGTGAGTCAGGAGTTAAGCTCAAACTGGTCTGGGTGGTCTGGGCTGCTGGAACTCTTCATCTGGGCCGCTGTTACTGCTCCAGGGCTAAGCTCCGTATCCTTCATGAGAAGTTTGTCAGGTCTTTCTTTTTTATTTTAATATTTTTTTTAATTTTATTTTTTTTAAATTAACACATAATGTTTTATTTGTTTCAGGGGTACAGGTCTATGATTCATCAGTCGTACACAATACACAACACTCAGCACATCACATCCCCTCCCCAGTGTCCATCTGCCAGCCGCTGCATCTCTCCCGCCCCCCTCCACTCTAGCAACCCCCAGTCTGTTTCCTGAGATTAAGAGTCTCTTATGGTTTGTCTCCGTCTCTGGTTTTGTCTTTTTTCATTTTTGCCTCTCTTCCCCTATGATCCTCTGTCTTGTTTCTCAAATTCCTCATATCAGTGAGATCATATGATAATTGTCTTTCTCTGACTGACTTATTTTGCTTAGCATAATACCCTCTAGTTCCATCCACGTCGTTGCAAATGGCAATCTTTCTTTTTTCTTTTTCTTTCTTTCTTTCTTTCTTTCTTTTTTTTTTTTTTTGATGGCTTGTTGGGGAAATAAGGTGGAAAAAAAAAGAGCTTAACGAAAAATGTGAGACAAAGGTCAGTGGGTACAAGGAGGTGAGCAGTAAAGGTCAGGTCTTGGAGGCTGGCTGGTGACAGTAGCAGTTTTTGTTTTGTTTCGGGGAGGGTAGGAGTTGAACCAGATAGATGGGCTTTTGTTGTTTAACAATTATTATCATTCACATTTTTTTCAAGATTTTATTTATTTGAGAGATAGAGTGAGAGAGAGAGAGAGAGAGAGCACACAGAAGCAGGGTCAGAGGGAGAGGGAGAAGCAGGCTCCCTTGCTGAGCAGGGAGATCCCCCGAAGCAGGGGATCATGAGCAGAGCTGAAGGCAGACGCTTAACCGACTGAGTCACCCAAACACCCTGGAATATGCTACTCTTTAAAAAAAGAAAAAGTTAACCAAGAAGTATTAGGTCTTTAGTCACATTATTGCGTAGGAGTTGTCAAATATCTCTCATAACATTCTGCTTATGTAGGAAAGACGTTAGGGTTCGAAGCTGATGGCCAAGAAAGAATGTGATTTATTCATACGTGGGGACAGGACCCGTGGGCAGAAAGAGCTGCAGTGGGTCACGAGGAGTGGCCCATTACATACTTTCAAGTTGGGGGGGGGGGTTAGGGATAGTGAAAGTCTCTAAGGAATTATGGAAGCAAGGTTTCCATGACCTTGAGGGGGCTAGCCATTGTTGGGAAAAGGTCATTGATTACTATCTAATAAAACATTGGTCATGAGACCCTTCAGATGCATATCAGTGGGTCATACATTTGGGGGATCATTGGAGGTAGAAACAAGGGAAGTTTCCAAAGAAATTTTTATATGTTAAAGTAGACTTACGGGATCCTGGGGATTGGGCTAAGATTGCCTTTTGCCCTATTGACATTGAAGTAGCTGAGTTCCTAGAGGAATGTCACGCTGCCTGTTTCAAGGACTTGTCAGTGGGCTATAGGTAGTAAGGAAGTTTACTTTTTCTTTTGTCTTTGTTTCCCACATCACTATTAGTTCTGTGGGTGACAGCTGGGATTTGTAACACCTGATGCCTAGTGCTATGTCATTTGTTAAGAAATTGCTTTCCTGGAAGGATTAGATGAGTCACTACATTGCATATCCATAATGAAACAGCTCATACCCTACTCTGTGTTGCTGAATGCTTGAATAGTAGGATGTATATATAAAGATGACACACTACCTATCTTACTTCCACCAGGGAGAAAAAAGGTAGCACAGCTTCCTTTTTAATGACTGTCAGAAGTAGAAAAGATACTTTCTCCCTAAGATGAGTTGGGTGAATCAAGCTAAGCTTTAAAATCTTTGGTGATTTTTCCTCATTATGCAAACTCTCTTAAAGCAAAATTAAAGAGCAATCTAATTTATCATTACTAATACCTAAAAATTATACCCTTACTTTTCTGATTCTCCATAGATAGATATTTAACTTCCAGAGAAATAGGGCAGAGAGAATCACTGTCTTTTAATGCTCTCGTGCATGTTTATAAGTGATGCTTACCTCATTTTTTACGATAATCTCTCTTGTACTAAGTACTAAGGACGATTTTGTTCTTAAGCTATCGCGGTTTTATTTTTACATAAAATCATTACTTTTAATTCAGTAAAACAGCTAACAAGGAGAATTTTTTTTTGTCTTTAAAAATTTTCTATTTATTTATTTTTTTTCTTCATTTTTAAAAAAAATTTATTTTCAGCGTAACAGTATTCATTGTTTTTGCACCACACCCAGTACTCCATGCAATCCGTGCCCTCTCTAATACCCACTACCTGGTTTCCCCAACCTCCCCCACTTCAAACCCCTCAGATTGCTTTTCAGAGTCCATAGTCTCTCATGGTTCACCTCCCCTTCCAATTTCCCTCAACTCCTTTCTCCTCTCTAACTCCCCTTGTCCTCCATGCTATTTAACAAGGAGAATTTTTTAAAAATAAATTTGAGGGATGCCTTGGAAGGGCGCAGAGCATGACTTTCCTCAAGGAACTGTGACTGCCTTAGTGCCTTAATGTTTAAAAATAACCCTATCTTGGCAGAAGCTGCCCCCTCAAGGTTCTGAAAACCTTGTTTCCAGATTCCTTGGAGACTTGCGCTATCTCTAACTCCCATCATTAAAAGTAACCATCAGTCATTTCTCCCAATCCCAGTATGGCTCTTTCTGCCCACAGGTCCTGTCCCATGAGTAGGGAAGGGGATAAGGTATAGGCAGGAGAGACAGGAGTCTCCTGACACCCCTGACCGGGCTCTGAAACTATTTCTGGCAGCTGGAGAGGCTGAGACAGAGCTGAGTTAGAGGTAAGGGAACAAACCTAGACTGCACAAGAATCTCAAGGCTTCCCAGTCAGTTCTCAAGAAAAGACTGCCCCTAAAAGCCCTCAGTGGCAACATTTTTGGGAACATTCTTTCCTTTCTGCTCTCACCTTCACTTCTAAACTTTCGTTTCACTTTACTCTTTTGTGTCCACGAGATTCAGTCTTTGACTCTGCAAGACAAGAACCCTGCAATCCTGCAACATCAGGACAGAATTACTCGATCAAATGGTGCATAACTTTTTAGGGCTTTTCATATTTACTCTAAAATTTCCCTTGTTGAAACTTAGGTAATTTATGCACTTCCAAGTATTTTAATCCTCATTTTTTTGCTTTCTTATACATAAGATTTTAAGTTTGTTTGCCCTGCTCTATAGATAATACATGTCATGCTTAATAATGTCTTCCAAAAGCCAATGGACTAGTGATCCAGTAGCATTCAGTTAGCATGGTGCTATCCAATAGAAGTCTTCTCCATATAGTAGATGATCATTTAATTTGAGAGCCATTTCCAGGATTACAAGAAGATGAAAAGTAAATTAAAAAACTTGTCCATGAATTGCTTCAAAATATATCCAGGAAAATACCCCCCCCCCCCCCCCACAAACTACCATACCATTAGAGTATAAGTAAGAGATATAAAAATAATGGTTTTTGAACAGAAGTATACCTTTACAGTATAATATAAACACTTGCAAATTTTTCCTAAAAATCGTATAGGCTATGAAACTATCACAGAAATTAAAAATATCTAGGGGCATCTTGGTTAAGCATCTGCCTTTAGCTTGGGTCATGATCCCAAGGTCCTGCTCAGTGGGGTGTCTGCTTCTCTCTCTGCCTCCCCTCCACCACTCATGCTCTCTCTCTCTCTCAAATGAATAAATAAAATCTTTAAAAAAGAAATTAAAAATATCTTTAAATCCATGGATGACTCAACAATGACTGACTCTTAAATTTGAGATTAAGAATATATTATTATTTCATAGAGCAACACTTTTCCATGAACTACATTCATCATAAATATTAGATAGCGAAGTAATCTGATTCCAAATGAAATTTAGAATATAATAAATTTATTATATTCTAAAATATATAATATAATATAATTCTATTATATATTATGTTCTAAAATATTCTATTTTATTCTATAAAATAATATACTTATTATATTCTCTTGTCCTTATAGTCACTTAATCAGCAAATATTGAGTGCCTACATGTGCCAGATATTTAAAGATTTTTAGTCTTTTTTTCCTATAAACAATCTTCCATTAGCAATTCCATATTCTACATAGCAAGAGTTTGGAATTTCATGATGCTTAAATTACAAAAGAATATCAAGAATACTAAATCTTTGATATCTGTGGAGAC
The DNA here is from genome assembly GCF_022355385.1 of Mustela nigripes. Lineage (NCBI taxonomy): Eukaryota > Metazoa > Chordata > Mammalia > Carnivora > Mustelidae > Mustela > Mustela nigripes. The sequence continues at coordinate 242,895,317 of NC_081557.1, read as the reverse complement.
ATTTATGACTGGTGAGTGATGCTGGAGTCCTAGAAATGACAGAAATGAGCTGGAGCTTTTCTCTCTCTCCAGTGGGGATATCACCTCCAAACTCACTGTTGGGGTCTGTTATCAAAGGAACGAGACTGAGACAAAGTGAAAGTTATGCAAAGCCTTATTCTATGCCAAGCATTAGAAGTCAGACTGACTGGCCAGGGCCGCCTCCAAAGAGAGCGACCCCCTCCCGATCTCACAGGCTGGTTTTATAGGGCATAACCGCAGACCCAATGTACGTGGCTTCTATTGTTAAGGTGTTTGCTCCTGGAATCGATACCCAGAACCATACCAGGAACTACTGGGGCGTTTATTCCCAGAATGAAGTCCGTGGATGTAAACAACAATATGGCTACTTAGGCAATGTGGGGTTGCTCTGGCTAAGCAGGCCCTAATAGTTAAATAGGTTTTAACATTAGATTGGCCCTAACACTCACCTTCCCACAAAGCTTCCAGATACTGAGCTGCTAGTGTTGTCAGCCTTCTCAAAACTGCGGGTCATTAAGTTCCAGCTGCACAAGCAGTCTCTTTGTCCCCATACCACTTTCAGGCTGACCTGCCTAACGAGAGAGCGATAGAGGGGCGGGATGTTGGGCAGGAGGATAGCCCCACTTTGCCCCCACCTGTGTCCTGGCTTAGGCACATCTCTTTTTAGAATGTGTTAAGAAGGTGGACCCATTCACCTGCTGACCCTTCTACCTGGAACTCCTCCTGGCCCCACTGATGCTTACTGAAGCCCTTTGCAGGGCAATATTTAAGTAAACCTTCTTAAGGTCTGTGAAAATCTTGGCTCCAACAGGGTGCCCCCATCCCTTCTCTTAAACTCTTAAACTCCTTCTCTTAAGCTTATTATAAACTCCTCCATGTCTGGGTGGAACCACCAGCATTCCAGGCAAGACCATTAAGGCATATTCTACTCTACTCTAGGTCTCAAACATCCCTGGTAGGGGGCTCCATTGCTAATACTTGTTCCCTCGGTCAGCAGGCACAGGAGCTAGAATGTGAGGAGAGAGGGAGGTTGGCCAACTTCTAAGCCCCATGGGCTCTCCTTTAATTCTCCCCAGGTTTGAGAAGTGTTTCTATCTTGGATTTTGGTGATGGGGAAGGAACTGGTTTCTCTGAATACATTTGCTTTCTAATTTGTGTGTGTGTGTGTGTGTGTGTGTGTGTGTGTGTACACGCACGTGCCAGGGGTGGGGTGGGAAGCTTACATTCAGACATTCCTTTTAAACTTAGAAAGCTATCACTCAGTGTCTTTATTTTCACATCCATCCCCAACCACTGCTCTGACCCTATCTAGAAGGTGGCCTCTTGTCTTGCAGCCCAAGGAAGAGCGGGGCTGTAGGTAACGGTGTGGGGAATAAAATACATGGACTAACCATGGGACTCACAGAAGAGTCCCACCATTGAGCTTGTGAATATTATGCTTTGCAAGATGAAATGGTTATGTTGTAGTAACTGAAAATAAGAGGAAAAATGTATTTACACAATGACTTCAGCTATATGAAATGGAAATGTCTGGATAGGAAATAAGACAGAAATGAGGAATACTAAATTGCTAACCTTGGTACCTTTAGAGCTGTGGGATTATGTATGAGATGTTATCTCTATATTGTCCCAAATGCTCATAATTACTTTCATAAATTGGAAAATATAAATTTACCAGAACAAATAGGGAAAAGTCTTTCATTGCTTGCAGGTACACTTCCTTGAATATTCCTTGAAGGAGGAAGAAATAATCTGTATTTGTACATAAAGATCTCATCTCCTGTGGTAAGCCATTGTAGCGTTTAATAACCTTCTTGGTTACAAGTCTTCCTTCCATGTGTCATTGAATGTCTTCTGCTATAGTATTATATAGTGTCTCTGGCTAAATTTATAGTTTCTTGTTTAGTTATGTTACCACTCTGGTTAACCACAAAATAAAAGAATCTTTCTATATTGTACATATCAATAGGGGTTCCTGGGTGGCTCAGTGGGTTAAAGCCTCTGCCTTCCACGGCTCAGGTCATGATCCCAGGGTCCTGGGATTGAGCCCCGCATCAGGCTCTCTGCTCAGCAGGGAGCCTGCTTCCTCCTTTCTCTCTGCCTGCTTCTCTGCCTATTTGTGATCTCCATCTGTCAAATAAGTAAATAAAATCTTTAAAACCAAAACCAATAATATGTTGATTAATCCATTAGTTGTTTATTGAAAGCATTATAAATTGTGTAAACTATCATAATGTATCATAATACATTGGAATAAACATGAACAAGAATGAAATCATATTTCTGTATGTTCTCAGCATCTATCGGACTTGTAGCACATAAGAGACTCCCGATAAATGATTGTTAAATCAATGAATTAAATTTTAAAAATTTTAAATTATGATCATTTACTAAGAATAAAAATGATTTGAAATATCTTGGTTTTTGAAAAATCTCTGGATTAAAATACAGATCAAGACTTTCATATATATATTTATATATATGCAGACCCAAGGTAAGTGGCTTCTATTGTTTACTCCCAGAATCAATACGTGGAACCATACCAGGAACTACTGGAGCATTTATTCCTGGAATGAAGTCTGTGGATGTATTTATTATGTATTTATTTTATTACATAAAATAACATATATTTATATTTATTTTTTCGTTCATTCATTCATTCATTTTAAGTAGGCTTCATGCCCAGTGTGGAGCCCAACGCAGAGCTTGAATTCACGACCCTGAATCAAGACCTGACCTGAGATCGAGAGTTGGATCCTTAACTGACTGAACCACCAGGCACCCCAGACTTTAAAATGTTTTACGGAAAATCTTCCGCATCTACAATGTAAGGGGTTTGTCTGAATGGCTTCTCTTTCACCATCTAGGAAAGTATGCAATTCTACCATTTTATGACTCATTGGACTACAAATGCCCAAATCTTCAAAACTAGTTATTTTTCACATTTAAATATTGTTTCCTTTATCTCAAGAAAAACATTAAAAAAAAAAAAAACCACAACACCTGGCATAGTTAGGCCAGACCTATATTTTCAATGGAAACAGAACAGAGTAGATTCAAAGAGCAGAGCTGTGTGACTAGTCTAAACAGTCCTCACTTGAGATGACAGAATGCAGGCTATTTTTACATGTTGTAAGGATAATTAAAAAAAAATGGTTTTCTGCTTTAAACAGTTTTTCGCACTCCATATTGACTGTGCATATGGCTCGAAATAAAACAGAATTAGGGTATGGTAGAAATACTACCGGGGAAGCTCGTTGACAATCAACAACTTTGAAAGCTTGGATTGTAAAATCACAGAATTTGCCTGGAGAAAGAAGAAAAAAAAATAAAATCCAGCATCCTACAAAATGTTCTTCAGCCTCTAGCCCAGAATTTTGTGTAGTTTCAGCAGTGCCCCACAGGACAGCAATTCAGACCAAAGTGAATCCCATCAGGGCTGTTCTAGTTTGAAGTATCTGCTCTAACATGGGGTAATCAGTTCCCAGTCTGGAGTTCCTGAAACATCTCCGAGGAGGTGGCGGGCAGTTTTAGGGTCAACCACAGAATCTCAGTCTAGAGTGATCCCTTGATATTCTGAACTCGGGTCATGGAAAATCCAGTGGCATGTTTCCCAAAGTGTGATTGTATTGTATTGACTATTGTATTGAAGGTTACACCATTTTCCCTTCCCTCTCCTCTGTGCATGTGCGACCACTGTGTGCTCCGGGCCCATGCTTTCCAATATGGGGCCAGTAGATACATATGGCTACTGAATCCCTGAAAGTGGCTAATCCAAGTAGAAGTGGAAGTGTAAGTGGAAGATATATATCAAATTCTGAAAGCTTAGTATAAAAAAAGAAATGTAAAATATCTCACTAATAATTTTTGTATTATAGGTATAAAAGGTATTTTTGGATAATTTGAGTTAAATAAGATACACATACACACTCATAGGAATATTACTTAGCCATAAAAAATTAATGAGATTTTTGTCCTTTGTGACAGCAGGGATGGCCTTAGAGGATATTATGCTAAATGAAATAAGTCAGACAGAGAAAGATAAATAGCATATGGTTTCACTTACACGTGGAATCTAAAAAAACAAACAAACAAAACCCCCCCACAGAAACCAAATGAACAAACAAACAAAAAAACCAGACTCTCTTGGGTGCCTGGGTGGCTCAGTGGGTTAAAGCCTCTGCCTTCAGCTCAGATCATGATCTCAGGGTCCTGGGATGGAGCCCCACATCGGGCTCTCAGCTCAGTGGGGAGCCTGCTTCCTCCTCTCTCTCTGCCTGCCTCTCTGCCTGCTTGTGATCTCTTTCTACCAAATAAATAAATAAATAAAATCTTAAAAAAAAAAAAAAAAAAGCCAGACTCTTAAAGACAGAAAACAGACTGGTGGTTGTCAGAGGGGAGGTGGAAGGGTTGGGCAAAATAATAAAAGGGAATTAAGAGGTACAAACTTCCAGTTATAAACTAAACAAATCACAGAGATGAAAAGTACAGCATAGGAAATATAATCAGTAACACAGCAACAATGTCACAGGGTTAACAGATGGTGTCTACACTTATCACGGTAAACACTGAATGAGATACAGAAATGTCAAATCAATATGTCGTACATCTGAAATGTACCTTTATTATATATTAATTACACTTCAGTAAAGAAGTAAGATATATTAACATTAATTTTGCCTATTTCTTTTTACTTTTTTTCAAAGTGGCCATCAGAACACTTTCCATTATGTGTGGCCTGTGTTTGTGGTGCAGACTGTATTACTCAACAGTGCTGCTCTGGACAGATGGGACCTGGAAAAGCTCCTGCCCATTCCAACACTCCACTCTCACAGCATGCTGGGAGTTGTGCATGGGACCACCAGGGAAGGCTCTGGCTCAGGCAGAATGAAGAAGATCTGTCTGATGGCTGACAGCGCAGGGCTGTGTGGGGAGCTCAGTGCTGGGGGCTGGGGTTGAGTCTGGGGCTGAAAGCAGGAGAAATAGAGGGAGGAAATAACAGATCTTTGCATTTTGTTCTTTTTAGTAGATTTATCTGAGTGACCAAATTAAAAAATGAATTAGTGGAGTTAGGTCTATAGATGTGTGTATATGGCAAATGATGTTTGGTTTTTTTACATCAAAGTGATGGTTTACTTCAGATTCTTTGAGTAAAACCATTGATATTTGCTGGTTTTTATTGTGAATTCTTTTCTATTTCATATAGCACAGGGTTCATCTTTTCTATCACATCAGGAGATAGGTAGCTTTGGGCCACTCAGGGAAGGAGAGAAACTAACCAGGCTGCCCTGCACTGTTTCTTCCTTAACATTATCTACACAGAAGTCACACTCTCACATTGCTTTGCTACCAACACTCAAAGTGCCTACACTTAGGACCTGTGAGAGAACTTGGTAATACGCTAAGTTGTCCTTTTGAATGTTACTATCAGCCTCTGAGGACTCCAGCTGCATTATTATGGAAAGATGTTCAAGAACTTTCTGTTTAAATGGGGTACAAGAATTCTATTGAAGACATTGTTTTTTTTTTCTGTTCAAGTTCACAATGCAGAAAATTATAAAGGGCAGAAAAACAGCCTTGGGATGAAGGCAATTTTGAAAACAGTTGAGTTCATTGACCATCTTCTTCCACAAGGACAAATTTATTTATTTACTTACTCGATTAGCATTTTGATGAAAGTCCCCCAGCTAGGTGCAAGGTGAAGGCATACAGTAGGTGCTAATTTCATGAACTCTTGCAGGCAATTAAGAAGAAACCTTGGAGATTTTTAATGACTGTTTCAATCTCCTTACTGGTTATGGGTC
>NC_081557.1:242800999-242889092 GCF_022355385.1 Mustela nigripes | reverse complement strand
GTTAAAAAAGAAAAAAAAAAAAAAAGAAGAAACCTTGGTATAATGTTATATGTTAATTATAACTCCATAAAGAAAAAAAAGAAGAGGAAATCTCATAGAGGGCAATTTCTAGTATATATCTGAAAGTTTCAAAATGGAGAAATTCAAAATTAGCAAACAGGGGAACACATTTCTTTTAAAAGAGAGAGATGTTTGTTTTTACCTCTTAAGATCAAGAGGTCTGCTATCAGTTCTAGCAGACTCCCTAATAAGTAACAACAATGTGTCTGCCTGGCCAAATTTTCCTACGGGCTTTGTTCCCACTATTGTTCAGAAGCCAAGAATTAAGTTGAACTGAAAAAGCCTTGCTTGTTTTTGGTCATCATATTGTGTTATCAATGTTATGAAATAACATACGATGTTAGAAAAACAAAGTACAGAAAGAGGGAGTTCTTCGTAACTGCTTTATTTCTTCTGTATTTCAATTTATACTTGGAGAAAAGGGAACAAAAGAGACAAATGTGTTTCTTCTTTTTAAAAAATATATATAGTATGAAATTCCCATAATTTAGAACTAATTTGGCTGAGTACCTCTGGGAGATGATGGAGAACATGACTTGATCTAAGTTTCTTATATAACCAGTTGCAGCTATTTTTTTAAAAAAGATTTTATTTATTTATATATATACATATTTATTTAAGAGAGAGAGAACGAGCATGCATAAGTGGGTGGCGGGGGGAGGGCAGAAGTAGAGAGAGAAGCAGATTCCCTGTTGAGCAGGGAGTCTAACTCGGGGGTGGATCTTAGGACCCTGAGATCATGACGTGAGCCCAAGGCAGACACTTAGCTGACTGAGCCACCCAGTCCCTGCATCAGTTGCAGTATTAATGAGTCTATGACACCATGGCATAAGATGCCATAGTCTTTTTTTTTTAATTAAAAAAAATTAAATTCAATTAAAAATTAAATTCAATTGATTAACATAATAGTATATTGTTAGTTTCAGAGGTAGAGTTCAGTGATTCATCAGTCTTTCCGTGCTGACTTATTTCACTTAGCATAATACCCTCTAGTTCCATCCACATCATTGCAAATGACAAGATTTCATTTTTTTCTGATGGCTGAGTAATATTCCATTGTATAGATATACCCCATCTTCTATATCCATTCATCCGTCGATGGACATCTGGGTTCTTTGCAGTTTGGCTCTTGTGGACATTGCTGCTATAAACATTTGAGTGCACATGCCCCTTCAGATCACTACATTTGTATCCTTGGGGTGAATCCCCAGTAGTGCAATTGCTGGGTCGTAGCGCAGCCCTATTTTCAACTTTTTGGGGAGCTTCCATTCTGTTTTCCAGAGTGGCTGCACCAGCTTGCAGTCTTACCAATAGGGTAAGAGGGTTCCACCCTTTCTCCACATCCTCACCAACATCTGTCATTTCCTGACTTGTTAATTTTAGCCATTCTGACTGGTGTGGATGTGGTATCTCATTGTGGTTTTGGGTTTGTATTTCCCTGATGCCAAGTGATGTTGAACATTTTTTCATGTGTCTGTTGGTCATTTGGATGTCTTCTTTGCAGAACTGTCTTTTCATGTCTTTGGCCCATTTCTTGGTTGGGTTATTTGTCCTTTGGGTATTGAGTTTGTTAAGTTCTGTATATATTTTGGATACTAGTCCTTTATCTGATAAGTCATTTGCAAATATATTCTCCCTTTCTGTTGGTTGTATTTTGGTTTTATTGACTCATAGTCCTTTTCCCATCCAAGTACTAACCAGGCCCGACCCTGCTTAGCTTCCGAGATCAGACGAGATCGGGCGCGTTCAGGGTGGTATGGCCGTAGACTCATAGTCCTTTTCTAAACCAAAATCATCAGCTTTGAGTTCTCATCCATTTACCTGGCAGAAGATAAAATCTCAGCCCTTATTTAAGCCCTTGTCCTCCCTTTCATAGAATCATACAAGAATCACAGGCTTACATTGTCCCAAGCACTTTGAGAGGGTGCCTTAAACTTAGTCTTTGGACATTGACTTCATTCCCATTGTCGGTTCAAAGGACTGGAGGTAGAAAAACTCATAAACACATCGAATATTGTCCATCATCTGTTGAGGGTTGCTGTATTAGTCTACTTGGGCTGATATAAAAATACCACAGACTGGGTATTTTAACAATACAATAAAATTACATTTTCTCACAGCTCTGGAAGCTGGATATCTAACATCAAGGTGGTAGCTGGCTTGGTCTCTCCTGAGGCCTCTGTCTTTGGCTTATACATGGTCACCCTCTTGCTGCATCTTCACCTGGTCTATTCTCCATGCACACATACTCCTGGTGTTTCCTCCTCCTATAAGGACAACAGTCCTGGAATGCCTGGGTGGCTCAGTTGTTTAATTGTCTACCTTCGGATCAGGCAATGATCCTGGGGTGCTGGGATTGAACCCCTCATTGGACTCCTTGCTCAGTGAGGAGCCTGCTTCTTTCTCTCCCTTTGCCTGCCACTCTACCTGCTTGTGCTCTCTCATTATCCCCGCCCCCGACAAATAAATAAATAAAATCTTAAAAAAAAAAAGACACTAGTCCTATTGGATTAAAACCGTACTTTTCTGATTCATTACTTATTACTATTTTCTTTATTCATTTGACAGAGAGAGATCACAAGTAGGCAGAGAGGCAGGCAGAGAGAGGAGGAAGCAGGCTCCCTGCTGAGCAGAGACCCTGATGCAGGGCTCAATCCCAGGACTCCGGGATCATGACCTGAGCTGAAGGCAGAGGCTTTAACCCACTGAGCCACCCAGGTGCCCCAATTCTGTGTTTTTAAAGACATCTTTCCTTTCTTTCCTCTCTTCCCTTTCCTTCCCTTTCTTTCTGTCTCTTTCTCTTTCCTGGGAGGGTATTTTAGGCTAGGGTGGGCATTCATCAGACCTAAGACAAAGATTTTAATGCAAATGGTTTGTCTGTGAAGGGATTCCAGACAGCGCTCGTAGGGAAAGAAACAAGGAAGGAAAGAAGCGACTAAAAGAGTGTTAGTGAACTGGAGGGTGACTGGACCTCAATCCTATTGGGATCCACTGGGAACATGACTCAGAGTTGTCCCATCCAAGGGCAGGAAAACTGCTATGTACCCTTCAGTTCTCATCCATCAGTTGGGGGTTGTAGCTCCCTGGGGATGTGAACTGTCCTGGCATTTCTGGCCTGCTCCCTATAAAGGAGCCAAGAGCAAACTTTCAGGCAGAAGGTCCCTGAGAGGGGTATCTGGGTGGCTCAGTGTGTTAAGCATTTACCTTTGGCTCAGGTCATGATCTCAGGGTCCTAGGATCAAGCCCTGCATCAGGTTTCCATTCAGCGGTAAGTCAGCTTCACCCTCTGCCTCTGTGATCCCAATCTCTCTCTCTGTTTGCTTTCACTCTCTTTAAGATAAATAAAATCTTAAAAAAAAAAGAAGGTGCCAGAGAATGACCTCCTTCTTCTGGGGGAAAGGTGAATGAGCAGGGGATATATGAGGGACACTGACTGCTACTAGAGTGGGGTGAGGTAGGGAAGGGAAACTAACAGCCCTTAGTTAGGAAGAGGGATGAACTAAGTAGTTTATAGCATGAGGAGAACTGGCCTAGAGGAAGATTTTGTTTTGTTTTAAATTTAATTTGTTTTTAAGATTGGAAGGAGGGGGAGGGGCAGAGAGAGAGGGAGAGAGGATCTCAAGCAGGCTCCATGCCCAGCCTATTGTCCAGGGCAAGGTTCAATCTCATGACCCTGAGATCATGACGTGAGCAGAAACCAAGAGTTGGAAGCTTAACCAACGGAGTCACCTAGGCGCCCCTTATTTTTTTAAAAATCAACAACTTATGCTGCAATATAGTTATTTTAAAAATATTCTATAATTCAAACTTCATATTATTCTAATGGTTCTTCCTTGTTAGGTTTAAATCAATGTAATTTAATATATATTTTTCCCCTCCCCATGGCTTTTTCATTTTGCAGGCACACGGTAAAACATGCCAGGGTCTAAAACTTAAAGGTCTGCAGGACTTGGTAACATACATCCATGGATGGCGTGAACTGGGAGTAATAAAATGGGCTCTGTTGAATAGAGTAGCCGGCATTGTGATAACTGTGCGACAATGCTCTGCCTCAAGGGGGCAGCAGCTACCGATCCTTAGGCAGAATAGGACTGAGGATGTAATTTCAAGGCAAGTTAAGCCTCAGTATGCCAAGTTGCCTAATTATTAACATGGTACTTAATTTAAGATCATAGAGTCTGCAGCCGGGGGTCTGTAGTTAAATCATATTCCTACCAATTATTAACTATGTAACCTTGGGTGAGTTACTTCACTTCACCTCAGTTTTCTCATCTCTTGAATGGGACTAACGATTGTCGTTGTCAACACCCAACACTTAAAACTAGAAACTGACAAGACTGCCTAATTCACACTCTAACTAATGCCCATTGTTCTTATTTCTCATCACACTTTCTTGAGGCCTTGATGAAGGTGTTTGGCAATGACTGGAACATTCCAACTGGCGGGCCAGAAGCGCCCTGATAGCAACAGAATGCCTCAGAAGGGCCTGTTCTCCTTCCCAGCCCATGATCGCTGCTGAACACAAAGGACTCCCCCGCCATGATCACCTGCTCTCTGCGTGTTCTCTTGCATGAACTCCTTGAGCTTCTCCCTATAAAACTCTAGGTGTCCATCCTGCAGGCTAGCTGTTAAGGCTTGAATTTGCCACCTCCTCTGGCTGCTGGTACCCTACATAAATTGCTCCCTTTCTCTTTTCCAAATCCTCATCTCTTGAATTATTGGCTTCTCTCGTTCTCTCTCTCTCTTTTAAAGGTTATTTATTTATTTATTTGACACAGACAGAGAGAGAGGGAGAGGGCAAGCACCAGCAGGGGAATGGCAGGCAGGGGAGAAGCAGGCTTCTTGCTGAGCAAGGAGCAGGATGGATTTGGAACTTGATCCCAGGACCCTGGGATCATGACCTGACCCAAAGGCAGCTGCTTAACCGACTGAGCCACCCAGGTGCCCAGAGTTATTGGCTTCTCTTGCGACGAGTTTATCCAAATTTGTTTGGCAGTGATGTAGGTAAACCCAGCCAGGAGCTATGCATTCACTTCCTGAGTCCCCTAGGGATCTGAGTGGCAAAAAGCCTCCGTGTGCACCAGGGCTTACCTGTACATTGCTTGAGTTTGGTAACATTTATATTGTTGGGATGGTGGAAGGATTAGATGGATCAAGTGCTTAGAACCATACTTAGTATTAAATACTCAAAAATTGTGGGCTACTGTCATTTTCAGCTGTTAATTAAGATTTTAATTCAAATTTCAGTTAATTATAGATTCACATGTAGTTATGAGACAAAACTATAAAGAGATCTCCTATTTCCCAGTTTCCCCCAGTGGTAACATATTGCAGAACTACAGTACAATGTCACAAAACAGGATTGCTTTATTTATTTGACAGAGAGAGAAAGAGTGAATGAGAACAAGCAGGGGTGGTGACAAGACAGATGCAGAGGGAGAGGGAGAAGCAGGTCTCCAGCTGGGTAGGGAGCCTGATATGGGACTCCATCCCAGGACCCTGGGATCATGACTTGAGCCATGACGACTGAGCCACTCTGGTGCCCCTACAAGCAGGATTCTGATATTGATACAGTCAGGACAACATTTCCATCTCCATGAAGATCCCTAGTATTGGCCTTTTTTTTAAATTTGAAAAGATTTTACATTATAAATAAAATGTATATTATTTTAAATATTAAAATTATTATAAATAAAACAATAATTATATTATTATATGTAGAAATTATTATTATCAATTGATTATTTAAATATTAATTTATGTGTATACTTATTAATTAGATATTATTATTATATATTTAAATAAGTAACATGAATTTATTTATTTGAGAGACAGAGAGAGCGAGCTAGAGAGCACAAGTGAGGGAGAAAGAGAAGCAGGCTCCCGGCAGAGCAGGGAGCCTGATGTGGGGCTTGATCCCAGAACCCTGGGATCATGACCTGACCCAAAGGGAGAAGCTTTGACTATTACTAAGAAAATTACTCTAAACTTTGAATATAAGTTTTTGTGTGCACTTAAGCTTTCGTTTCTCCAGGACAAATGCCTACGTGCAATTGCTGAGTCATGTGATCGTTTTATATATATATATATATAATTTTATATATATATATATAAATATATTTTTTATATGTATGGTTTTTAAAGAAACTGCTAAATCATTTTCCTGAGTAGCTGTATCATTTTACATTTCTACCAGCAATGAATGAGTGATCAAATTTCTCTACATTCTTACTTGCATTTGATGTCAGTATGTTTCATTTCAGCCATTCTGATAGTCATTTAGTGATATCTCATCATAATTTTAATTTGCACTTATCAAGCACTTAATCCTGTTGAAGATTGCTTCATATATCAATTTGCTACCTGTATGTACTCTTTGGTGAAATGTCACTTCATGTCTTTTGCCCATTTTTGTATTTGGACCATTTGGTTTTTTGCTGTTGAGTTTTTAGAGCTCTGTATGTAGCCTGGATAAGGAGTCTTTATCAGATATACAGTTGGCACATATTTTCTCCCAATCTATAGCTTGGCTTTTCATCTTTTAACAGGGACTTTCACAAAGGCAAACTTTTATTTAATTGAGATATAATTCATATGACTTAAAAGTCACCATTTTAAAGTATAGACTTCAGGGACCCTTGGTGGCTCATTGGTCAAGTGTCTGCTGTCAGCGCAGGTCATGATCCCAGGGTCCCGGGACTGAGTCCTGCATTGAGGGGCAGAGCAGGGAGCCTGCTTCTCTTTTTACTTAGCATTTTATTTTTCTACTTTAGCACTCAAAACTGGTTGTGTCACTTTCTTCTTCATAGTTTCTGAATTTGAGCTGTACTCCTTCCCTAGGTAAGATGTTATGACTCTCCCACTGTTTTTAATATTTTTTTCTTTGTCTTTAGTTTCAATAAGTTGGATTATGATGTGTCTTAAGCGTGGACTTCTTTGTCTTTATCCTGCATGAAGTTTGCTTAACTTCTTGATCTGTGGGTTTACAGATTCTGTAAAATACGGAGTTTTCAGCTATCATGTTTGGAGTCCTTTTGCAGCCCCGTTCTTTCTCTTCTAATACTCCAAAGACAAAAATGGAAGATCCTTTGTTATAATCCCATAGGACTATGAATGCATTTGGTTTATTTTGTTTCTGTTTTTTCAGACTAATTTCTTTTCTTTTTTTTTTTTTTTAAAGATTTTATTTACTTACTAGTCAGAGAGAGAGCAAGCGAGAGAGCAAGCACAGGCAGACAGAGTGGAAGGCAGAGTCAGAGGAAGAAGCAGGCTCCCTGCGGAACAAGGAGCCCGATGTGGGACTCGATCCCAGGACGCTGGGATCATGACCTGAGCCGAAGGCAGCTGCTTAACCAACTGAGCCGCCCAGGTGTCCCGTTTTCAGACTAATTTCTATTGCTCTCTCCAGTTTGCTAATTTCCTATATCTCAAGCATTCTGCTGAAGCTCATTCATGGAGTTATAAAATCTTGGTTTTTGTATTTTCACTTCTAAAATTTCCATTTGGTTAACTTTTAGGTCTTCTATGGCTTTACCGGGACTTTTTCTTTCTTTGCTGAGGTTTTATATTTTTTATAAAATTTGTTTCAAATTTGTTTGTAACAGCTCATTGAATCAGTTCAATGAGGGCTGCTTTAAAAATCTTTGTCACATAATTCTAATTTCTCTGTGATCTTGGTGTTGGTGTCCCTTCATTACCTTTTTAAAAATTCAGTTTGAGATCTTGTCTCTTGATTTAGCAAGTTATTTGGGGAATTATGTTATGAGATTCTGGACTGTATCTAAGCCTTTGTTTTAACTGGCTTCTTCTCACACTACTTTGGCAGACGAAGGTTGGGGGTGGGGGGATCAATGTCTCCACCATCTACTAGAGGGAGTTAGAAGTTCAGGTTTCCCACTCTTCCTCCATTGACAGTTAAGGGAGGTGCTCCCCATTCCTGCTGGTGGGGTTGGGAGTTCCAGCTCTTTCTTAGGTTTTCAGTGATGCCTCCCGGGCTGAGGGGGTTAGGAATTTCCTATTACTGTTCCCTATGTCACCACCAATGACACTATAGAGTGAGGATGCGTGTGGTCTCAATAACTGGTTTTATATTCTTGTTTGAATTTATTGTGTAAATCTATTTTGGTTTTAAATATGTATAAAATTTTACTAACTTAAGTAATATATAACTAGTTTTATATTTATATGTAGTTAATGGACTAAGGATGAAAATGCTTTGTTTAAAAGGGCTTTATACTCATGGGGTGACTCAGTGGGTTGAGCCTCTGCCTTCGGCTCAGCTCGTGATCCCAGGATCCTGGGATCAAGCCCCGCATTAGGCTCTCTGCTCAGCAGGGGGCCTGCTTCCTCCTGTCTCTGCCTGCCTCTCGGCCTACTTGTGATCTCTGTCAAATAAATAAATAAAATCTTAAAAAAAAAAGGGCTTTATACTCTTGATTTGGCTCTGGTTGTGATCTCAGAGTCATGGGATTGAGCCCTGCATTGGGCTCTGTGCTCAGCACAATCTGCTTGCGTTTCTCCCTCTCTCCCTCTGTCCCACACGCTCATGTTCTCCCTTTTCCTTTCCCTCTAAAATCAATCAATCAATCTCTTTTTTTTTCCCCCTTAAAGGGCTTTATCCTTTACACCAGTTTGAGAAACACTGATATGGGTGACTACGGGGCCTGATGTCCAAATCAAGAGTCTCTGGAGATAATCATGTTTCTGTCCAGGTTCTCTCACCCACATGAAAAGGCAAAAGGAGCTGGGGTCACAACACGATGGACAACATACCAGTCTGACACAGACTTCTCATAGATAAGAGAAAAGCAAACTCTTCTTTCAGGCTCTATTAGTTTCCTATTGCTGTTGGAACATATTACCACAAACTTACTAGCCTACAACAACACAGATCTGTTCTTCTACAGTTTTGCAGGTTGAAAGTCCAAAATCAGTTTCACTGGGCTAACATCCAGTTGTCAGCAGGACGGGTTGCCTCTGGAGGCTCCAAGGCAGAATTTGTTTCCTTGCCTTTGCCAGGTTCTAGAAGCTGCCTGCACTCTTTGGCTTGCGGTCCCTTCATCTTCAAAGCAAGCAGGGTGGCATCTTCAAATCCCTTTCTTACCCTCTGACCTCTGCTTCTCTTATCACCTCTCCTTCTCTGACTCTGAAGCTCCTTCCTCCCTCTTGTAGGACCCTTGTGATTACACTGAGCTCACCTGGATGGTCCACGATAATCACCCCATCTCAAGACCCTTCACTTACTCACATCTACGAAGCCTTTTCATCATGTAAGTTAACATATTTTCGGGCTCTTGCGATTGAAGATGCGGACATCTTTGGAGTATGTTGTTAACTTGCAACTGAATCACATTTTATTTTATTATTTATTAATTTATTTAAAGAGTTTATTTATTTATTTGACAGACAGAAATCACAAGTAGGCAGAGAGGCAGGCAGAGAGAGAGAGAGAGGAGAAATCAGGCTCCCTGCTGAGCAGAGAGCCCGATGTGGGGCTTGATCCCAGGACCCTGGGATCATGACCCGAGCTGAAGGCAGAGGCTTTAACCCACTGAGCCACCCAGGCGCCTCCTAAATCACATTTTAAATGACTGACCTTTTCACTAGCAGGTAAGCTCTACCATAATGGGGATTTTTTTCAGGATTGTTCACCAGTGTCTTCTTAGTTTTCTGCTAATACAGTGGGGGGTCACATTTTCATGTCTGTCCCTGCTGAGAAGGCAGCTTCAAAAAGTCTTGGGTGTAGAGCATCCTACGCAAAAGGAACAGCAAGTACAAATACAACATTAGGCCAGAATATACTTTTTATTCATAGTAATAATAATGAATATAACATTTGTTGTGACATTGCTCATTTTATCTCAATTCCCATAAACTATCAAGTTGTTGATACATTGCACCCATCTGAAAAGCTATTTAGATCCTAATCCAAAACATAAACTGGCCAAACCCAGAGGGTTTCACTCAGTAGGTTTCTCATCTTTACCTTTGTATCTCTCTCTTCTGAGTGTTAACTGGTTTTACCTCTGTGCCTTCTTTTCTGACTCTGCAATTTAAAAAGTTTTTGCTTACTATTAAATCAACATAAAAACATTATACAAGGAAATATTAAACACAACAACAACAAACCATGTGGCACCTGGTTGGCTTAGTTGGTTAAATGTCTGACCTGATTTGGATGCAGGTCATGATATCAGGGTCCTGAGAGCAAGTCCTATGTCAGGCTCTATGCTCAGCAAGGAGTCTGATTGAGATTCTCTCTCTCTCTCTCTCTCTTTTCCTCTGCCCCTCCCCCACCTCAGGGGGCAGAGGAAGAGGGCAGGTGGGCACGCTCTCTAAAATAAATAGGTAAATCTTTTTCTTAAAAATATTTTTATTTATTTATTTGAGAGACAGTGAGAGAGAGCATGAGAGGCGAGAAGGTCAGAGGGAGAAGCAGACTCCCCATGGAGCTGGGAGCCTGATGCGGGACTCGATCCAGGGACTCCGGGACCATGACCTGAGCCAAAGGTGGTTGCTTAACCAACTGAGCCACCCAGGTGCCCCTAAATAGGTAAATCTTTAAAAAAAACAACAAAACCCATGATCGATGATTCAAACATTAATTTCTCCGCCAGATTTGTGTGAGTAAATGTGCCAACTCTAGAGTCACACTGCTTTATATTTATTTACATCCTAGCTTTGCCTCTCACTAACAGTGTGACTTTGGGTAAATTACTCAGATCTCCTGGGTTTCAGTTTCCTCATTAGTAAAACAAAAATAACAACCGTACCTTCATCACAGAGCTGCCGTGAAAATTAGATGAATTAAACTGAAAACAAAGTTTGGCACATAGCAACCCCCTCAATAACTATTAATCATTATTCTTTTTTTCAACCCAACAATTTTCTTCCCACACGATTTTTGTTCAGGTGCAATCACAGGATACATAAAGCATTGTGTTCTACTTTTTTCATTTAATGTTCACGTTTTTTTCCACATTCTTATTTTATAAATTTATATATACAATTATATATTTATATATATAATTTATATATTATTTTTAGTGACAGCTTGACATTCCATACTATTGTGAGTTTTGTTTAAATATTTCCTTGTAAAAAAATAAATATTTCCTTGTTATTGTATTATTATTAGTGAAGATCTCATAAGCATACTTTGTATTTGATGCTTTATTTAGCAATTGTTCCTGGAGTATAATTCTTGATTTTGTGTCCAACATTTAAAACTCATTCCTACAGGGGGCGCCTGGCTGGTTCAGTGGGTAGAGTGTACAACTTTTGACCTCAGGGTTGTGAGTTCAAGCCCCATGTTGGGTGTGGTGCATACTTTAAAAAAGCCTCTTTCTTTCCTTCTGTGTAGTTTCAAAGAAGCAACTGCTTTCAGTATATGTTGGAAAGAGAAGCAGATCTATCATACCAGCACAGTGAAGTCATTTTCTCTTAGGAACAGACTGTTGATAAAAGACTGATAAGGTCTATACTGTTTTCATCACTGCCATCATCATTCATTCATTCAACAAACATGTATTATTTAGGCAGGATGGGTTACGTCTTTTTTGAGTAGGAAGAGAGTTATAAAAGAAAGCCAGAGATTAAAAAAAAAAAGTGATGAGTTCTAAATACAAACATCATTTTATTTATAAACCTCCCACGCTAATTCCATGTGTCTTTTAATGCACAATGTGGAATGTAGGTGCAAGTTAAAGAGGCATTTTCTTCTCTCATGGAACTAAAATTATGTCAACCTGATACTGCTCATCTAAACATACAAATTTTACAGAAGCCATGGGGATATCTTGTAAGAAGGGAGTCCCTGTCTCCGAGAAGTGTACATAAATGCCTTTTTCCCTGTGCCTCAATATTATTTTGAAATAAATAAGACAGTAATGATATTGTTGGAATCTTCTCCTTGAAGGCAAAAGGAGAAATCTTTTAAGTTCGGCATGACCACATTCCTTCTTTTGATGAGGGCCTACTGTAAAAACTGAGTTGACCTAAACTGTATTCTGTGTGCTATTAAAGCTACTGAACTTTTCACATATGAAATAATAAAGATTAAATGGTTTTTTTTAGCCTACCACATCCTGAGTTCAGTTTTACACCTTCTCATCCGTGTAGCTGAAGTACTAGAAAAAAAGTCTCTCCTGTTGTCTTTATCTCTGTCTCTCTTCTTATCAACACTCTGCTAAAAACAATTGTCAGCACTCTACTACTTGCTTGGGGAATAATATACCCACAGCAACCACCTACCTACATTGATAACGTAATGAATGTATTCTTTAGGAAACAGTTTAACATTATGGAAACTATTTTAACTTCCATTGATAAGGAATTCTGTTATCTAGGTATTTTGTTTACAGATCCGTTCTCTCTGGTTTTCTTGAGAACTAAGAGGGATAATATAGACATTTTCCTCTCTTTTAAACTTTATGAACGGGTAATACGAGGATCTGGGTTTGCTGCCCTTTCAGTCAGACTTTGTCAACTTTGAGAACCTTGTTTCATTTCCATTAAGCCAGAAATAGGAGCCACCAGAGTACCCAGGGAGCACAGGCAAAGGGAATTGGAAATCAGTTATTTTAATCACCACAATATCAGTTAACCCTTTAAGACAGTGGCTCTCCCACCTTGTTGGGATCAGTTGATTTGATGGAAGTGTTAAGTCCTCTCACTTATACATATATGTATATGAGCATTTTTCTTGGGAGAAAACCAACTTCATTACCATTGTAACTCACTCTCTACACCTGCACATTTTTTCCCCATATAATTTCACCTCTGCTCCCTCTAAAAACACTGCCCTTGAGAAATTATGTCAATCAGTCAACAGTAGTTTCTGAACGGGATGAGGAGAAGGAGAGATGGGGGCTGGGAAGAGAGGGTAGATCACAAAACAGAACTTGACTAGATCCATTCTGAGTACAGGTCGTTATCCTCAAGGCTCCCACCAGAGTGAGAGAAGATTTGGCATCAGAAGGCCTTGCTTCAAATCTGTAGCATCTTCCCACCTCTCCCTTTCCCTACCCAATGACTTAGGTGACTCATTAAACTTCCCAACCCTTAGGATCCCTGCCCCTCACCTTGTAAAATGGAATGTTGTCGGACGTCTCAGGGTTACTGCATGGTCAAAGGAGAGATAACGCATGTTTTAAAGTCCCAAACAAGCAGGAGCCATAATAACTACTAATGTACTTGTCATTCCCTTAGCTTCATCTCCAGGTTGTCCCCTCATTGAGTGATCATGCTTCACTGTCCCCTTCTCAGAGAAGTCTCCAAGACCACTAGGTGCAAAGCAGCCTCACTGTCCCCACCACACTCAATGTCACCACACTGCTTTATTATAGTCAAGACACTTGTCATATGTGCAGTGTGGTTTCATTTTGTACTTGCTTCCTGCCTTTCTCTCCAGACTAGAATAAAAGCTCTTGGAAGCCAGAGCTCTTGTCTTCTTTTCCCCAGAACTGTCATAGTTCACCGCACACGGTGGACGGTCAGATTTCGGTGAGTCAGGATGGCAGTGGTTTAGACGGCTGACCCTCCAGGGGAGGAGTGCCTGGATTTAAATCCCAGCTTTTCAGCTGACTACGGCGGGTGACCTCAGGTTGGTTATTTGGTTATTTAACTTCCCGGTGCCTCCCTTTCACCGCATGTAAAATGGGTGATTCTGAAATAACGTACACTCTATGGAAATATTAATATCTGTTAAATACTAAAACAGTGCCTGGCACGCCGTGAGTCTCCTACGAGTGCTGTTTCCTACTCTTCAGTGAGTGAATCAAGTGTTAATACATTAATAGTGAGGGCACGTGACCCTTTAAGTGTACCAGACACGCGCCGATGCCTCCGGTTTGACAGAAAAAGACTTATTCTTGTCATAAAACTCTCGTTTCGCTCCACTGCACCGTGTCATCCGCCTGACCCGCCACCGCTTAGCGGAAGGGGAGGTGCAGCCCTACCCTACTTGCGACAGAGTCTCCAGTCACCCCCAGGTGACACTGCTCGGGGTTCTCCCGGGCCGGGGCCGTCCCAGACCTCGCGGGGCTGTTGTCCGGGGGTAGGAAGCCTGGGCCGAGGGAGTCCCAGCTCCGCGTTCGGGAACCCGAGGGACGCTCCTGCGACTTACCTGCGCCCCAGCGGGGTCGCGGCTGCCAGGACGCGCCGGCAACCCACTCCCGCCTCCAGTCTCAAAACCTCCGCAGGGCTCGTGGGAACCGGTGCTGCGGGCCGAAGCGAGCGGGGGCGGGCCGAAGCGAGCGGGGGCGGGCCGAGAGGGGCGGGGCGGGCCGAGGCGGGGCGGGGCGGGGCGGTCGTGGGCGGGGCCTGCGGGCTCCGGGCTCCCAACCCCGCGCTGCCCGCGGGACTTCACACCGTCTGCGGCTCCGCGCAGCCCGCGCGCTCCAGCCAGGTAAGGATGCGGCGGGTCGGCCGGGGCGGCCCCGGCACTGCGGGACTCCGGGCGGGAGAGGGTCAGGAACTGGCGCGAGGCGCGAGGCGGCTCTCCCAAGCCCAGAGACCGACCCTCCTGGGATGAGGAAGATTTTCTATTCTTCCTGCCACGGCAGGTGAGGGAGCCGGTCCACTCCGGTCCAGGAAGAAGGGACAGGTGCGCGCTCCCGCGTAGCTGCGGCTTCCTGGGCCGCCGCGTCTCCGCCCCTGGAGTTCAGGCGCTGGCCTCTCCCGAGGAGCACCCACCTCCTTTCTCTTTGGGTCCCAGGGCCGAGGCCGCCCCGCGCCAGGTTCAGCGTTGGGCTCACTTCCCAGCGGGGCGGCCAGGTTGGTTCCTCCTCTCTGACTGGGTGGCAGCGCAGTCTCGCTTGAAAGTTGGCACAGTCCGCAGAGACACTCCACGGTTGTACGTGTCCGAGTGCCTCACCCCACCAACTTCACTCCTTTTTTTTTTTTTTTTTTTTTAATCTGGGAAATTGTTTGAGTCTTGTAAACAGCTGTTCGGTGAAAACATGTATTGGAAAAACTAGGACCTTGATCTGGAGTGTGCACTTCTCCTTGGATCCTAAATTTGCTCTTGATCTGCTCTCCCACCCCTCCCCCCAAGAAGAATAGTACGTTTCTGTGTCCCAGGTTCGGAAACAGTCTCATCTAATGCCATTCTTTGGAAACTGGAATATTTGATCAGAAGGTTTGAAAACAACAGGATGGGCTGGTGGCTAAGTGGGTTTGAAGGTTATCCAAAATAGTTAAGTGTTTTGAGCATATACCCTGTATTTTTCCAGTGAGTGCCCATTTTCCTTTTAGGAAATTCTGAGAATTTGCTCTCTTTGAGATGATTCTCGCCTAAAAAGCTGAGGAGGAAGAAACAACCTCGACACACCAGTGGTTTTCCCAATTAAGTTTAGTATTTAACAGGTCGGTTTGACACTGGTAGCTCAGTGAGCAAGAATCATACGTAATATGGAATATCATGATTTAGACGGAGAAAAGAGAGCGGGTTGTCCTTTTCTTATTTTGTTTTGGACATACTTTTTAGTTCAGTTACGTTTATTCAGTGTTTTGGAAAGACCTATATACTTTCCCTGTACTGTAATTAATCTGATCAATTATTACTACTCTTGCCAATTCATGATGCTTACTGCAATGTGTTTATTTATGTTAATGAGTTTGATTCTTCCCACAAGGGTGTATATGTTTTGATTTCTGGAACTGTATAGGGTAAGTGTTGTAGACACTTGCAAATCAGTGCTGTGCTCTAGTTGGCAAAACCTTTGCTCCACATAGGTCCTTGAACTAAAATGTTCACATCTTCCCAAACAGAAAAAAATATAGAATGCTAATGTACTTTCAACCTGTTTTACTTATTCTGTACTAAGAGAGTCATCATATTTTCTCAGCAGCTACTACTTAAGGGCAGGGACAATATTTTATCGAACTGTGATAAAGCCCTGAGAATGGTAACCTTTGCTCTGTCAAGTTCAGCCTTGACAGGTGGTTGGAAGGGTCATGGGCAGTGTCTGGCTACTTTTATGCTTGGGGAGGAATTGTCCATCTCCCTGCCTTCCTCTGCATATCTGGAGTGGTAGAAGCCTGAGCCTTGGGGCCTCCAATTACACCTCTGCTTACTGGTTCCTCCAGGTTGGTCTAGTTGGTCCTTCTTCTCCCTGCCCCAGCTCTTCCAGTTTTGTGGCTTCTACCCTGACTCCACCCCTGCCTGGATTCCCACCCTTAGGGAGAATCAACTTATTGTTCAGGACAGAGAGGATAGGTCCACATCTGCCTAGTGCTGGGTCTCCCATGGATGCTTAGTAAATATCTGTTGAGGACAGTGCCACTTGCTTCAAAGCCCTTATTCTCTCGTGTTATTCAGTCTAGAGAGGTAAAGAGAAGGAAGTTGTACTTAGATCAGTAGTTTTAGGGGCCAGCTGCCTTGGATGGATTAGTGTTATAAAGGGAGACATTTGATTCCTTTAGAAAGGAGTGAAATTAGCTCATGGTTGTTGGCAACTGTAAAATTATCCTGTACCATGTGGTTATGGCATGGGGATAACTTCGTTGAAAAGAAGCCTATAAGAGAGGGGCTTAGTAGTTGTCTCAACCTGGACTTGCCTTTTTGTTTCTGCCCTAGCTCAACCAGTCCTTGCTTGGGTTTAATTATAACTATTACCTTCCTCACCACGTTTGGCTGCTCAGAGCTCAGATGGCCGTAGCTACTGAGGGCTAGATGTACAAAATTGCACTTTTTTTGCTTGGGAAAAACAAGGATGGAATTTTGCTGAGTTGTTATTAGGGAGACAAAGCGAAAGCAAATAAATGTAAAAATGCCTGGACATAGAAATCAACATGTGGTTTTTTTGTTTGTTTGTTTTTAAATTTTAACCTTTTAATCTAAATTACATTTTTTCACTCTCCAGAAACAATCCCTTGTAATTCTTTGAGCTGGTTATTTTGGTATTTGCTGCTTGCTACTATTTGAGTTCTGCAGTTTGAAGCATTATCTATTGACTTCTCACTGTGGAAGATGATGATGTGGCTCCCTTTATTTTTCTCACCCCCATCTCAACCACAGCTTCCTTATTTTCCCATCCTTGCAGTAGTAGTTAAACAGTAATTTTGGTTAGATCAATGTTCATAGCTAAGCCAAGCACAAGTTCTTGTTTTCTTTGGAGTTAATCGTTGTTTGTTCATTTATTTAGTTTTGTATGTCTGCATCATTAATTTGACCCAAAACTCTTGGCCAGATTTCCAAAACTTGCCTCAAATGTATCACGTGTTGTCAATTTCATTTTCCTGAAGAAGTTGTTCCTGAGTCTCCTCCTTGCCCTCATCTGGACCAGTTGCCCTCTATACATGGGGACCAGTTGTCACCCTGAAGACCTTTGTCATCATCCTGGGGATCCCCATCATTTCTCTCCTGTTGGATCTCTTGTTAAGCACATGTCTTGCTGCTCTATCTTGGTGAACTCCCTTGTTTTGGTAGAGCACATCTTCATGGAGCTTTTTGGAAAAAGTTGCATAGGATATGCTTTTTTATTTTATTTATTTATTTTTTTTGAGATGATGAATGCCTGGAAATAGCTCTTTTCCACTGACAATTGACTGTTTAGAATTTTAGGATGGGAATTTTGAAGGCATTGTTTCATTGCCTTCTAAGCTACGGTGTTGCTGTTGAGAAATTCAGAACTGTTCTGATTCCTCAGATTTTACCTTTAATTTGTGTATAGTTTACAAGCCTGCTGAGTTTTTTATGGAAGTTATAGAATTTTCTCTTCATCTCCATAATCCTGAAATTTCATGATGCTGTACCTTGGTATGGATCTGCTTTCATCCAATGTGCTGGGCTCTTTGAATCCCGAAACAGATCTTTCAGTTTGGGAAATTTTATTCAATTGACTAATTAATAATAATTTTCTCCCCTCCATTTTCTGTGATCTTTCTTTCTTTCTTTTTTCTTTTGAAGCTCTTATTTATTTATTTGCGAGAGAGAGAGAGGGAGAGAGAAAGAGCACACACAGGGGGACGGGGCAGAGTAGGGGGCAGAGGCACAGGGAACAGCAGACTCCTTGCTGAGCAGGGAGCTGGATGTGGTGTGGGACTCAGTCCCAGGACCCTGGGTCATGACCTGAGCTGAAGGCAGCTGCTTAACTGACTGAGTCACCCAAGTACCCTGTGATGTTTTTTTTTTCCCCAGAAACTCATATTGTTCATGTATTAGATATTTTGGAATAGGCCTCTAATTTTCTTATATTTTCTCCCCTAATATCTATCTCTCTTTTTCTTGGTTCTGCTTTTGGGGAGATTTCTCAATTTTATCATCGAGTCCTTCCACTGAGTTTTTAATAAGTATAATCCCATTTCTAATTATTTTAAATTAGAAGCTCTTGTTTCCCCCTGAGTGTGTGTGTATGTGCATGTGTGTGGTATAATGAAGGAAAGGAAAATTTTTCCTTTACCCTCAAGACCCAGCTGGACTAAGAATTAAATTTCAATGAGACAGATTAACGGGGGAAAAAAGTTTTGTTTCACAGGCACTGAGGTCCAATTATGAACCTGAGACCTAAAGAAATGACTAAAGCAGGCAGTTTTTATATTTTTTAGATAAAGAAACAGTTAAGTCTGTGAAGAATTGACAGGACAAAGAAAATTTTGGGAACTTTAATTAGTAAAGAAATCGAAACAGGATTTGGGTGCTGATAGTAAATGAGTAAAAAGTAACAAGGCTTGTTTATACAACCTTCTCGGATCTAAATTTCCCATCTCTGGCCGTAAGGATGTCTTTTTACCTTCTGGTATGGGAGGGCACCTTTCACATAGGAGATTTATTTCCTGCTTTCAGGGGACAGAGGAGAGTCTGAGTGTTCTTCTTGCATCGGCTGT
The DNA here is from genome assembly GCF_022355385.1 of Mustela nigripes. Lineage (NCBI taxonomy): Eukaryota > Metazoa > Chordata > Mammalia > Carnivora > Mustelidae > Mustela > Mustela nigripes. The sequence goes on along the minus strand of NC_081557.1, from coordinate 242,870,204 downwards.
CTCTTGGGCAACTTTTATTTAAAATAATCAATGGGGGGCGCCTAGGTGGCTCAGTGGGTTAAGCCGCTGCCTTCGGCTCGGGTCCTGATCTCAGGGTCCTTGGATCGAGTCCCGCATTGGGCTCTCTGCTCAGCAGGGAGCCTGCTTCCCTCTCTCTCTCTCTGTCTGCCTCTCTGTCTACTTGTGATCTCTGTCTGTGAAATAAACAAATAAAATCTTTAAAAAAAAAAAATCAATGGGCCAAAGTGACACATTTTGAGGTGGTCTCCTCTTGGCCCCTTCAATATCTATTTCTTCTTCTGTTTTATGGTTTCAGTGCTTATCTGTCTTTTCTCTGAGGATAAACTTTTTTTGACGGTTTTATCTTTCCATTTACAGACTCAGTTTCCCCAAGTTGCTTTTGTCTATTTATTCGTTTAGGTCTCGACCTTTCATCTTAGAGGTTTGCCTCCTATTTCTAATACCCTCTGTGGTCTGCTCACGTTTGAGTGGGGGTTTAAAAGCTGAAGATGTGTGTGGCCTTGTAGACTGGAAACTTCCCTGTCTGGTGATCTGGCTGGGGCTTTTATCTGGAGGAACTCTAATATCATTACTTCTTGGGCCGCTGAGAGTCCTCAGAAAAGGCTCTTCCACTTTCTCTGGATGGTGGCAGAGAGCCTGGCTGCCGGTGGTCTGGGAGCTAGGTGGAGAAGAAGGTTGGAAGTCTGAGCATCCACATGTCCCTATAACCCCCTCATGGTGTTTCTAGTAGAACGCCTGAGCTGTGTCTGATGTACCCCGTTCTGGAGACCCTCTCTTGGAGAGGAAGTGGGGGAGAAACTCCAGGTGCTTTTGCAAGGATGGGGAGAAAGCTACCTCCTTGCCCAGAATGGCCAAAGGGATATGGGACATCCAACTGCTTTTTAAAGCAGCTTTCAGTCCTCTCTATTTCTGCTCTCCCCTCTCCCCACAGGCAGTCTAACTGCCTTTAATTATGTAGCATTTTGGAGAAACCATGGTATGAATCGTGTTGTTTCTTGGCTTCCCCTCACCTCACCACGTGAGGTCTCATGTTATCATTTTACAGGGCTTTCCGGAGGGAGGTTTTGCTCAATCTGCCATTGGTGCCTTAACCAACGTCCACGAGAGACCAGTGAGCTTCAGCTATGGTGCTGCGCTGCTGTCTTCCTGCCTTGACCAGCAGTAAACTTTCTTTGTCCAATCCAGGCATATTCTCTCGCGGAACCCAGTTTGGACCTCAGAATTCTTCTTCTACCACTTTAAGCATCCACCACCAACCATTTACCCTTGTCGTGGGAGGCAAAACCTCTAGACCTAGCGTGGGTGGGACGGAGCTTACTGGTCATCGAGCCCTTGTTCCTGTTCTCTAGCTCACTGTGTCGAGGAGGACCCGTTCCAGCACCTCCGCCTCTGACTGTCTTACCTTTCAGTGAAACTCCCGGTAAGCCCAATACTGTAATCTGAAAGGCAGGCCTGGTGTTATTGGTGGCTGTGTGGCCTCTAATGGAAGTTACCACTATTTCCTTCTGGAGGCCGGTTTATCATACAATTGCTTTACCAGCAGAAGCATCCTCACTTCCTGTTTCAAAGCTCATGTCTTTCTTGGAATGTGCACCAAGTTCCTGTTTCTGGCTGGGCCATGCAGAAGAAATGACTGATCTATCTGGGACCTCGTGGATGATCAGAACTTTCCCAACCCTGTTTTACCAACTGAATCATTCCTTAGGCTTCTTTAATTCAGTGTGATTTTGCAGCTTTCTTTGCCAGTAGACTGACAATGTCAGCGGGACTTTATGCTTACATGTAGAGGAATGGGGAGAGTCGGCTTCCCCTGAGGGAGGGAATGCATTTTTCCCAAACCACCTTATCTGTGCAGAAAAAGCAAAGGTGTGTACTCCTGCGGTGATGCGGTGATGCCTATGCATCGGGAGTACGGAAAACACCAGCATCACTGCATCGGAGTGGGTGCAGCAGTGACTTGCTCTCTGGGGGTGACAGCAAAGGAGAAGGTGGTTAGAACACACCTAGCTGGAGCCCCCCATTGTGAACAGAAACGTAGCCAGTTGGAAGACCTGCAGGACTCATTCTTCCCTCAGTGCATCCAGGGCCATCCTTCTCTTTTCTTTTTTTAAAGGATTTTATTTATTATTTGTCAGAGAGAGAGAGAGCAAGCAAGAGAGGCTGTGGACAAAGGGAGAAGCAGGGTCCCTACAGAGCAGGGAGCCCAATGAGGGACTCAATCCCAGGACCCCGGAATCATGACCTGAGTGGAAGGCAGACTCTTAACCAATTGAGCCACCCAGGCATCCCCATTATTTCCTTTTCGAAATAGAACTTTTGAAGCCATTGCAACCTCTCTTTCCATGCAGTATGTTTGTCTCTTATGTACTAAGTGCTTCACCTAAGTTCTTTTTGTCTTCATAGCTGGATCGCAGACTCTCCTAGGGAAGAGTGCAATGCCTAAAAAATACCTGAAGAATGCACTGAATGAATTTTCCAGAGAACTGTGGACACTTAGCAGTTAGGGGGAAAAAAAAAGATATGTGGTCATAGTTATCCAAGTTGGACCCAATAGCCTAAATTCATTAAATTCTAAATTAGACTTTCACTTTACTTTTGCTGTATAGACTGAAATGTGGATCATGTATATTTTCCCAAGTGCTGATAACATTCTTTTTTTTTTTTTTTAGAGATTTTATTTCTTAAGTAATCTCTACACCCAACTCGGGGCTTGAACTCAAAATCCTGAGTCACATGTTTCATCGACCAAACCAGTCAGGCATTGACAACATTCTTAAAACGACAACACAGATTACTACTAGTACTACTACTGCTGTTTTCTCCCCGGCCTGTGTATTTTCTCTTAGCATAGTGTTGTGATTGTCTTGGTTCTTATGGCTAAGAAGAGTGGTTTTTGGAGGAGGGAGGGAAGTATGTGCTGATTAGGTTGTCTAGATGGGTGAGTTTTACATTTATAAAGGAGAAAGATCTCTTTGAATTTTAGCAGTGTACATATATTTCCTTTTGTAACTACATGTCATTCGTTTTTTAAAGTTAAAAGCTTTTGAAATTATTAGCTTACAGAGTATCAAAGTGACAGATTTTCAGTTGTCTTTTACTGTGTAAGATACTTATAATGTAGAACTCTCTGTCAAATATCCTATTCCATTTATCTGCAATATTTGTGAAGTTCTATCCTGATTTCATAGGAAAAGATTTTAATTTTTCTCTATCCTGAATAGAGTTCCAATAATGTCGTTCTGTTACTATTTCCTTAGAAACTCTCATGTCCTCATGTATCTCCCAGTATTATGTTTCAGCCACAACCTGTGTAATCTCCACATGACTGCCCCAAAAATGAAACTGTGGCTTTTTTTTTTTTTTTGAGATTTTTAAATTTATCTTCGAGAGAGAGAGGGAGAGAGTACATCAGTCGGTGGGGGTTGCAGAGAGAGTGTGAAGGGGAAGAAGCAGATTCTCCTTTGAGTGGGAGCCCAACATGGGGCTCGAAGCCCCCTCAACTTACAGAGATCAGGACCTGAGCTAAAATCAAGAGTTGGACACTCAAGGTGCTTGGGTGGCTCATCCGGTAATCGTCTGCCTTCGGGTCAGGTTATGATCCCAGAATCCTGGGAGTGAGTCCAGATTGGGCTCCCAGCTCAGCAGGGAGTCTGCTTCTCCCTCTGCCCTTGACCCTGCTCATGCTTATGCTGTGCTCTCTCTTTCTCTCACTCCCTCCATTCTCTCCTACCTCTCTCTCTCTTTCTCTCTCTCTCTCGTGCACGCATGCACACACTCCCCCTTCTCAAATAAATAAATAAATTCTTTTTTTTTTTTTTTTAAAGATTTTATTTATTTATTTGACAGACAGAGATCACAAGTAGGCAGAGAGGCAGGCAGAGAGGAGGAAGCAGGCTCCCCACAGAGCAGAGAGCCTGATGTGGGGCTCGATCCCAAGACCCTGAGATCATGACCTGAGCCGAAGGCAGTGGCTTAACCCACTGAACCACCCAGGCGCCCCAATAAATAAATTCTTAAAAAAAGAGTCAGACCCTTCACTGACTGAGCCACCCAGGGTCTCCACCGTCATGGCTTTTTTTTTTCCCCCTACAGAGGAGTGATTTCAAGGTTTATTTTTCTGCGGATCTAATTTAAGTGTGCAACGAAGTTGGTTGTTACCATTGGGGTTGTTTTTGTTTCATAGAAGGCAGTTGGCTTTCTTTTTTATTTTCCTGCCTTGATTGATAAAAATGTCTGATCCCTTAGCCAGGTGGTTAAGCAGAAATACAATTCAACTGAGTTATGAGTGAATGAGATATATAAGTTGAGGTGTGAACGCTTCTTAATTTTTTAAAGGATTGTCAACTTACTGATCACCCATTGAAACCAGTTATAGAAGCACTGCTTTAAAAAAATTCTAGGTCATAGGTTCTGGAGTCGTAGCTGAAAGAGGGTTTTGGGCTCTCAGAGCCGGTGGCATATCCTTCCATCTTGCCTAGAGTAAGGATAAATCCTCGGATGCCACAAAGGTTCCTCAACTCTCAGAGTGATCTGTGGACTCTCCCTGCCATCCTTATAAAAAGAAAATGTTATTTTACATATACTAACTATTTAAAAAAAATGTAAACAGTGCTGAAGCCTACAAAGAAATTTATTTTATTTTTTTAAAGATTTTTATTTATGTGACAGACAGAGATCACAAGTAGGTAGAGAGGCAGGCAGAGAGAGAGAGGAGGGGAAGCAGGCTCCCCGCTGAGCAGAGCCCGATGCGGGGCTCGATCCCAGGACCCTGGGACCATGACCTGAGCCGAAGGCAGAGGCTTTAACCCACTGAGCCACCCAGGCACCCCAAGCCTACAAAGAAATTTAAAACAACCCCAAAAGCATTCCAGAGAAAATCTTGGTGAATCCCTTTCAGTCATCTCTATCATCATTTGGCTTGTTCAGAATCTTCAGCAAATTTCTAGAAAATAATTAACTTGAGCACTGCAGGCAACTGTTTGTGTAACTCCAAGTTCTATAATCTTTATATATATGCAATATATGTGCACTATACATATATGCATTTTATATGTATAAGATATATTTATATGTATATATGCAGTTACTTTTTGAGATTATAATTAGTTCAGGCATAAAGTTCTTTGGTAGCATTATTTCATATAGGTATTTTCTTGTAGCAATAATTCTCATTTTTAATAGAGAAGTGATTATCTTGTCAATATATGATATACTTGATATTCTTCCATGAAGCTCCCAACTGTCTTACTGTTAATGCCTCGCTAGAAGGAAAAACAACCTTAATTTGACAATGACAAGTCCTTGGTACACTGTGAGTCTTCTTTAGCATATGAAAATCCTTTTGAAACCTCCCTTTTCAGGGTGCTTAGGTGGCTCAGTCGGTTAAGCTTCTGGCTCTTGATTTTGTCTCAGATCCTGATCTCCTGGTCTTGGGATCAAACCCCTCATCAGGCTTCCTATTCAGTAAGGAATCTGCTTCTCTGTCTGTCTGTCTGTCTCTCCCTCTGCCCCTCCCCACTGCTCATTCTCTTTCTCTCAAATAAATAAATAAAATCTAAAAAAAAAAAAAAAAAAGAGAGAGAGAGAAAGGGTTAAAAAAAAAAAAAAGAAACCTCCCTTTTCCTTACCTCCCCCAGCCCCATAGTATATAGTCAGCCACCTCTCATAAACCCAGTGAAGCAGCTCTTTCTGCCCATGGATCCTTTTTCCAGGCTTTAATAAAACCATTTGGTACCAAAGAAAATCAATCAATCAATCAATCACACACACACACACACACAATGGTATTTTGGACCATTCGTCAATTTTTACACAATTGGGGTTCTTTTCTTTTTTTAAGTAAGTAATGTTGTTATACTTTTTTCCCTTTGGGGGATTATTTTCTTGGGGAGTTTTTCCTCAAAATACCACTTTGGGGTTCAGGATTTCTAACTTCTATTAGTCATCCTCAGAAGGGCACAAAATAATTTAAAAAAGCTCACTAGCTATATAAAGCTATCTAAAGGTACTCCTGGGTGGCTCAGTGGGTAAAGCCTCTGCCTTCAGCTCAGGTCATGATCTCAGGGTCCTGGGATCGAGCCCTGCATCAGGCTCTCTGCTCAGCGGGGACCCTGCTTCTCCTGCTCTCTCTGCCTGCCTCTCTGCCTACTTGTGATCTCTATTTGTCCAAAGAAAAAAACACCAAAAACAAAAAAACAAAACAAAACTATATAAAGTTTCCATCATTCTCTTTTTTGACCTTTCAGATCAACTGTATTTACTTTGTGTGAAGACACAAAGTTTAGGGGGAGCTAGTCAGGCTATGTTATGCACCAAATTGTAGATCAGATAATAAAGCCAGAGTAACCCAACAGGTCCATTTGCAGAGGCTGTGTTCCAGTCGGTGATGTCTATAGCTTCGTTTTGTTTGGTTGGATGTGGTAGGAAAAGTTTCCAGGGATCAATAACAAAAGGTGGAGAAGTCGTTATGGTATCTGTGGAACAACATTTGACCATGGTACCTGGCCTAGAGTTCATGAACCTTTGTGTAAGCAGGGGAAGGCATTATAAGCCCACAGGGAGCTCCAACCCGCCCACCCATTTCCCCATTCTTGGACTGTAACAGGAAGTGTGGGGGGGGGCGGGCAGGACAACCAGCAATGTGAGGGAATTTTGCGTTAATATCTTTCTTGATAAAGAACCAGAGTAGAGTGGATTCCTATTCATATTTTTCCTTGACATCTTCCTGTCTAATGTTTAAAGCTTGGGCTAGATTTTTAAGTCGGCTATTAACTGGTGTTATGTTCCCATGCCTCAGGTTTTCCACCTATTAAGCAAAGCATAATGACACATAATTAACAGTCCACTTCAGAAAGATTCATGGCCTAATGCTTGTAAAGGACTTTGAGCTTTTCAGAGTGTTTTATACACATTCATGAATAATGAGATGACTTGCTCTGTTTAGCAGAGGGCATCTATATTATGCCCATTTTACAGATGAGAAAAGTGAGCCTCAGAGGATAATAGCTTCCTGAGAACAAGAGGGTAAGTTGAACGTGCTCTCCATGACACTTTTCTTGAACTTTGTGGAACAAATGGAACCTAAAATAAATTCTGCCGTGAGTGTGTATGTGATGGGAAAGTGGATTTTACACTTTTTAAGCAAATACAGCCTTTTGGGGGGGGTAGGCATAGGCTACTCTTTTGTCAGGGGTGATCATGTTTGACACATTCACTGGAGTTCTTAAAGAGCATTAAATAATTATGGAAGCTAGATATAAACCATGATTTTTGTTTTTTCCGTATTTTATTTATTTATTTGACAGAGACTGAGAGGGAATAAGCAAGGGGAGCGGCAGGCAGAGGGAAAGGGAGAAGCAGATTCTCTGCTGAGCAAGGAGCCTGATGCAGGGTTCGATCCCAGTACTCTGGGATCATGATCTGAGCCAAAGGCAGACGCTTAACCTACTGAGCCACCCAGGTGCCCCAAACTGTGATTTTCAAAGTAACTTTGAAAAGACTCCGCACAAAGGTTGTTAAATAAAATGAGTCAGTGGGAGTTTGGAAAAATATGTTTTTCTGAATCAGCAGTGAGGGGTGGGAACAAACAAAACAAAGGCTAGGCAAAGATAGACATTTCCTCGAACGCAAATGTTAGTAAACTAGTCTAATTATTATTTATTTAAAAAAAATGAACAATGTAGAAGAGGGAATACACAGTGTAAGGTCCCAAGTCACAGTCAACATGAACATATTGGGACACTAAAAACCCAACTGCTGGTCTCAAGTCCATTCAGTGGTGAAGAAGGCATTTAGGTAAAATGAATTTATTAACTGTATATGCAGATGGGCATTCTAGTTTTTTGTTTTTGTTTTTGTTTTGTTTTTTGTTTGTTTGTTTGTTTTTTGAGCAGGGAGCTCAACCAGGGAGCTTGATCCTGGGATTCTGAGATCATGACCTGAGCCAAGGGCAGACACTTAGCCGACTGAGCATTCTAGTTTTTACTCAAGAAAGAGATTCAGATATGATTGTGAACTCTTAACTGAAGAGATTCACTAAATGTATGACTTGGAACAAAAAGGCTAGTTAAATCTTAGGTATTGCTACAAATAATTCAGAAATGTCATTTTACCTATTTTCAGATTACAGCATCTAAGATAGTTTCATCAATGTACCCTAAAGATGTAATGGACTTAGAGAAAAGCAAACATATCTGTTGGTGGCAGAGACAATTGAGTAAAATACTCTCATTGAATCCTTTGGTCCAGAGAGATAAACACGTAGGAGACACACGGACAGTTGCGCCCTCTGATGCCATGGCAAGTGGAGCTCGGTGACACAGGGAGACCATTTGTTTGTACCTTCTGTTCCCAAACATTTTACTACCAGCCCCCAATAGTTAATGTTTTTGAGCACATATTTTATGTGCCAGACTCCCTGTGGGGCTCGTTACATGGTTTAGCTCATTTAATACCCGTCCCTCCCCCCATAATCCAATGAAGCAGGCAAGATTATTTCCAACGTTCTACAGATGAAGAGCCAGAGGCTCAGAGATTCAGGGAAATTTGACCTAGTGGTGGAGACAGAGTTGAGAACAATACAGTCTGGCTCAAGAGGGTACAAGCAAAACACACTAGGTGAAATTTATTTTCATAGTATATATTTTGTGTAGCTCAATATAGAAGAAACATTATAATTTCACCGTGTAATCCTACAATGATTATTAATGAGATGTCAGAAACAGCTCAGGAGCTTGATGATGAGTAATAGGACCCAGGATAGTGCAAGGCCAGGCAATGACTTCCATAGTGCGTGGATGCTGTAAGATGTCGTCCTACCAAACAATAAAGTTGCAGCTCATAGAGAAACATTTTATACTGCTTCAGTTTTAAATTTTAAATTGAAATGAACTAGAATGAAGTAAAACTAAAAATGTGGTTCCTCATTGGAACTAGCCACAGTTCAGGAGCTCAGTAGCGATCTGTGGCAAGTGGCTGCCATATTGGATGGTACAGCAGAAGTTATTCTCTGTCTCCAAAGGGCCCTGGACTCCCAGACACTCCATCCCCACCCCTCTACCCTGACCTCTGTGAGTCCCTAACTCAGCTTCCTTGCCTCTGTCCAGGGCCAACATGTACAGTTGTACAGGTTATGCACTGTAAAATTCTGGGATGTCATTCACATTGGAGATATAGAAGATTTGTTCATTTACTGTGACAGGTTATTTGAAAATGGAAGTAATTATTTTTCTTTTTGGAAGTAAAGTTCTTAAAGGAACTTTTTTCTAACTCATGCAAAGGCATTTTTGGGGAGGTGATTGTAGTTCTTCTGTTTCTGATGTAGGAATGATGTTAGGGGTCAAAGCCGATGGCCAAGAAAGAATTCTTGAGATGAGATGTCTTTGGTGCAGAAAGGTAGTTTTATTAAAGCATGGGAACAGAACCCGTGGGCAGAAGGAGCTGCACTGGGGTCATGAGGAGTGGCCCATTATATACTTTAAAGTTGAGAGGGGATTAGGGATAGTGTAAACCTCTCTGGTATTTTGGAAACAAGGTTTCCAGGACCTTGAGGGGGCTAGCTATTATTAGGAAAAGGTCATTTATTAGTGTTTAGTAAAAACCCTATCATGAGACTTTTCAGATGTATATCGGTAGGTCGTGTGCTTGGACGATGATTGCCAACATGTATCTTGGGGGGTAGAGATGAGGTTTCCAAAGGAATTTTTTATGTTAAAGTAGACTTACAGGATCCTAGGGGTTAGGCTAAGATTGCCTTTTGCCCTTAGGAAGTCTTAACATCGAGGCAGCTGGGTTCCTAGAGGAATGTCACTTGGCCTTGTTCAAGGATTTGTCAATGGGCTGTAGGTAGTAAGGAAGCATAATCTTTTCTCTTCTGCCTTTGTTTCCCACATGGTATCTTCTTAGCATTCCAACAGCTGGGCCCAGGCATTATTCTCTTGTTTTCTCAGCCCTGAAAGTAATGAAGTAGCGTTAGTCAACCCTTCCCCTGCCCCCCAAGTAATGTCACACAGAATTACAGTCTTCCTTGTAGTTTACCTCAGAGCTGTATGTATCTTATTCATGAGCACAGTGGGTGCTCGTGATGGTGTTATTTATTTAAATACTGATTTAAATAGTGTTCTTAGTGTCACTTAGGCCCTTGCATTGTGTCCTCAGTTGCCCTTAATGAAACTTGACCCAGAGCTGATTATCCAAGTGCTGACAAGGTTCTCTCTTTCACCGAGTCACAATTCACCCTTCATGTGGTACCCTTGTTCTAAATAATAATAATTGTCATTATTGTTAATTATTACTCATAACAGCTACCATTTATTGATCACTTTGTGTCAAGCATTGTGTCTATCTAGCAATTTATGTGCATTCTTCCATTCACTCTTTCCAAAGATCTCTAGGAGGTAGGTGCTATTTTTATCCCCATTTTATAAGGAGGAAACTGAGGCACTGAGAAATTAAGTAATTTACTTGAGGTCACACAGCTAGTAAGTGTCAGAGCTGAAATTTAAAACCAGTTCTGTCTGACTTCAAAGCCCTATGATGTGGAACTGTTGGGGTTCAGAGCCTACGGCCAAGAAAGAATTCTTGAGATGTTTTTGGTGCAAAAAAGTGGTTTTTATTAAAGCATGGGAACAGGACCTTTGGGCAGAAAGGGCTGCCCCGGGATTGTGAGGAACGATTGATTATATACTATGGAGGTGTTGGGGGTAAAGACCAAGGGAAGTTTGCGAAATGACTATCATATGCAAAAGACTCACAGGATCCTGGAGTCCTAGCTATTGGCCAGTTAAGGTTGTTTTTGCCTCTAGCAAGACATTAACCCTAAGATCGGGAATTTTCTGGAGGAATGCTCTGCTTCCTGTCTGCCTCAAGTGTTTGCCAACGGGCTCCATAACACAATAAAAAAGAATGGGAAAAAAATTAAGGACATTTAATTTTATCTACATTTCTTTCTGCCTCTGCTCCCCACCTCACTTCTACCCTTTAAGTAGCGGGACTGTGCATCTCTTTTGTTATCTGGGGACCGACGGACAAGTGACTACACTGCAGTGGACTCCAGATTTTCTTGCCTGGACTTCCTTTGGGGAACTTCTCTGTCCACAGTTCCTGTGGTTTGGGTGGGGTGGACACGGAAGCCTGGGGTTGGTCATGTGTCTTGTGGCCTATGGGAGAAGTGCCTCCATCTGACCTGGTGATTGGTTCAGAGGTTAGCACATGACCCAGCTTTGCTCAGTTAGGCTCCATTTCTGCTCCAGTTAGGAAGGGAGGCATTCTTTTCCTGTGGGATTTTTTTTTTTTTTTTTCTCTCCTGCTAGAGTGATCTAACCTGGAGCTCCTGGTGGCCATCTTTGCCTGCTCTATGGGGGAAGCTTTTTGAAGTAGAGAAAATGAATGAAGCTGGCCGGCAGGGAGACATGTCACTGAACAGTGGTGGGAGCACAGACAGCAGCATTTAAACTTCAGGATTCGGGGGTGCCTGGCTGGCTCAGCCAGTTAAGCATGGGATTCTTGATTTTGGCTCAGGTCATGATCTCAGGGTGGTGAGATCGAGCCCTGCACTGGGCTCCCTCAGTTTCGCCTCCCCTACCCCACCCCCCTTGCGCCCTCTCTCTTTCAAAATAAAATGAAATAAAATAAAATAAAAAGAAAAACCACCCAGGATTCAGATGTGCCTGAAGCAGCTCAGCCCTGCTTGGTTTTGTGAGCCAGTACATTCCTTTTGTTGTTGTTGTTGTCTGCTTAAGTGGAAGTTATTTGCAATTGAAAGAGCCATGCCTAAGGTACAGACTTTCCAGAGGTGAATAGATTCCTCATTGCCATTCTTTATCTACCCTTTGGATGAGCCCCCTCATTCTTGGGTCTTGGTGCCTACTGTTGCCTGTACCTTGCCTGGAGGCCTTTGATCCCTAGAAACTCAAGGTACTCATCTTGCTTTTTCCCTTTTTAGGTCTCTGAGCTCTGTCCTAAGGAAAGGAGATAGCACACCCAGCCCCTTCTCACTACTTTCCCCTACCCTCCCACCTCTCCCCCCCCATTACAGAGCCCACACACAAGGATAAGTATTATGCCATGAGTGCAACATTGGAGAAATGTGTTCTTCGTAGACATTACAAAATTATTCATCAACCTACTTTTGAATGCTGATCAAAGACTGTTGAGTGCTTAACTCATCTGGCCTCTGACACTATCTGGGACTTCCGCCAGTTTAGGCCTAGCCTTTGCCTCTTATCCCTGGTTTCCTTGGCTCCTAGCCTTTCTGATCAGCTCTCTCCTAAATGCTCTCAACTCCCCTATGATTCTGAACTTCCATTCTTCTGCTGGCTTCCTTCCTAATCTTTCCTACGGTCCTCCGAGGGCCATTGTTCCACTGTGAATCAACACTCCCACACCCCAGCCTCCTCACATGATGAGAAGCTCTCTCTGCTATAGCCTTCTGGCTTCCCTTTGCTGCTTTCCCTTTTAGAGATAAAGCCCTTCATGCACGTACCCTCACGGACTTTCTTTTTGCCACCAATCTCTTGGTGGGTCCCCCTGATAACACTCACCTGGTTCATGGTCTTCTCTGCAGACTCTGCCATCTCTTCATTCTCATGCACAACTGACTTGACAGTTCTGCCATGAGGCTGGTTTGAGGGAGTAGTTAATTATGGCAGGAGTGGAAAATAGGGAGATTTCATGAAAGAGTTGACCTATGATCAGGACCTTAAAAAAATGAGTGGCATTTCAGCAGATGCTCTTCTAGGCAGAACAACCCAAGCAAGAGCATGGAGGTATGAAATGGCCCAGTGTGTTTGCTTTCTCAAACACTGGGAAATAAATGGTAGGAAGTGTGTGTGGGGGGGGACCCAGATTGGATCTGACGTGATTATATTTACTTAAGATTAAGAAGTGGCTTTAAAAAGAGTCCAATATAGAGAATGCAAGAGATAGAACAGTCTTTATTATAAAAGGGAGAAGAAGTACTTTGAAAAGTTGCAGAGGTGGAATGATACTGTAAGTTATAAGATGGAGATATTGGGCTGTTTAGAAAAAGGGAAGATGAGTAGTTAAAGCAGTTTAAGAAAGTTCATAAGAAGACTAGGGATGTAGAGAGAAGAGATAGTGGAAGAAAAAAATGGAAAGATTTGCAGAGCAGATGGGTTATAGGGAGACAGGAAACAGGGCAGAGTAACTGGGCAGGGCATCTGCGGAATGTGGAGGCCCTGCATGGTGCTGTGAGATTTGAAGGTGGAGGAAACAGCTCAGACCAGATGTGAGTCAAATTAGTTGGCCTTTTATGATGTTATATGTAAAGAGCAAGAGAACTTGTCTCTTTTATGGTGGCGAAAATGACTGGAATTATCTAAGCATAGCATGTTTCTCAAACTGTTTTATAGAATACTACAGCTCTGGGAGATGTTTAAGGTTTAAGGGCTGTGTTTAAGGAGTGAGATCTGTGATCCCATAAGGCTGGGAAAGGCAGCATTCTCTATGATTCACAGAGCCTGTCCATGTAGAAAAGGCTGTGAGGAACGCACGTAAGAAACCAGTTTGGCGTTGTGCAATATAGCTTGGCCCAAATATATGTGTTTGTTCATTCAACAAGCCTGTGGTAAGCACCCCTTATGATAGTATGTTTTGTTTTGATTGGGTTTAAATACATGCATTTTAATTTTTCTTTTTAAATTACAGTTGACACACAATGTCACTTTCATTTCAGGTGCACAAAGTAATGATTTGACAACTCTAGGTTATGCTATGCTCACCACAGGGGTAACGACCATCTGTCCCCATATAACAACACCAACGACTATATTCCTGATGCTGTGCCTTTCATTCCCATGACTGACTTATTCTATACCTGGAAGCCTGAACCTCCCCCTCCCCTTCACCCATTTTGCCCACCCTCCCAACCTCCTGCCCCCCCGGCAACCACCATGTACCGGTTTGTTCTCTGTATTTATGGGTCTGTTTCTGCTTTTTTTGTTTGTTCATTTATTATTATTTTTTTTGATTTTACAAAAAATGTAAGAGTAAAATCACATGGTATTTGTCTTTCTCTGTCTAACTTATCTTACTTAGCATAATACCCTCTAGGTCCATGTTGTCACAAATGCCAAGATTTCATTTGTTTTTTATGGCTGAATAATATTCCATTGAGATTTTATATATATATCTTTATATTATATAATTATATATTATGTATATTATGTATTATGTATAGCGTATTATGTATATTATGTATACTATATATTATATTATAACATATAATATATTATATATATGGATAAAGATTATATGTGATCTTTATCCACTCATCTATCAGTGGATACTTAGGTTGCTTTCTTTTGTTTTTGTTTTTATTTTTGTTTGGTGGGGGGAGAGGCAGAGGGAGAGAGAGACTAATCTTAAGCATGCTCCATGCCTATCATGGAGCCTGATGTGGGGCTCAGTCTCACTACCCTTGCGATCATGACCTGAGCCAAAATCAAGAATCAGTTGCTTAACTGCCTGAGCCACTCAGGTGCCCCAGGTTGCTTCCATACCTTATCTATTGTAAATAATACTGCAACAAACATAGGGGTGTCTATATCTTTCTGAATTTGTGTTCTTGCTTTCTTTGGGTAAATACCTAGTAGCGGAATTACTGGATTGTATGGTATTTCTAATTTTAATTTTTGAGGGACTTCCATACTGTTTCCCACAATAGCTGCACCAATTTACATTCCCCCAAATAGTGCGAGAGGGTTCCCTTTTCTCCACATTCTCAATACCACGTGTTCTTTCTTGTCTTTCTGATTTTAGCCATTCTCACAAGTGTGAGGTGGTATTTCACTGGGGTTTTGATTTGTATTTCCCCGATGATGAGTGATGTTGAGCTCCTTTTCATAAATCTGTTAACCATATGCTGGTACACTGTGGGCACTGCCCCTGGTCCTATGGCAGAGAATAAAAGGAGCCAGTGTCCCTGCTTTTATGAAGTTAGGGTCTGGTATAATCTAGTAGGTCTTAGTGTTCTGAGAAATACAATTTGGGAATCTGGAGTTAAGGTGTTTATGTATTCCTGTTTGGGCTCTGGAAGGGACTGGAGTGATAGGCTGCCTGCTTGTCTCTCCGTCTCCACATCTCTGTATTATATCAGTTCCTTCACCTCTTGGCAAACTGTTTCCTGCACCTCCTGCCTTGGGCATGGACAGAGCCGATGACAAGTAACTTTCAGGTCTGGGAAGTTGGTGACTTGCCTGAAGTCACCCAGCTAGTAAGTGGCAGAACCAGAGCCAGACCCCAGCTCTACTGGCTCTAGGTTCTATGCTCATTCCAGTCTTGGTGAAAAGGGATGATTTGATATGCCTGAAAATTGAAAAAAAAAAAATTCAATAGACTGAACACATTAAGTGAGATGCTATGGATTATGCCAAGTTAATTAACAATGGTAGAGCTGCCTTAGGTATCACCACCACTACCGCCACCATTTTTGAGTAATTGCCATGATCCATGTACCATGAGAAGCACTTTAGATATATTTTCTTATTTAATTTTTATGTCAACTTAACAAAGTGGCAGTTGTTACCCCAGTTAACAGGTGAGGACACAAGCTCAGAGAGGTGAGTAGCGAGCCCATGTTCACAGAGCCAGGAAGGAGCAGAGCCACACTTCCATACTAGGCTGTTTTCAGAGCCCAAACTCTTACCTTCATTTTCTATTAGGTGAAAATATTTTCACCTAATTAGGTGAAATATTTTCTCTGCTTCTAGACTTCTCTGCCAGAGTCCGTCTGTCTTTTCTCTCTTGCCGTTTCATCTTCCCTAGCTCTTTCACCTTTCGAAAAACCTGATCTCAGAAAGGATCTGATCATTTATTCTGTAAGTCAGGTAGCATTCATCAGCTATTTAATGAGCATCTACTATGTGGAGGAAATGCTGAGGATCCAGTGATAAATATGCAGACTATGTTTCTGTTTGTGTGGAACTTCCACTCAGTGGGGAGTGCATACAATTAAAAAAAATCAAGAACAATGTCATGTATTGATAAGTTTTATTTGTTTTCTCAGTCACTCATTTGAGTACAGTTGGTATGATCAGTATCACTTAAATCATCAAAACAGAGGCCTAAGAGTGACTGGTTATCTACTTTAGACTGGGGTCTCAAGGGAAAGCTGTGTGTAAAGAACAGGAAGAAGACTTAGGTGGTTTAGTGGGTTGGGGGAAGAGTGTTAACAGACGTAGCTGGATAAGTAGGTGGTATGTTAGGTTAAGGAGATGGGGTTTTAGTTTAAGGGTGGAGAAGCTATTAGAAGATTTAAGTAGGACTGAGGACATGAATCGAATTATGTTTTTATTTTAATTTTAATTTTTTTAAAAAAAGATTTTATTTATTTATTTGACAGAGAAAGATCACAAATAGGCAGAGAGGCAAGCAGAGAGAGAGAGAGGGAAGCAGGCTCCCTGCTGAGCAGAGAGCCCAATGCGGGACTCCATCCCAGGACCCTGAGACCATGACCTGAGCCAAAGGCAGCGGCTTAACCCACTGAGCCACCCAGATGCCCCTGTTTTTATTTTTTTAATTTAATTTAACTTTTTAAAAATGTTTATATTGATTGGCAAATGGAAAAATGATTATAAGATATGGAAAGAAGTAGTGGATTCATTTTTAAAAAAGATATATTTATTTTAGGAAGAGAGAGCGCGAGCATGAGTGGGAAGGGCAGAGGGAGAGAGAATCTGAAGCAGACTCTTTGCAAGCACAGAGCCCAATGTGGGGCTCGATGCAGGGCTTACTCTTATGATCCTGAGATCATGACTTGAGCTGAAACCAGGAGTGGGGCACTTAACCGACTACACCACCCGGGTGCCCCAGGAAGTAACGTATCTATTAGGAGGTTATTGCAATAGTCTTGACAAGGCATGGTGGTGGCTGTATCAGCTATTGCCACAATAATGCCATGTAACAAATATCCCATCAACTCAGTGGCATTCAGGAATAAGGATTTATTTTTGCTTATGAGGTGATAGGAGAGCTGGGTAGTTCTTCTGACGTGGTTTTGGCTCAGCTGATCAGGGTCAGCTAGGCAGCTCTGCAATATTGCCTTGGTTCTCTGATGTGTTGGAAGGGCTTGCTGACGGCTATCTCGGATGGCCTCAGTGGAGATGGCTGGGGCAGCTCTGCTCTCTGTGTTTATATTATGTCCCTCTAGTAGGCTAGCCTGGGCTTATTCTCAGGCTGGCCCAGTCACAATCTCACACTGATTGCAAAGAAGCAGAAGGGAGTAGAAACCAGCAAGCAGGTTTTAACGCTTTAGCTTATGTTAAGTTTACTACTGTCCTGTGGGTCAAGGCAAGTTTCCTGGGCACACCCATAGTCAGTGTGGGAGGATATTGCCAAAGGCCAGAGACACAGAGGTGTGAAAAGGTACAGAGAGCTATGAAAAGTCAGGGTCCTGAGTGCAACAGATTGCACGAATGAGAGAAAAGTAAAACCTTAAATGTTCAGATGTAGGGTATTTTGGAGATGCAGTTCAAAGAACATGGTCATGAATTAATTTTGAGGTATGAGACAGAGGAATGAATCAAAGGAAACTCTCTGATTTTTGACTGAGCAGCTGGGGAGGTGGTAAAGCCACCATCTAAAGTCTTCTTAGATGGCAAAGACTGGGTTAAGAATAAGTTTTAGGGGAGTATTTAGAGTTCTGTTTTAGACATGTTATGTTGGAGATACCTATTGGATATTCAAATGATGACATCAGGTTTGCAATTGGATGAGTAAGTCTGAGGTTCCCGGGGCCAGGGTTGGAGATGTAGATTCTGGAATCAGCAACATGCAGGTGGCCTTTCAAGCGAGGCAGCTGGGTGAGGCCATCCCTGAGGAGAATGTAGGGATGAAGAAGGAAAGCAAGCTCTGGTACACAGCAGTGTTCCACAGTAAAACAGAGAGCAAAGCAGACTGAGAAGGTATGGCCTCTGAGATTGGAAAACCATCCAGGCAACTTTGGTGTCACAGAGAACTGAGAGACACTAAGTGTTTCAAGGAGAGAATGGTCAGCTGTGTTTGAACACTGCTGGGAGGTAAGATAAGAAGTGAGAGGTGTCCACTGGGTTTGGCCACAAGGAGGTCCTTGGTGACCTCAACAAAGGCAATGTTGGTGGAATGATAGAGATGGAAGCCGATGGGAGTGGTTTGTGGAAAGCACGTGAATGCATCCTGTCTTTCAAGAATTTCTGCTATAAAGTGACTCAGAAGGGATGTAGTTGTTGGAGGTGAATGTGGTGGGTCAAGGGAATGGTTTAGGTTTGGGAACCCAAGTCGCTATGCCAAAGGGGGTCACTGACCCACAGAGGAGATCATGTTCACAGTAGGGAGGGGGAACTGCAGCCCAGAAATATTCAAGATGGCAAGAGAGGCTGGGCTTGAGAATCATAATAAACTTCAGTCAGTGTATTACCTTCTTCAGGGGGTACTTGAGTTCTGTATTTTATTTCTGGTTTTGGGAACGAAAGGGTATACCCACTATTGGAAAAGTTCCAGCCATCAGCCAGGGTCGGGGAATATGAGCACTGTTGTCAAACTAGGCAGACTGAATGCTTCTGTATCAGGCTCACTCAGGTGCCATTGTAGAGGAGAGACCTCTTTGGAATTATTCTGTCTCTGGAGGTGGTGCTCAGTGTTTCTTATAATGATAGTGAAGTTTTTTAGATTTTGAGATGGGTAGCAAGTTAAGCAGGTCCCAGACAGAGCTCAGAAGGGAATGCAGATGAATGTGCCACTTCCTTGTCCAGTAATACTAATAGAGGAACCAATGACACCCAGCAATATGGGTGTAACCATTTATGCATGAACTAGAAAACTTTAAAGTGATTGGCTAATGCCATTCAGTAGATCCTAGACAAGACATGCATTCTGGAATTCTAGCCGAGTGACAGAAATTTTGCTTTTTATGTTTTTCAAGCCAGTGTAAGCTAAATTTTAAAGTGTAGTGTAAAGCAAAATGTATTAAGTGAATGGTAATTTAAAGTGTATTTTGTGTAAGTTCAAGTACATATTTGGTGGGATTTAAGCAATATTTTCATATAATTAAGCAATTATTTTCATCAACCCTCCTGGGGCATATCTTCTGTGTGTAGTGGGTGCGGATGGTGGTGTGAAAAATGCAGTACCCCGTCTTAGAGTGTTTTGACAGCTTTGGAAGGTTTTTGTTTTTTTTTTTTTTTCCCCAAATTCTTCAAGTCTTCTTTGTTATTTCCCTCATTTAAAATATTAGTATCTACTTGTTCAATTCATATTGTGAACTGAGAACCACATCTGTCACCACTCTGCCTTTTTGGGCTTTCTGACTTAGCAGAAATAATACTGAAAAGGACACCTGCCAGGGTCTTAATTCTTATATATAACAATCTGATGAATGTTAGCTCAGTGTTCATGGAAATATCATGGAGTCAAGAAGCAGGACTTCAATCAGATAGTTGGAATCTCAAAATGTAAATGCTTCTTGTACGAAGCTATAGATCTTTGGAAACTGTTGGTGTTTTTTATTAGAGTGGATTATTCAGGGGGGGTATATCTGAAAATACTTGGCAGGATTCATATTAGTCTTTAAAAACATTTTACATCAGATATACTATTTCTATCTGTTCTTGACATAATATTAAAATTTCTTTCACATATTGGAGTATAAATATTAAACAGAATTTCATTCAATTTTTACCAAAATTGAGCTTATGATAATATTGAACAGATACAGACCAAGGATCATATTACTTATTTACTTGTTTCTATACTTTATTCCTATTTCTTGAGTTAATAAGCAAGTAACCTTGCTAGCTTACTCCACAAAGAAATGCTTTTATAAGGATATATTTACTATGCTATTATCAAATGTTAATATTAGAAAGAGCCAGGTGAGGAGTGATATTATCATTTCTTCCTGAACTTCTATTGAAGGTGTATCATGTAATATCTTTCATTATCCTTTACAATCCTGTAAGCTAGTGTCTCTTTAGAATTTAATCACAGTAGGGGCGTCTGGGTGGCTCAGTCATTAAGCGTCTACCTTGGGCTCAGATCATGATCCCTGCTCAGCAGGAGCCTGCTTCTCCCTCTCCCACTCCCCCTGCTTGTGCTCCCTCTCTTGTTCTCTCTCTGTCAAAAGATAAATAAAATCTAAAAAAAAAAAAAAAAAAAAGGCCAATTAAAAAAAGTTTTTCTTTTGGCAACTTGGTGTATCTCTTATAAAAAATTCCTATTCTGTGAGCCTTTATATTATCCTTGGCTTCCTAGATTTTGAGAAGGTCTAAATTTAATGCACAGTTGCAATAAATGTCTTAGTTCCAGTTATCAATGTATGGTAGAATTGTAGCATATGTGCACTTGACCTAGGAGAATTCACCTTTGTGTGGGCCAACAAAGAAAAAAGAGAGAAAAGAGACAGTTTGAGGATGGTGGATGATTCTGTTCTACTCAGTGAACACTGGAAGATGTGTGCACTTACTTTGCTCTCTTCTGAGTTTGCAAAGGTTTTTCAATGAGCATCTATCTCACAGTACTGGATGGGCCTTCAGTAATTAGAGAAAAGTACTTTTTCACACAAACTGTCCTCTAAGTTCAAGCCAACTGATTTATCTAATACTAAACCGAAAACGCCCAAATCTTTCTTTTTTCTGTGCTAGATTGTTTGCAAAAAGGCCTCCATAATTCCCCTCCCTGTATCTACTCCATGTTGGGTAGTCACCTCTAATTCTGACTCTGGACTGGGTCATGTGACTTGCTCTGGCCAATGAGACAGTAGCACAAGTGAAGCATTCAGAGACACAACACGTGTTGTGTACTAGGGCTTGCTCTCTGACAGCTCACGGATTCCTGAGAACTATACGAATAAACCCAGCTTGTCCTGTCCACATGGACGGGAGCTCACGTGCCCCTAGCTGATGGCCTGCAAGTGTCCAAAATGGGAGTGTGTCCATCCTAGACGTCTGTGTTAGAATCGCCTTCCCCACCTACAGAATCATGGGAAATGAGACATTTTTCTTGTTTTTGTGCTACTCATCATCAGTGGCGTTTTTGGGTGGTTGCTGTTTTCCTCAATAGCCAGCAGTTACAACTTGCAGTGCTAGTAGACATTTCTGCCGATGCTGCTGGCCTTCTCTGGGGACCATGTGTCAGCCTCCTGTGTGACTGTCTTCTGGTGAATAGTCAAGGCTAACTCTGACTATATTCACTTTTTGCCGTATGTGCTTACGTAAGAATCAACTCCCACATAAACTCTGCTTCCACTCTGGTGTTTTCCTGCCTTTTGGTTTCTGATTTCTGCTTTTGCTTTTAATTCTTACCTGTATATTGTTGACATGTTGTGCATGGATTTGTTCTTATATTTCTTTTATTGAGAATAAAATTCACTATTTAAACCAGCTTGAAAGGGTACAACGCAATGGTTTTTAGTATATTTACAAAGTGGTGGAAGCATCACCACTAATTCCAGAAGGTTCTGTCACTCCAGAAAGAAACCCCGTACACCCGATTCTCCCCTCATCCCCTCCAGACAGTTATGTATTTTGGTGTCTGTATGGATTCGCCTATTCTGGACATTTCATATATATGGAATTAACACCATATGTGGCCTTTTGTATCTGAATTCTTTTACTTAATGTAATGTTTTCAAAGTTCATCTACAGTATACCATGTAGCAGTACCTCGTTCCTTTTTATGGTGGAATAACATTTCATTGTATGGATATATATATCCATTTGTCAGTTGATGGACATTTGGGTTGTTTCCAGTTTTTGGCTACGATGAGTAATACCACTATAAGCATTCATGTGTGAATTTTTGTGTGAAAAGAGGTTTTCAGTTCTCTTGGGTATATACTTAGGAGTGGAAATGCTGCATTATATGTTAACTTTTGGGTAACCGCTGAAATGTTTTTCACAGTGGCTACAGCATTTTACATTTCCACCAGTGTATGAGGGTTACAGTTTCTCCACATTCTTGCCAGTACTTCTCATTTTCCCTTAAAAACATTACAGCCATTCTAGTGCATGTGAAGTGGTGTCTCATGGGGTTTTGATTTACATTTCCCTAATGACTAATGATGTTGAGCATCGTTTCATGTGTTTATTGGCCATTTGTTCATTTTCTTTGAAGAAATGTCTATCTAATGAAATCTTGCCATTTGCGACAACGTGGATGGAACTAGAGGGTATTATGCTTAGCGAAATAAGTCAGTCGGAGAAAGACAATTATCATATGATCTCCCTGATATGAGGAAGTGGAGATGCAACATGGGGAGCTTGGGGGGTAGGAAAAGGAGGATCAGGATCAGGAGGGAGACAAACCATAAGAGACTCTTAATCTCACAAAACAAACTGAGGGTTGCTGCGGGGAGGGGGGTCGGAAGAAGGTGGTAAGGTTACAGACATTGGGGAAGGTACATGCTATGGTGAGTGCTGTGAAGTGTGTAAACCTGGCCATTCACAGACCTGTACCCCTGGGGCTAATAATACATTATATGTTTATAAAAATATATATATTTAAAAAAAAAAGAAATGTCTATTTAAGTTCTTTCCCATTTTTAAGTTGGGTTATTTTTTGTTGTTCAGCTATAAATGTTCTTCATGCATTCTGGATGTTAGACCCCTATCAAATATATCATTGGTAAATATTTTCTCTTATTCTGTGGGTTGTCTTTCACTTCTTTGTGTCCTTTGACATACAAAGGTTTTTAAGTTGATGTAGTCCACTTTATCTATTTTTCTTTTGTTGCTTATGCTCTTGATGTCATATTTAAGAAACCATTCCCTAATCTGAGGTCATGAAAATTTACAGCTATGTTTCCTCTTAAGAGTATTGAACTTTTATTCTTATGTTGATCTTTGATCAATTTTGAGGTCATTTTTGTGTATGGTGTGTGTGCCAAAGTCCTTCATATACCATTATCCCAGCACCATTTGTTCTCTCTCATTGAATTGTCTTGGCACCCTCATCAAAAATCAACTGAGCATAGATGTGTGAGTTTATTTCTGGACTCTCAATTCTATATTGTTGGTCTGTACATCTATTGTCATTATCATGCTGTTTGAAATACTGTAATATTGAAGTAAGTTTTTTGTTGTGTTTTGTTTTTTTAAAAATTCTTATTTATTTACTTGACAGAGATCACAAGTAGGCAGAGAGGCAGGCAAAGAAAGAGGAGGAAGTAGGTTCCCTGCTGAACAGAGAGCCTGGTATGGGGCTTGATCCCAGAACCCTGAGATCATGACCTGAGCTGAAGGCAGAGGCTTAACCCACTGAGCCACCCAGGTATCCCTGCAATAAATTTTGATAATGGGAGTGTGGGTCCTCTGGTGTTTTTTTTTTTTTTTAATTTTCTTTTTAAAAGATTGATTTGGTGATTCAGTATTACTGCATGAGTTTTGGGATCAGCTTGTCCATTTCAGCAAAAAGAGGGCAGTTAGAATTTTGATAGAGATTACATTGAATCTGACCATTTGGAAAAGATTGCCATTTCAGCAATATTAAATCTTTCAATCCATGAATGTGTGTATCTTTTCTTTTATTTGAGTCTTTAAATTTCTTTCAATAATGTTTCGTAGTTTGCAATGCACAAGACTTGTACTTTCTTGATTAAATTTTGTTCATGTATTTTTATTGTAAGTTCTTTCAGTTTCTCTCTGGATGTATACTAGGTGCAATTATATATCAATAAAAATAAATGTTTTTAGTGTAACTGTTCAGCTATTTAATGTGGCCAGACTCTTATTCCAGAAGTCTGGGAGTAAGGATACTAGCTTTCTAGTCTCAAAGGTATTAACATCATCATCATCATCATCATCATCATCATCATTATTATTATTATTTCAGTTACGTTCTCTTTTATCTATTCATTTATAAAATGGTAGCTGTCAGGGTTGCTTCCACTAAATCGTGCTACTTAGCCAGGAGTTCCAGTGTAAGTAATTGGTGGCGTAAGATCATGGAGGGCAACAGAGTGAAAGAAATCTTTAGGGGCTGGGTCGGTTGGCTCAGGTTATGATCCTGGGATGGAGCCCTGTGTCTGGATCCCAGCTCAGCGAGGAGTCTGCTTCTCCCTCTCCTTCTGCCTCTCCCCCTGCTCTTGCTTTCTCTCTCTCTCTCTCTCAAATAAATAAATATGATCTTAATAAAGAAAGGAAAGAAATCTTAAGGGTAATGTTGGAAGAACCACTGTTTCTATCTTTTGCAGCTCTGTCAGGAGACAAATTAAAATTTTGATAGTTTAATATATCAAAATGTATGGACCTGCCTTCTAAATATGGTCGAATTTTCTGTTTTTTTTCCAGACAGTAGTAATATGGGGAGCAGGTGGGTTTCTGGGATGTCAAGCTCCTAGAATTTCAGGGCTACTGACCGTTAGTGATATCCGCTTTAGGGCACTGACATCACAGCGCCCTCGGAGCCAGGAGGTTGCTTGTTTGCATTTTTGGTTCAGGGCAGAGAAGTTTCCTCTACACCGTGAGTCTCACTCTTATATTTTAACAGGGGCTTCAGGATGGGGATTGATGAAGACCTTCATTAAAGAGATGAGAGCAGGATTGCTGGGGGGACATAGTGTCATTTGACACAGGACAGATGTAGGACGCCTGGGACTCTGTGACACCTAAGCTGTAGGCTCTCAGCCCCTTCAAAAAACAAAACAAAACAAAACAAACACAAAACCCTTGCATGGGGCAGAATTAATCCTCAGGAGCATCTTGGAGTGAAAAAGGATCCTGTTGATTGATAATTTGTGATTCTAAGATCCTGCTGATTTTTAAAAGAAGATTATTTATTTGAGAGAGTGAGAGACAGCAGGAGCAGGGGGAGGGGCAGAGGGAGAAGCAGGCTCTCCACTGACGAGGGAGCCCCTTGCAGGGCTCGATCCCAAGACCCCAGGATCATGACCTGAGCCGGAGGCAGATGCTTAACCGACTGAGCCACCCAGGCATTCCAGATCCTGTTGATTTAAAATGCAGATGGATATACTTTTGATAGGAGGTTTTTCTGTCAAGTATGTCCAGTGACAATAAGAGCAACTAAAAATAGTGAAAGGTCTGAAGTAGATCCTTCCGTTGCCTTTGAGGTTTGGCCTCTGAAGTAAAACCCATCAAGGCGTAAATAAATTGAAATCATTAAGTCCTGAATACATGTTGTGTTTCACTCAATATACTGGATGCTAGATCATGTCAAGTATTGTATTTTCTTGTACTTCATTTGTGTAAAAGTATTCAGAGGAAAAAAAAAACCCAACAACTTGGAAATACGGTTTTGAGAAATTTCTGTGAAACAAATGATTTATATGTCTGTGTAACACATGTATACACACACATATAAATATATATACACATATATTAACTAATTGTTTTATGGCGCTCTCTAAATATCTGTACTGCTTATTCAAATAAACTTGATTTTCAGAATTTCATATAGCACTGGAAAGAAATTGGGCATCAGTTTTTTCTTAATAGAAGATGATTCCCCGAATAATGGAATTTCCAGGCTCACTGAAATATGTGATCCTCTGTTGGCCAACATGATATTGAGGTTTAATGCTCAGGTATCACCCTAAAAGAAGGATTTTGCTTCGGGGCACCTAGGTGGCTCATTTGGGTAAGCGTCTGCCTTTGGCTCAGGTCATGATCTTGGGATCCTGGGATCAAGCCCTGCATCGGGCTCCCTGCTTGGCAGGGAGTCTGCTTCTTCCTCTCCTCCCAACTCATGCTATCTCTCACTATCTCTGTCTGTCTCTCTCTCAAGTAAATAAGTCTTATATTTATTTATCAAATATATTTCATTTATCAAATAAATTTATCAAATATATCAAATATATTTATTTGTCAAATCAATCAATCTTTAAAAAAAGAATTATGTTGCTTCAAAATCTTTGTATGGTTAGGGGATGTTTCTGAATGAGAAACATTTGTTCTGGAGAATATAGCAGAAAGTGGTGGAGCGTGTGATTCTTGATCTTGGGATCATGAGTTTGAGCCCCATGTTGGGTGTAGAGATTACTTACAAAAATAAAAATTAAAATCTTAAAGAAAAAAAAGGAATAAGCAAGCAAAGGTGAATCAGACCTGCAAATACAGAGAACAAACTGATGGTTGCCGGAAGGAAGAGAGATGGGGGTTGGGCAAAATGGGTGAAGGGAGTGGGAGATATAGGCTTCTGCTTATGGAGTGAGTCAGTCACAGGAATAAAAGGCACAGTGTAAGGAATATTGTGATATTGTAATAGTGATATTGTAAGAGTGATGTGTGGTGACAGATGGTAGCTATACTTGTGTAGCATAATGTATAGACTTGTGAATCACTGTGCTGTACACCTGAAGCTAATGGGACATTGTGTTCCAACTATAATCAGAAAAAAAGTCATTCTTCCATAACTTAGGCTATTTTCTGTTTACATTCTCTTCTTTACTAACAAAACACTGAAAATTAAACCTCATGGTGGAGAGCCACTATAAAACTTGAAAATGACATGGGAACACATGCCATTTTTTATTTTTAAAAAAGCTTTTTTTTAGATAGGCTCCACACCCAGTATGGAGGCCAACATGCAGCTTGAACTCAATGACCCTGAGATTGAGACCTGAGCTGAGATCAAAAGTTGGGTGCTTAACTGACTGAGTGACAAGGCACCCCCTCCCACTTTAACCTTTATTTCCTGTTTGCAGTTGTGATTAAAATCACACAACTTTTTTTTTTTTTCCATTTTGATGTAATCTCTAAACCCAACATGGGGCTTGAACCTAAAACCCTGAGACCAAGAGTCTCATGCTTTACTGACCGAGCCAGCCAGGAGCCCCTAAAACCAAACAACTCTTAAGAAAGAATTTTCATATGCTTTATATGGGGAAGTCATTATAAGAGGTGAACATTAGTGTCTACTTTTATTCATGTGTTGATGTATCTCTAGCCAACTGTCAAAATTTGGTGCACATGTCATTTCTTCACTGAAGAGGTCCACAATACTTTGAAGAGAGGTCATTATTTCCTCTTTAGTCATCACATAGAAGTGATTTCTGGGGGCTATTAATGTTCTAAAACTCTTGGCTTATATCACTTTTATAGCCTTTCATAGACTATATTGTGGCTCTTTGTTTTTATGTCCCTTGTTCTAATGCTTCCCTACAGCAAAGATCATGTCATGTTCATCTTCGTAATCCATACATTATGGCTGTGCAATAAATGTCAGGAGGCATGGTCACGTGAATGCCTGAAACTCTTCTCGTGAGCTCATGAACTGTTGGGGCACATGGGTGGCTCAGTCGGTTAAGTTATATTACTTTGACTCAGGCCATGATCCCAGGGTCCTGGGATGGAGCCCTGTGTTGGGCTCCCTGCTTAACAGTGTCTGCTTCTCTCTCTCCCTCTGCTCCTCCGCTTCCGCCCTGCTTGTACACACTCTCACTCTGAAATAAATAAATAAAATATAAAAAAACCCAAATTAGCTCTTGATCTGAAAATGGTGAAAAGAAGGATGTGTGAAGAAGAGGAAACATTTAAGGGAAGGGAGAAGGCTGACAGATTTAGAAATGAATGAAATGAGAGAGAATGGGGTGGTCAAGAATGATATAGTATATTATATGCCCCAGTTGTCTGTTACTGTGTACAAACCATCTGAAATGTGCACACACAAAACAACAACCATTGTATCACATGGGTGGATTCTGTATGTTAAGAATTGGACAGTGCAGTGGGAATGCCTTGTGTCTACTCCATAATACCTCCTTTCTTGGAAAATTTGATAAGCTGGGAATGTCTTGGACATCTTGGGGCTGGAATCATCTGAGAGTTCTATCCCTCATCTGTCTGACTCCTGGGCTAGGATGATTTGGAAACTGGGCTCAGTGGGAATTCTTCACTGGAACGCCCATATGTGGCTTCTCCACGTGGCAGGGGCTTCTTTCAGTATGGTGACTAGTTTCTAAGATGAACTGTCCAAAGAAATCCAAAAGAACCAGACAGGAGATACTTGGCCTTTTCTGGTTCAGCCTCAGAGATCTTATTTGTATCTCTTCTGCTGTCCTATATGAATCAAAGGAGTAAAAAACCCACTCAGATTCAAGGCGAGGAGATCTAGATCCTGACTCTCAGTGGGAGGAGTGTCAGTGAATTTGCATCTGTTTCTTAAAACAGCAGCATTACATTATCATACATGGGCCAAATTATGACCATGTTGGGTAGAGCAAAGAACAGGAAAGTATATTACCAACTTACTTCATTAGAGATGGGATATACGAGAAAGGTCATTGGACATTTTCCAAACAATAATTAGAACATGGCTTTATATTCATGATACTTTTTGAATGTAGTTTATAATTTTTATATGTTCCAAGTGATATATGAAAATATTTTCTTTGACATTAGCATTTTTATCAGTTTATTATTATTTTTTTCTCTTTTAGAGATCAGGTATATAATACTTGGCATTTTAGTTTTTGGAAATTCTCCATTAACTGAGTCCCACAAGCCTTAGCAGTAAGGGTAAATACTTCTCTGGGCAAATTTGTCTTCTTGCTTTAGGGAGCTCTGTAGTTTCAGCTGTGATGCTGTTGTGATCTTTCTAATGATTCTTTTATAAAAAGGCTTCAATTTGATTGTACTCTCTTGACTGCCCACTATGCATGGTACTTCATTAATCTGTACAGGATTCTCCTCTTATTGTGCTGTAGACTCAAAAAGCTAACTTCTACTTCCATGATATTTGAACAGGGAAAAGGAAAGGAAATAGAGAAGAGAGAGGAGTTCTAGCAAGAACGAGTGTTGCATGGATTGTGATTTTATGCTTGGCAGCCGGAGACGCATATTCTCATTAGAAGAGCTTTTGTGATGAGCTAGGTTGAGGGTGCCATAACATCCTCTCGAGGAAGAAGAGCCCACCATGCCTTTTCTACTTCTGCCTTTTCTCTCCTTCCCTTCTCTTCCTTTTTTTACCTTTTCTCTTCTCTTTATTACCAGTTGCGAAGCGTTGGATAACAGGGATGTAGTAAACCATGCTATTTCTTTAAGCATATTTTAGAAACGTTTTATTGTGGAAAATTTCAAACACAAACAAAAATAGGATATTCTCATGAACTCTGTTATGTCTCACCCAGCTGTAGTAGTTATCAACTCATGAACAGTTTCATTTTGCCTACATCCTTGTATTTTCCTTCAATTATGAAGCAAATCAGACATTAAATCTCTAAATTTTTTAGTGTGTATCTCTTAAAGATAAGAACTCTTAAAAATACAATCACAATACCATAATCACACTTCAAAAAAATCTAAAACAACCAAACACTATCTTAATATTATCAAATCCTAATATCATCAGACAAATCTTACCAGCAACCTTCACGTCACCATTGCTGCAGTTATCTCTTACATTCTTTTTTTTTTTTTTTTAAGATCTTATTTATTTATTTGTCAGAGAGAGAGAGAGTAGGAACACAAGCAGGGTGAGTGGTAGGCAGAGGCAGAGGGAGAAAGCAGGCTCCCCGCCATGCAAGGAGCCCAATGTGGGACTCGATCCCAGGACCCTAAGATCATGACATGAGCCAAAGACAGATGCTCAACCGACTGAGCCACCCAGGCATCCCTATGTCTTGCATTTCAACTGGCTAAGATGTCTCCTAAGATTCTTAAATCTATTGGGTCCTCCTTCAGCTCGCTCTGTTTCTGTTCTTGAAACTTTTTAGTAAAGCAAATTTCTCACTTCTTAAAAGCATTGAGTGCAACAAGGGACGAATGTGTTGGTATAGATGAATACTTCGTATCAAAAACAGTTTAGGAGGGCCTGGGTGGTTCAGTGGGTTAAAGCCTCTGCCTTTGGCTCAGGTCATGATCCCAGGGTCCTGGGATCGAGTTCCGCATTGGGCTCTCTGCTCAGCGGGGAGCCTGCTTCCCTCTCTCTGCCTGCCTCTCTGCCTACTTATGACCCCTGTCAAATAAATAAATAAAATCTTTAAAAAAAAAAACAGTTTAGAATACCATAGCTAAGGAACACATATTAGTATTCAAATATTTTATATATAATTTCCAAATTACTTTTTAAAATATTCTCATGTTTTCTCCCAGAAAGAGGTGCTAGAAATCTTCTACCTACTTGAGAGGCTTGTTATGCATGGCATGTTTCCACTGGTTATTGTTTCTCTCTGAAGTTGCAAGAAGCAGAAAGAGAAACATTTGTTGCCTCAGGGGAAGAGGATTAGTGCCAGAATATTGTGACTTAATGTGAATCCACTTACCTAGCATAGTAAGTAGTAAAAGAAAAAAAAAAGCACATGATTATGATTCAGACGTTTTCCTGAAAAATAAAGTGAAAGCATGCGTGGCACCACTTAAATTATAATTGCTAGCTCTTAGAACAAAGTGTGAAGCAAATTTTAGTTGCTTCCTTGAGATAATTCATCTGATGAAAATGCACAGCAAAAAAATTTGATGACCTTTACTTTACACTTGAATTTGCCAGCACAGTTCTAAGGAAGACCATTTTCTTTCTTTGCATTTGAAAGTTTTATGAGTTTTTACAAAGGTTTTCTCTGGGAGGTAGAATAAAAGTAAAGGCACTGTAACAGAGAAACCATTACATGTAGCTTCTGGAATACAACAGAGGTACATTTCTCTCTTACAAAGTAGTTGAGTGAGTCTGGGTTGATGGGGCAGCTCTGCTCCATAAAGTCATTCAAGGACCAACATGATGTCTTGAACGCTTAAGGAAAGTTGTTTGTTAGGTGCACTTTCCAGCTGGTAAGAAGGTAGAAAATGCCCCAAGTCCAGGGAAAGGAGCTTGTGTTTAAAGATTAAAAAAAAAAAGAAAAATTATTAGAGAGAGAGAGAGAAAGCACGAGCAGGGGAGAAGGAGAAGCAGACTCCATACTGAACAGTGAGCCGATACAGGGCTTGATCCCAGGACCTTGGGATTATGACCTGAGTCGAAGGCAGTTGCTTAATCAACCAAGCCACACAGGTGCTTTTTTTTCCTTTTTTTTAAAGATTAAAAAATTATTTATTTGATAGAGAGAGAGTAGCTTGTGTTTACATTGAAGATGGCCCACATATTGCTTCAGCATATACCCCTTTGGTTTTAACTACGTGGCCGTACCCAACTATGGGGAAGGCTGGGAAATATCTCTAGTCCAGATGTCCATGATGAAGGACAGAATAGGTGGGGCAGGTACGGAGGCAGGGAGGAAGAAAAAACAGTTTGTCACAGGGTATACATTTTTTAAAGATTTTATTTATTTATTTGACAGCGAGAGAGTGAGAGCGTGAGTGATCATGGGCAGGGGGAGTGGGAGAGGGAGAAGCAGGCTCCCCACTGAGCAGGAAGCCTGATGTGGGGCTTGATTGATCCCAGGATCCTAGGATTATGCCCTGAGCCAGAGGCAGACACTTAACCAGAACCATCCAGGTGCCCCTGTCACAGTGTATCTTAGTATTTTAGTTGTAAATCAGGTTTTGATACCTCAATTGTGTTGTTTCTTCTTATTATTTTTACAAGCTAACTATAATGGTGAGGTCCTCATTTGCCAGTGGCGTTGAGTATGATCAAAGCAAATCTCTAACATCACTCTCGTTATTGACTTCTTGAAGTCCCACATCTTTTGAATATTTGATACTACTGACTGTTAACATCCCCTCGTTTAGTGAGACGGAATGACCAGCAAAGAAGCAGAACCCTGTAATATGGAAGGACTATTTGATTGAGGCCTTCGTAGTCAGCTGATGAATGAGTATTTTCAAGGGCTGACAACTGTTACTTCTCTCTAGAACCACTGAACTATGAATGTCCTGTATAGTAATTATACTTGTCAATACTTAGAGGTATTACATATGGGTTCTTTTCTCAAAGCTTCTTTTTCCATTGGTTGCTCTTATCTCTCTCTTTTTTTTTCTTCTTTTATACCAGTGGGGAGGCCTCCTACCTCCAATCACAACCAAAGACCCCAGGGGGAACCTGCAGTGTGAGACCCAAACTTGTCTTAAGGAGGACACGTTCAATCAGTGCATATACCTGTGTTACATGGACAAAGAGAAAGAACTGTCCTTGGGACAGCACTGCTTAGTCGATTTCCTGGTTCCCTTGCCCCAGTCCAAGGCCTTACTCATAATTAATCATTGAGTAATGCCTTAATCAATATGGCAGTGGGCTGGGGTGGCAGCTATGTTACCAGGAGAGATGAGGCAATTCAGCTGGCTTCTTTAACTTTTGCCCTTTGACCCATGAAGTTTCCTCTTCTTTTTAGATGTTGTTAGTACTAAGTGATTATGGCTTTACTAGGTGTTTTGTTTTGTTTCTTTTAGAGAGAGAGAGTAGGTAAGTGCAGAAAGTGGGGAGGGAGAGGGAGAGATAGAATGTTAAGTAGGCTGTATGCCCAGTGTATGCTCAAGGGGTGGGGGTGGGAGGTCTCTATCTCATGACCTTGAGATGATGACCTGAGCGGAAATCAAGAGTCAGGTGATGCATGCTTAACCAACTGAGCCACCCAGAAATCCCTACTAGATACGTTGGCGGTTACATTCCTTACTCGTTCAGCTTCAACAGGTCAAGTACTCAAAACTTTGTAGTCTACTACATATCGGTGAGCTGAAAGGAAGAAGAGTTAAGATTTTAAGAATATACATGTTGTCTGAGCACAAGATAAGGAAGACAGAAGGCTACAGTGTTACTTTTCTTCTCAGAGCCAAAGTGCTGCCTAATCCGGGAATAGCAATGTAGAATGTACTCTTTATTCATTTTGTTTATGTGATTGAAGTCGACCTAACATGTTTTTTTCTCCTGCTTGTATGACTGCTACTTAATTCCCCCATTACACAAGGAAGTTGGGGCTTATGCTGAGATTTTACATTGTAGAGGAGAACATGATTACATTTGTTTTATAATAGCTACCTATTTTTGGTACTTTGGAACTGAAATATAATCTACAGATCCTCTTGGCAGGCAAGAGCATTTGATTTCTCAGATAAATGATGTTTATTCATGCTGGATTTCTCAAAATCGCAAACAGAAACTTTGTCATGAACCAATGATGGGAAGTGTAATAGGAAACGTATTCTGATGTAGAAGTTAGGAAACCAAGTTAATACTCTAATCATCTTAGGGCATTGGCCAGAATTAGATTGAATTACATGCTATTAATGATTTTGTAGGTAAAATATTGTTGGATATTTGCAATTTCATATGATTTAACCTAGTAAAATGAGAATTTCAACAACAATAAGTCACTCTCTGCTCCTTCCTGTAAGGAGTTTTTCCTTTTCCTACGCTGATAGCTAGGCTGTTTGTTTCTTGTTTACTATGTTCTTTACCATCGTATCATTTGGTGAGTCATATTCTCCTTTGTTTTCATCTGTCTTTGACTCCCTTTCTGGGTTAGCATCTCTGTTCCTTTGATTAAAAATATTATGGAAAGTTGTATGGACTAGAACGGTCAGCCCTAGTATCTTATTTAAATAAATTTTAAAAAACCCCAACCTCCCCCCCTTTTTTTTCCTAAGGCAGATGCTTTCATGATGAAAAGGGTTCTAAGGTCTTTTGGCTAAAATTGCCAGACCATGAAATTGAGAGCCATTAGTCTGGTACCCAGTTTTCTAACACTCGACAAAGAATATAACTTGGTGGTTTGGGTTTCTCATTTGTGAAACAGTGACAGTTTCTCTTATCTACTTCAAAATACTGGTGTTAAGTATTAGTACATAAGACTAATGTGTTAAGCTTTTTAAACTTAAAAAAAACTTATTTAAAAAAATTTTAATTGAAGTATAATGAGTAAACAATGTCGTATTAGTTTTGGTTGTACCACATAATGATTCAATATTTGTATACATTGTAAAGTGATCACCATGATAAGCCTAGCTAACATCCATCACTATACGTAGTTACATTTTTTTTCTCCTGCTGAGAACTTTTAAGATATATTCCTTAGCAACTTTCAAATAGGTAATACTGTATTATTAACTATAGTCATCATGTTGTTCATTACATCCTTAATTATTCTACAACTAGAACTTTGTAGCTCTTTTTTTCCCCCAAAGATTTTATTTATTTATTTGACAGATAGAGATCACAAATAGGCAGAGAGGCAGGTGGGGGGGGGGGAGGAGCAGGCTCCTAGCTGAGCAGAGAGCGCGATGCGGGGCTTGATCCCAGGACTCTGGGATCATGACCTGAGCCGAAGGCCGAGATTTAACCCACTAAGCCACCAGCTTTTGATATGGTTCACCTACCTTGCCCATCCCCATCCCCCACCAATCTGTTCTCTGTATCTATGAACTTGGGGTGGGTTTTTTCTTTTTTTTAAAGATTCTGCATATAAATGAGATCATATGATACTTATCTTTCCCTTACTGACTTATTTCTTTTAGCATAATGCTCTTGAGGTTCATCCATGTTGTTGCAAATGGCAAGATTTCATTCCTTTTTCTGGCTGGGTGGTATTCCATATATGTATTTATATATTTATATATATATATATATATTCATTCATTCCATATATATATATATATATATATATATATATATATACACAACACAACTTTATCTCTTCATCATTCAATGAACACTTAGTTTTTTGGTGTCTTAGCTACTATACATAGTGCTGCAATGAACATAGGGTGCAGATATCTTCTTGAGTTAGTGTTTTTTTTCTTTAGATAAATACCCCAAAATAAAATTGCTGAATCATGTGGTAGTTCTGTTTTCAGTTTTTAGGGGAATCTCCATTCTGATTTCCACAGTACCTGTGCCAATTCACATTCCTGCACGAGGTTTTCCTTTTCTCCACATTCTTGCCAGTACTTGTTATTTCCAGTTTTGGTTTTTCTTTTTTTTTTTTTTTTTATGATAGCCATTCTCACAGGTGTGAGGTGATATTTCATTATGATTTTGATTTGCATTTTCCTGATGATTAGTGATGTT
This sequence comes from Mustela nigripes, assembly GCF_022355385.1. Lineage (NCBI taxonomy): Eukaryota > Metazoa > Chordata > Mammalia > Carnivora > Mustelidae > Mustela > Mustela nigripes. The sequence goes on along the minus strand of NC_081557.1, from coordinate 242,835,302 downwards.
GAACAACCCCTTTTCATGTACCTTTTGGCTAACTATATGTATTCTTTGTAAAAATGTCTGTTCAGATCTTCTGCTCATGTATTTAATCAGATTTTTCCTACTGAGTTATATGAGTGTCGTATTTATTTTTGATATTAACCCCTTATTGGCATTATGGTTTGCAATTTTTTTTTCATTTTTAAAATGAAAAGAGAGAGAGAGGAATAGTGAGCGAGCACAGGCAGACAGAATGGCAGGCAGAGGCAGAGGGAGAAGCAGGCTCCCCGCTGAGCAAGGAGCCCGATGTGGGACTCGATCCCAGGACACTGGGATCATGACCTGAGCCGAAGGCAGCTGCTCAACCAACTGAGCCACCAAGGCATCCCCCTTTTTCATTTTTTAAAGATTTTATTTATTTATTTGACAGAGAGAGACACAGCGAGAGAGGCAACACAAGCCGGGGGAGTGGGAGAGGGAGAAGCAGGCTTCCCTCTGAGCAGGGAGTCTGAGGCAGGGCTCTATCCCAGGACGCTGGAATCATGACCTGAGCTGAAGACAACTGCTTAACTGACTGAGCCACCCAGGCGTCCCTGCAAATATTTTCTCCCATTCAGTAGGTTGCCCCTTTCATTTTGTGGATAAGGTTTCCTTTGTTGTGCCGAAGATTTTTAGTTTGATGTGGTCTTGGTCTTATGCTTGGTCTATGCTTATTTATTTTTGCTTTTGTTGCCTTTGCTTGTGGTGTCATATCCAAACAATCATCAAGACCTGTGTTAACGAGCTCAGGGCTTATGTTTCTCCAAGGTTTATGGTTTCAGGTCTTATGTTTAAATCTTTCATCCATTTTGAGTTCATTTTTGGGTATGGTGTAAGACCGTGATCCATCTTCATTCTTTTGCCTCTGGCTGTCCAGTTTTCCCAGCACCACTTGTTTGAAGGACTGCCCTTTCCCCTTTGTATATTTTTGGCTTCTTTTTTATAAATTAATTGACTGTATTTGTGTGAGTTTTAAAAATTTTTAAAAAATTTAAATTCAATTAATTAACATATAATGTATTATTAGTTTCAGCGGTAGAGGTCAGTGAGTCATTGGTCTTATAGGATACCCAGTGCTTATACATCACGTGCCCTCCTTAATGTCCATCCCCTGCACCCACCTCCCCTTCAGTAACCCTCAGTTTACTATGATTAAGAGTTTCTTACGGTTTGTCTCCCTCTCCGATTTCATCTTGTTTTATTTTTTTCCTCTCTTCCCCTATGACTCTCTCTTTTGTTCCATAAATTCCACATATGAGTGAGGTCATACAATTGTCTTTCTCTGGTTGACTTATTTCACTAAGCATAATACCCTTTAGTTCCATCCACGTTGTTGCAAATGGCAAGATTTCATTTTTTTGATGGCTGAGTAATATTCCAGTGTGTGTGTGTGTGTGTGTGTGTGTGTGTGTGTGTGTGTGTATGCACTCATACCACCTCTTCTTTATCCTTTCATCTGTCGATGGACATCTGGTTCTTTCCATAGGTTAGCTATTGTGGTCACTGCTGCTATAAACATTCGGATGCACATGCCCCTTCGGATCACTACATTTGTATACTTGGGTTAAATACCCAGTCGTGTGATTGCTGGGTTGTAGGGTAGCTCTGTTTTCATCTTTTTGAGGAATCTCCATACTGTTTTCCAGAGTGGTGCACCAGCTTGCATTCCCACCAACAGTATAGGAGGGTTCACCTTTCTCCCCATCCTCACCAACGTCCGTCATTCCCTGACTTGTTAATTTTAGCCATTCTGACTGGTGTGAGGTGGTATCTCATTGTGGTTTTGATTTGTATTTCCCTGATGCCGAGTAATGTTGAGCATCTTTTCATGTGTTTGTTGGCCATGTGTATGTCTTCTTTGGAGAAATGTCTGTTCATGTCTTCTGCCCATTTCTTGATTGGATTATTTGTTCTTTGGGTGTTGAATTTGATAAGTTATAGATTTTGGACACTAGTCCTTTATCTGATATGTTATTTGCAAATATCTTCTTCCATTTTGTCAATTGTCTTTTTTGTTGTTGTTGTTGTTGACTGTTTCCTTTGCTGTGCCAAAGCTTTTTATCCTGATGAAGTACCAGTAATTAACTTTTGCCTTTGTTTCCCCTGCCTTTGAAGACATGTCTAGCAAGAAGTTGTTGTGGCCAAGGTCACAGAGGTTGCCGCCTACATATTTGTGGGTTTAATGCTGGGTTCTTTATTCTATTTCAATGATTGATATGTCTGTTTTATGCCAATACTTACTGTATTGGCATAATATTATGCCAATATTACTGTATATAACTCTGTATATTAACACTGTATAATAACTGTGCTGGGATTTGAAAAAAACTTATTTTAAAAAAAAGCAGTACTTTATTCAAGGTATTGTGACTAATCACAAAGATGATGACTAAAGTCATCATCAACATGTGTTTGGTGCCCACCATGTACACTGGGACATGCCCTACACATTTTTAGGTATTAAAAAAAAAATAAAATATACTTTAATACTTGAACTTGACAAAGACATATATATATACTGTTTAGATTTCTATAACTTTGTGGTATAGTTTGGAATCAAGGGGTGTGATGCCTCTAGTTTTGTTCTTTTTAAGATTGCTTTGGCTACTGAGGTCTTTTGTGGCTCCAGAGAAATTTTAGAATTGTTTGTTAAGTTTTCCAAACTTTTAGTAGTCAGCAGCCAGGGTAAACAGAATAGTATTCTTGTGGGACAGATAAAAGGTCTTATGTTGCAGCTCTGCCTTTTATTTAAGAAGATATTTGCAACCTAGAGTTGGTTCCTTTGTGGTTCTTCTGAATGGATCAGCTCTTTTTCTTATGGAGAATGGCTGGGAGAGTAAGATGAGGAACTCTGAAATTTTGTTTTGTCTTTGTTTTCTAATGTAGAATATTAAACCTATTACTGCCTTCACTCAGAACATCTCCCTTCAGATTTTGGTATCGAAAGGTTGGTGTGCCTCGCTCTTAGCCATGCCTTGGAAGTCATAAATTATTTCTGTTGAAGTAATTTGCTTTTAGCAATCTCCCTAAACTAGAAGGCTGGAAGTGACTTGTTATTATTATTATCCTTCGGTTCTCCCTTTCCTTCCGTGAGAGAGGCCACGCAGTGTAGTGGTTAATAGTGTAGGCTTTGTGGTTAGGCTGCCTGTTTTAAAACTTGCTCTTATTCTTGCAATGTGACTTGTAAAATATAAATAGTAATAGTACTGACTTGAGAAGGTTTGTTGAGAGAATTACTTAATACATCGAAAGTGTTTAGTGTTTGAAATAGTGCTAACACATAGCAAAATAGTAAAAGCTTGATAATGGTGATTATAATAACTTTTAATATTTTTCTGTATAAATAGTAATTCTATGGGCAATATGTCCTGATTATCCCATGGTCTGCTTATCTCTCTAGATTTCACTGATCTTAACAAAAAATCCATTGATCTTTTAGGACAATTGATCTTTATTTTTAGGGAAAGCTACTTAACTACCTTCTCTATTTTGGTCTAGTTTTCAGAGTATTTCACAAATATGTGTTTCACGGTTTGGAGTTAAAGACCATTATTTTGTTCATTGCTTGATGGGATTATTTCCCTTGGTTTTCATGTTTTGTTTCAATGGAGTTTTTTAAGGGACGAGAGTAGAGAGCACATATCTTTACACTGTTCTCTTCCAATATTTCTAAGAAGCAATCACTTATGTTGTTTTATAAAATATTTTGTATTTTTATAAATATTTTTAAATTTTATTTTATATAGTTTTATTTTGTTTATATAATATTTCTATATATTTATAAAATATTTTTGTACTGTCAGTCTCTAAGTGACATACTTAATTTAGTTGCCACTTCTTGCTTTTTCTGTTTAAGGTATGATCTGTTAGCTTCCTACTAGTACCGTGGAGGACAGAGCTGTCTTCCACAGTTATTCGCCCATCCACACACACATTTCCTGCACACACTTACCCCCAATATATTTATATTGGTAATAAGAATTTTATTTTTATTTACATAATTATGAACTCTGGAGCATGATGTGATTACTTTTCCTTTTCTGCACACTTTTTTTTTGTTGTTTTCACTGGAATTCATTGATTTATTTTTTTAAGTTGGCTAAGTTTTACTAATTCATTATAAATCTTCTTTCAGTGCCTCCAGGTTCATATCCTGGAAGAATTTCTTCCAAGAACCTGCTAACTTGATCCAGTGTTGACCTACACCTAAGGTCATCTTAGGATTTCCTTTTACCATCCTCTAGGAGATGCTCCTTACCTCTCTTTTGTGTTGGAACCCTTGTTTTCTGGATTCCATGTGTTTTGTGGCTTATTTTTTATTTTGGTAGACTGCATTCTCAAGTAGCTTTTTGAAAGGGTAAACCAGAGAGAAAAAGTTTAAAGCCTTGCATGTTTAGAAAGTGTCTTTCTTCTCCTATTACTGCATTGATAGTCTGATTAAACATAGTTTTAGGTTAGAAATCAAAAATTTTTTGAATTTTTCTCCATTATCTTCCAGCTTCCGATATTGCCTTGATGATTGCCATTCTGAAGTGTGAGCCTTTCCATGAAACCTATGTATAAGCTTGTTGAATCTTCTGTCTCTATGATTTTGAAATTTCATGCATTGTGCCTTGATTTGGTTCATTTTCAATATGAAGATAAACTTCCACATGGGGAAATTTTCCTAAATTTCTTCTCTGATTAGTTTCTCACAGTTTTCTTTGCTTTCAACTTCTGGAAGTCCTCTTTTTTCAGACGCTGAACTTTCTGGATGGGTTCTCTAATTTTATTGTATTCCCTCCGATTTTTAATGTTTTTGGCTTTTTTTGTTTTATTTCCTGGGAGATTTCCTCAACTTTATATTCTATCTCTTCTGTTGAGCTTTTCATTTCTTCTTATTTTTTCTTTACCAATGCTCCTCTTTGTTGGTTTCTGTTCTTTATTTTGGCTGTATCCTGACCTTGTTTCATGCACGCAGTATCTTCCCTTAGCTCTGATTTTATTACTTTTTTTTTCTTTAACATTTTCTTTTCTCTGCAGAGTTTTTGTTTCCTCCAAGTGGCTCCCCCCTCCCCCAATTTGTTATTTGATCTTGAATTCATATTAGAATCTTTTCTTAGGGGTTTAATGATTCTTGGCTTTTTCTTATTCATGTATTGGGCTCTAAAAGTTCATTGGAAGCTTTGTGCTCTGGTTGGAACTTGCTGACTATGGACTTTCCTATAGGGTAATCTGGCTGGGCCATTTCTGGGCCATAGGATCTCCCCTGTATCTGTATCTGTAGGTCTTTACTCTTTAGTCTGGTCCTTATCTAGTATTGTGGAGTCAGATGGGAAAAGAGAGCTGAGCAATCTCAACATTGAGTAATTTAAGCCTGTATGGGTTCACTTAAGCCCCCCTTTGCAGTGTGGTATCCCTAGCCTCAACTATTTGTAGTTTCTCCCAGTATAGAGACCTTCTGTATTATAAACCTCCTAGGTTTGGGGGAGGATTAGTCACTTGGCTGTATGGTATGGGAGAGGGCATGTGGACCCACCTTATACAGACCTACAAACAATCCTTTTCTTCTAAGTCTTCTTTACCATCACTTATAGACATGCCAAGTTCTGCTGATTCTTGAGTTATTTGGAGGCTTTGTGGTACACATTGGGTTGTTTCCAGACTTTATCCTGGCTGGAACTACCACATGTTTACTTGCTTTTAGTTTCCCAAATTTTGTTGAAATCTCCTGTTCTGTCTTCTGTTTCCATGAGAGTTAATTCCTTAATGGTGACAACAGCAAAAACAAAGGACTGATTTAATGGGATTTCAGGAGAGAGCTAATGCAACTGTGTACATAGAACACTCTATCTTCAGTTGGAAGTCTACATGAAGAGAATATTCCTTTATTTTTATCTTTGTGTCCCTTAACAGTTTTCTTTGACCAGGATTTCCCTTGAAGCAATGAATTATTAAAATAACAGTGAGCTTTTAATTATATGGTGGGGAACGGTGGAGAGAGCCCTTCACTTGGAACCAGGAGACTTTTCTTCTAATCTTGGCTTGGGTGACTTTAGGCCAGTTGCTAAGCTTTTCAAAACCCCAACTTTTTAATTTGTAAAATGAGTGAAATAGATGATGTCTAACACTTATTTCAACTCAATTGGTATCTTCTTTGTAAGACTATTTAATATCACTTATAAATCAGATAAGGGGATTTTTTTTTCAATGCATTTAACATGTTGTATTTTCTCCTGCCCCTGGAGGTTGAGACTTTTGCTTCTAAAACTGCAGATGAGCTCCACCTCATTTCATCTTCCAAAAATCTGCCTTTTATTTGGAAACTACGGTATTACTCACTGGCCTGGGAACTATACATCTGCATATGGCCCGTTTTCCAGGGCATAGCTTGCTTTTCATTTACAATCCATTCTGTAAGTTGTCACTTTTGCCCTGCATTGAAAATGTGTTACACAAAGATGAAAAGATGATTTCTGAAGTGGCATTTACACATCAACTGTTTTCTCAGGAAAAAAAAAGGGGGGGTACTAAAATTTTAATTTAGAATAAGGAGGACCAACTGAGATGCAAAAAGAGCTAGAGATTTTCTTTGGAGCAAGAACTTTCCCCTGACTTCTTAACTTAGAATAACTGATGGCTTCACTGGGTCCGTCATCCAGCTGCTTATTGAGAGGCTGCCCTAACCACCAAGAGTGCTAGAGTTACGTTGAGAGCCCAATCTTTTCCTTTAGGATAGCAGTTCTCCAGTCTACCTGCATATTAAATCATGATGCCCTGGACCCCACCCCAGACCAACGGAATAAAAATATCTGGGTGTGAGGCCTGTACATTTCAAAACATCTCCCACCTTGATTTTTAAAATTAATTAATTAATTAATGATTTTCTTGTTTAAGAGGGAGCGGGGACAGGCAGTGGGGAAGGGAGAGGTTTTTTTTTTTTTTTTTTTGGTCCTACTTCAAGGAGTTGTAATACATTTATACACATTCATGTAATCTCTACCCCAGTTGAGACATAGAAAATTTCCTCATATTCCCACCTGGTCTGCCTCTACCCCACTCCCCATCCCTGCACCCTGCATAGGCAACCATTTTTCTAATTTCTATAACCATAGATTAGTTTTTGCTTGTTTTTAGACTTTATATAAATGGAATCATATACTCTTTTGTCCATATATATATATGGGTCTATTTTTGGACTCTAGTCTATTCCATTAATTAATTAGTTAATTAATTAATTTCCTTCCAAATATTTACTTATTTTTAATTTAAATTCAGTTAGTTAACATATAATACCTTGTTGGTTTCAGAGCTATAGTTCAATGATTCATCAGTCTTACATAGTACCCAGGGCATTTCATCATATGTCCTCCGTAATGTCCATCATTTGGTTGCCCCCATGAACCCTGCCGCCTGCCACAAACCCTCAATTTGTTTCCTGTGATTAAGAGTCTCTTATGGTTTGTCTCCGTCTCTGGTTTATTTTTTCCCTCTCCTCCCCTATGATCCTCTGTTTTGCATCTTAAATTCCAAATATGAGTGAGATCGTACGATACTTGTCTTTCTCTGGTTGACTTACTTCACTTAGCACAATACCCTCAAGTTCCATGTTGTTACAAATGGCAGGATTTCATCTTTTGATGGCTGCATAGTATTCCACTGTGTGTGTGTGTTTATATATACCACATCTTCTTTATCCATTCATCTATTGATGGACATCTGGGCTCTTTCCATCGTTTGGCTATTGTGGACATTGCTGCTATAAATATTTGGGTGCAGGTGCCCCTTTGGATCACTACATTTGTATCTTTGGGGTAAATAACCAGTAGTGTGATTGCTGGGTTGTAGTGTAGCTCTATTTTCAACTTTTGGGGGAGCCTCCATACTGTTTTCCAGAGCGTTTACACCAGCTTGCATTCCCACCAACAGTGTAGGAGGGTTCCCCTTTCTGTGCATCCTTGCCAACATCTGTCATTTCCTGATTTGTTAATTTTAGTCGTTCTGATTGGTGTGATGTGGTATCTCACTGTGGTTTTGATTTGTATTAGGAAGAGAGAATCTTTTTCTTTTCTTTTTTTTTTAAAGGATTTTATTTATTTGAGAAAGAGAAAACTTGAGCAGAGGCAGAGGGAGAGGGAGAAGCAGGCTCCTGACTGAGCAGAGAGTTCAGTGGAGGGCTCCACCCTAGGACCCTGGGATCATGACCTGAGCCAAAGTCAGCTGCTTAACCAGCTGAGCCACCCAGATGCCCCTAGGAAGAAAGAGTCTTAAGCAGACTCCCTGCTAAGCGTGGAGCTGGTTGCAGAGCTTGATCTCATGACCCTGAGATCATTACCTGAGCCAAATCCTAGAGTGGGAAGGAAGTGCAACCGACTGCCACCCAGGTGCTGCTCCCTAGGTGATTTTAATGTGCACATACGGTTGAGATCTTTTTCCTTAGAAGCTTTAAAACTAGGTGAAAGTTAAAAACTGTACGTTAATTGCTATAGAAAGTGGAAGACTATGATAAGTTCTATGATGAGTGACGTAGAGATCATGGGTGCATGAATTGGAAGGCATTTAATTAATTGGAGTCATCAGGAAAGACTTCATTAAGGAGGTAAGTTTTGAGCTAGTGGATTTTTCTTACCAACTATTCTGACTGGGTATGGACTATTTGAAGAGCATTGGAAGCAAAGATTGGTTGATAGGTTATAGCCAGATTGTGATTGATTGCCTAGTGCTATTATGGGAATTTTGACTTTTTCCTGCAGGTGGCAGGGAAGTTTTGAGGAGGCATTCAGGATTTCTGGTGAATGAAATGGTATGATGCAAGGTGGTATCTTTGACGATTGATTCAATGGGAATGAGGAGTGTGTTGTTTGAACAAAATGAGGCAAGAACCTGTGGAAAGAAAAAGCAGTTGGAGAGCTGCTGGTCCAGATGTTAAGGATTTAAACTAGGAAAAAGGCAGTGGAATTAAAAAAAATAATGATAGTAAACATTTCTATAGGGTTTTCATAATAAGCAACTTCTTTCCCACATCTCATTAAACCTCACAATAACCTTGGGGGTATTTATCTCCATGTTTTATAAATGAAGGAACTTACATACAGAGGTTAAGCTGTTGTGAAGTAATCTTACAGAAATGGGGGTCCTGACTGGATATGACAGATCAGTAATAGGGAGTTGCAGGGATTCTTCCAACTTTCAAGGTTGGATGTGGAAATGGTAGAATTCCAAGTGGCTAACTCAGTGTCAAGGCTCTGGCTCTGCTCTCAGGTAACCACTTATGGTTTTTTTTTTTAAGATTTTATTTACTTATTTGACAGACAGAGATCACAAATAGGCCGAGAGGCAGGCAGAGAGAGAGAGAGAGAGAGGAAAAGAGGCAGGCTTCCCACTGAGCAGAGAGCCCGACATGGGGCTCAATCCCAGGACCCTGGGATCATGACCTGAGCCAAAGGCGGCTTTAACCCACTGAGGCACCCAGGCACCCAGGCACCCCAACCACTTACGTTTTTTTCGTGACTTCTGTTACCCTATGATTTGATGTGCAATGACTGTCATGTGCGGTGAAGGGCAGGGAAGAAAAGGCTGCTGTCCATTTGATTTCTATCAAATAAGAATCTTCATGTATTTTCTGAGTAGTTTTGGGTTTTCAGATAGTTAAACTTTGTTGAATTTTAGAAGGCTTAGTTTAGGTGTGGGGTATCCAAATACATGGCTGATGACTTTGTCCAGATGGGTTCTTCCCTGAGTCTGTTAGTTGTGACCGGGTGGATTTCCTTTTCTCTTGTGGTTGAGGCAGGAACCCTAGGAAAGAGAACTATGAAGCATGGTGTAGACATTGGAGAACATCCTCATGGCTGTGGTAACTAGGATGTTTGATCAAGATTACATCTTTATCAGAGCTGGAGACTGACCCCCTACCCACCACTGTGGTAATTCATTCTGTTCACAAGTCCCCCAGGTCCATGTGATCATCCATCTCAGGTGCTAGGGTCCCGAGGCAATTTAAATACCAGCTTCAATCAGCCATGGAGATGATGAATGTACTTTTTCATCTGAGATATTTGTTTCCCTGCAATTAGGTAGCAGAAGAATGTGCCAGAAACCTATGGGATGCTGGGGGAGGTACAAAGGAGTGACTCATCATCGTGGCAAACCTTGATTAGATTTCTTGTGAAATGCTGGGTTATGGAGGAAAAGGATGAGCCTGGGGATGAAGAGAGGGTGAGCTTTTGTGCCCTGGGCAGTTTCAGTCCAGGTGCTAGACTAACATTCATTAGCTCCAGCTGTGATGCAGATAATTCGGCCTGAAAACATCTTTGGAAAATTAAGATGTCACATTTTATTTCAGCTGTTTTTCACCCCCCCCTTCTCTTTAGAATACTGGGATCTTCAATGGCAGGAGACAGAGTGATCAGAAGACCGAGATGAATTTTAACACTATTCTAGAAGAGATTCTTATTAAAAGATCACAACAGAAAAAGAAGACATCACCCTTAAACTATAAAGAGAGACTTTTTGTGCTAACAAAGTCCATGTTAACCTACTATGAAGGTCGACCAGAGGTAGGAGACAATAAAAATTTACTTTGCTGCTTTCTATGTTGATAATATTTAATAATATTGTTCCCCCTCTGCCCTCCTCTCCCAATCTTATGGAATAAATTTCAGGCAAATGAAGTTAAGGTAATAATTTGTTATCATTTGAATGATAAAGCTTAGAATAGGGTGAGAAATTCTTCGCAAGTCTCTTGATTATGGTGTAGTATATATGGGTGTGCATTTTCTATCAGCCTACTGAATTAATCTATTCAAGAAAACAGATTTCCACATCGGTTTTAGGTCCTTGTGGAATTCATTAAGTATATTGTATACACATGGCTTCTTCCCATAAACGACTGTATTATGTGTCAAAATCGACTTTAGCCCATATACACTGAGTCTGTGTCCATTGCTTTATATGAATAGTTCTTCATCCTTATGTGGAAATTACTTAAAAGGGATTTGATGGAGCCAGCACATTACTGAGGCTGACCAGAAGCAGAACTGTTCAGTGTTTCTTATGATAAGCAGCTACCGCAGAGTGCCTTTTATGGGAGCAGGGAGAAGTAACTTTTTTTTTTAAACTTATTTTTTATTTATTTTCAGCATAACAGTATTCATTATTTTTTCACCACACCCAGTGCTCCATGCAATCCGTGCCCTCTACTTCTAACAAGCTCCTCTGTGAGCATGGGGCGTAGTGAGGGCGTGTTGCTAGGCGGCCAGCTCCTGGCTTTTCAGTTGTTTTAGTCTCTGGTTTTCCCACTAGAGGAGGCCTGTGAATGTAGGGTTGCCTCTGGCCAACCTTGTTTTCTCCTGATATCTTGAAAATGCAGCGTCTTGTCCTGCCGGTCCAACCAGCTCCTCCCTACTAGAAATATTCTTGGATTCCAGGGAATGACTGGAGAGTGTTGTCCCTTTTGTCCACATGCTGTTGTCTGGTTGGTTATGGTGGGATTTTTGGTGATCTTATTGTTTGGTTTTATTTAATTCTTTTTTTTTCCCCCTACCTAGAGTGCCTTCCTGAGAAATTGATTTATTTTTTTTCAGTTGTTTGGCTTGTTTTTGTTTTTGTTTTCTTACTCCCACTGGTTTCTCTGTGTTGGTTCCCCCCGATTCAGAGAGAATGGCATCATTGCTTCTTTCTGGTTGTCCTTAACTCTGTTAATTGCTGTTGTGGCTTGTTGTTGTGACTTGTGGAATTCTGCAGGCTGATGTAATTTAGGACTAAACTCCTTTATCTTCCTTTCTAAATTGCAGAAATTAAGACCCAAATTTGAAAAACTTTTTGAGTTGTAAAACTTGGCCTAAGATGAATCTGGTTTTGGTCTTAATTTATCCTAGTCACTGTGACTTTTTTTTTTCTTTTTTCTTTTGGCATTTTTGGGTGCACAAATATCAATATGTTTATTTATGTGGGGTTTCCTGGTCCCTGCTGGGAGTATGTTTGTGTGTGTATGTATGTGTATGTATATATATATGTACATATATATACATGTGTATGTATATATATATATGTACATATATATACATATATATGTATATATGGCATATGTGCTATATTTCAATTATTAAATCTGAAAAATTCAGAGTTCCAAAAGGCTTTCAGTTAAGACTAGAAATATGAACTATTTTAAAATCTAAAATAGATTTTAAGGGAAGACAAGACATTTTGGTATTTGGTAATTATTTGTTATAAATTGAACTTAATGTAGTAAGTCTCAGAAAAGAATAGAAATATAACGACGAAAGTAGTAAAACTTGGTAGCTTCTTAACCAAAAAGAGCCTCAGAAATCAATATTATCTGCTTAGAAATATGGACGGATCGAGTTGAAATATGTTGCAATTGTTAGGTCACTTTGAAGATGGTAAATATACAAAGTTTAAACTGCCCTAATTGCTTGAGGTTAAATGGAATAAAGAGAACAGTGGGACCCCTCTTTATTTTAGAACCTGGCCCACTGTCTTGCCTGGGAGGAGCCTTAGTCACTATAAGAACCGGAAAGGATGAATGTGCAACTTTTGTATCACCATAAGCGGGATTGGAGGAGATTATGCTGAGTGAAATAAGTCAAGCAGAGAGAGTCAAGTATCATATGGTTTCACTTATTTGTGGAGCATAAGGAGTAACACAGAGGACTTTGGGAGATGGAGAGGAGAAGGGAGCTGGGGGAAATCAGAGGGGGAGACAAACCCTGAGAGACTGTGGACCCTGGAAACAAACTGAGGGTTTTGGGGGTGGAGGGTGGGTTGAGCCTGGTGGTGGGTATTAAGGAGGGCAGGTATTGCATGGAGCACTGGGTGTGGTGCATAAACAATGAATCTTGGAACACTGAACAAATAAAATAAATGAAAACCCAAAAAAAAAAAAAAAGCCACAACAAAACAAAACAAAAACAAAAACAATAATAATAAAAAGAACCACAAAGGACAGAAAAATACCCAGCTTCTGAAACTTAGCGACACTTAGCGTCAGGGTCCACCTCCCTTCTGGCTGCTGATGAGCCCAGTGAGCCTCATCCTGCTTTCACCCCTACTCCTGCCATGATCCCCCTGGATTCTTTTTCTTAGGGACAGACGTTCGCTAACATATTTAGGACTTTCTGCTTGAAATACGGTTGCAGATTTGTTTGCCTCTCACAGTTAAAAATAAATCGTTCATAGTAAAAAGTTAGGAATTTTAAAATAAGAATCTTAATTTTTGTAAAAGTAAAAAAAAATTTTTTTTGGCCATCCTGGGCTGAGTTCCTGCCTGACAGGTCTCTCTGCCTGGCTTCTAGGTAAGCCCGGTAGCACCCCACTGTCATGTTTCTTCCCTGTTTCAGTTATTCTGGTTTCCATCTCCCCAGCCCTAGAAGCTGTGATCCAAAATTGCTGTGATATGGGTAGCTTTTAAGAATCAATAGGTATTTGAAATATAATATTTTTTTTAAAAAATGTAAAACTAGAGGTGGATTAGAAAAACCATGGGACTCAGAGGTTGGGATAAATAGCCCTAGAGATATTTATTTTAGTTGTTCATAGTTCTGTTTTTAAAAGAAAAACTGTGGGTAGGCTATTCATTGATCTAGGCACCGTGATCCCTAGTTTCTTCATGGCAATTAAGTGCCATTAATGCCTTATTAAAACTCTTAGTTAATCATAATGTGACTCAGACATGCATCCTCCTGTGGTTCTCTGAACCCCAGCTCTTCAACATGATGGCAACAAGCGTTTCTATCTATTAAATATAGTTTATTGTGCTTTTCAAAGTATGCTAAGGAATTCTGTTTTAGATGAGGAATCCACTCAAGCTGTGTCTTCCAAGTCTGATATTGGCAAAGATGTGTTTCGATTTCTGCTGTGAGCCATTCTTTGATTTGTACTCCTTGCTCTTACTGTCCTCAATTAGCGATGATTTCTGCATATTCTAATGAACTGAGAAGAGCCCTTCCAGGAATTGATGTTGTTTGATCTCAGTCAGAATAACAAATAGAAAGAGGACCTGGTGAGGGTGGGGGTTGGGGGTGGGGAGTTTGGGGGGATGAGGGGAGAGGGGTTCGTAAGTGATCTTGTTCTCTGGTCTGGGAACAAATGACACATGAGTTAGACACCACCACCACCACCACCACCCCCCCGCCCCCGGGCATGTGAGGGAAATCTCCATGTGGACTTGAGATGGAATTCAGGGAAGAGCAGGAGCTTAATCAGGAAAAAGGTTTATTAAATAATGGTGAGAAAACAAGGAATGGAGAGATTTCTAGATGGTGAGATTTGGAATAAATAAATTCAAGTAAATTTATAGTTACTTTTAGCTAAGAAATCAGGAACTATATATTATTTATTTTATTTTATTTTTTGAAAAGATTTTATTTACTTATTTGACAGAAAGAGAGAGAGAGAGAGAGAGAGAGAAGCAGGCTGCTGGGATCCTGGGCCAGGACCCAGGGATCATGACCTAAGCCCAAGGCAGATGCTTAACTGACTGAGCCACCCAGGAGCTCCAGGAGCTTTTTATAATTGGGCTTTGGTACTACTAATTTGGGTCATTTGTTGTCTATAACACTGCTCCAGTATGGAAATAGTTTATAAAGTTGAGGAGTAGAAAGACTGGTTTTGTCAGGCATCCCCAAGACTGTCCCCAGGTTTGGTAATTCATTAGGAGAACTCACAGTGCTTGGCATATGGTTGTCTTCATGGCTATGATTTGTGACTATGGAAGGAGTCCGAGCTAAATTAGCAAAGGGAAAAGGCATGTGGGGAAAATCTAAAGGAAACCAGGCACAAGCTTGCAAGAGCCTTTTCTCACTGGAGTCTTCCAAGAATGTACAGAATTCTTCTAGCCTTCGATTGTGACAATTATGAAATGCTGTCTACCAGGAAAGTGCATTTAGAGACTCGGCACCCAGGGGTTTTGTTGGAGCTGTTCACATAGACGCTCTCTCTATCATGTACCAGAATTCCAGACTCCAGAAGGAAACTAGGGGTTCAGCATAAACCATATTTTTTGTACAAACAGCTTGGGCACAATGAGCTCTTTTTATCAGTGCTGGAAATAGTAGGAGCCTCTCAAAGCCCAAGTTCCCAGATGCCAGTCAGGGGTCAGCCAGGTAAGCAGGACTTTCTCAGGTAGCGGTCTCTTAGGACCATTGTCTGTGCTTTAGGAGTAACAGTGACACAAATTATTGAGTATCACATACAGGCCAGGCACTGGGCTAAGTACTTTACACATATTATTTCCTTTATTCTTCAAAACAAACATCTTATTAGTGCCCCCACTTAAAAAATGAGTGATGCAAGGCTTAGAAAGTTTAAAAACTTGGACAAGGTTATGCACTAGTGAATCATGGGGCTATTTCTTTAAAGCTTATCCTTTTTTTTTTTTTTTAAAGATTTAATTTATTTATTTGACAGACAGAGGGAGATCACAAGCAGGCAGAGAGGCAGGCAGAGAGAGAGGGGGAAGCAGACTCTCTGCTGAGCAGAGAGCCCGATGCAGGGATCGATCCCAGGAAGATCCCTGAGATCATGACCTGAGCCGAAGGCAGAGGCTTAACTCACTGAGCCACCCAGGCGCCCTAAAGCTTCTCTTTGAAACAACCTTGAATATTGGGAAAAAAGTCTATTAGATTTCTCTATAACACAGATAAAGCTTTATTTTAAAGCTTTTGAGAATTTTAAAAAAAGATTTTATTTATTTATTTAGAGTAAGTGGGGTAAGGGGTGGAGGGAGAGGGAGAGAGAGAATATCAAGTTGACTCCACACCAAGCACAGAGCCCAATGTGGGACTTGATCTTATGACCCTGACATGATGAGCTGAAATGAAGAGTCAGATGCTTAACCAACTGAACTACCCAGGCACCTTGAGAATATTTTTGTTTACTACTTTCAGTTATGATTTTTTAAAAGATTTTATTTATTTATTTGACAGAGAGAAAGACAGCAAGAGACAGAATCACAAGCAGGGGGAGTGGGAAAGGGAGAACCAGGCCTCCTGCCAAGCGGGGAGCCTGATGTGAGCCCCGATACCAGCACCTTGGAATCATGACCTGAACCAAACACAGACACTTAATGACTGAGCCACTGAGGGGCCCGGTGCCCCTCAGTTATGATTTTTTAAAATATTTTCTTTGAGGTAGAGAAAATTAGCACTAGGCAGGGTTTTTTGTCCTGGCTCAGCCACTGTCTAATTGGACTTTATAAAACAATATTCTTCCTCCCATATATCTCTCTACACTCTTAATTTTTTTTTAAGATTTTATTTATTTATTTGACAGACAGAGATCACAAGTAGGGGGACTCAGGCAGAGAGAGAGGGAGGGGGAAGCAGGCTCCCCGCTGAGCAGAGAGTCCGATGTGGGGCTCGATCCCAGGACCCTGAGATCATGACCTGAGCCTAAAGCAGAGGCTTTAACCCACTGAGCCACCCAGGTGTCCCATCTCTCTACACTCTTAACGCCTCCTTCCTCATTTCCATTTCAACCCAGTACACATCCAGTCTTTTACCTAATGCCGTGACTTTTCCCTTTAGTTACAACCTTATTGAGGTTCCCAACTCCATTCTCTTGATGGATTACTGCCCTATTTGATTCTACTCTTGGACCTTAATATTTTATTCATGCAGCCATCATGGGGATATTTCAAACTTGTAGCTTTGTATCTTCTCTTGGATCAAGTGAAAACTCCTTAGCTTGCAGTACAAGGTACGTGATGCCAGGTTTCCTTGTCTTCCCTCTTTCCTCCTCCCCCTCCTGCTGTGTCTTTCATGTTGTGCCTTTCTTAATGTTGTTCCGTCTACTTAGAGCGATATGGTCTTCCTACAGCCTGTGAGGATTCATCTGTCCATTCCACTATCTATTTTATTCATCAAAAATGTGTTGAGTGCCTAGCAAATACTAATCTTTTCTTTAAGATTTTATTGATTTATTTATATTTTATTTATTTATTTGACAGAGAGAGATGCAGTGAGAGAGGGAACTCAAGCAGGGGGAGTGGGAGAAAGAGAAGCAGGCTTCCCGCCAAGCTAGGAGCCTGATGCGGGACTCGATCCCACGACCCTGAGATCATGACTTGAGCCAAAGGCAGAGGCTTAACCCACTGAACCACCCAGGCACCCTGAAAACTCATTCTCTATTGGCAGTTGAGTTTCCTTGTTTCTGAGGGTAGTTTGCATCAGCTCCTTGTCTTGTGCCTCAGTTTCCTTTCCTGTGTCTCTTCTCTCACTTCTCATTCATATCTGTTTTCTTACCTACTGTCCTAGATCTGAGTTTCCTTATCATTAGTCACGTTAAAGGCCAAGAGGCAGGTCTGAAATCTTAGGATCTTATTCACTGCCCTTAATTTGGCAAATTAATCTATTTTCTTTTTTTTTTTTTTTAAAGATTTTATTTATTTATTTGTCAGAGAGAGAGCGAGCGAGAGCGAGCACAGGCAGACAAAGTGGAAGGCAGAGTCAGAGGGAGAAGCAGGTTCCCCGTGGAGCAAGGAGCCCGATGTGGGACTCGATCCCAGGACGCTGGGATCATGACCTGAGCCGAAGGCAGCTGCTTAACCAACTGAGCCACCCAGGCGTCCCAATCTATTTTCATATAATCATACTCACTGTTTTTTTTTTCCCTCTAGGAAGTCGAAACCTATTTAAGACAGAAGAGGGGCTAAAATATGATTCCTAAAAATTTCTGGCTAACTTTTTATTTTGCTGTGTTTCAACTTACAGAAAAGTTAGAGGAATAGTACAAGGAACTCTCAAGTAACTTTTAATCAGATTCACAAGTTTCCTCTCATTGTTGCCCTGTTTGCACTGCCATCTTTGTCTCTGTCTCTCTCTTCACTTGCCTGATGGTTACTGAACCATTTGAGAGGAGGATGTAGACATTGGCCCTTTTACCACTAAAAAAGTCTTTGTATATTGTGTAGGAACAAGGCCATTCTTTATAACCACAGTATTATGATCAAAGTCAGGATGGTTAACATTGATATGCCCCTGTTATCGAATCCAGAGTCTGTGGTCAAATTTCATTCATCATGCCACTGACGACTGCATAGTTATTTCTCAACTTCCTCCCCTTGCCAAGTCTGGGATCTAATTGTGGGTTATGCATTACATTTGGTTGGTCAAGACATAAAGGTTTTTTTTTCTCTCTTTTCTTATTTATTAACATAAAATGTATTATTAGCCCCAAGGGTACAGGTCTGTGAATCGCCAAGTTTACACACTTCACAGCACTCACCGTAGCACATACCTTCCCCAATGTCCATAACCCCATCACCCTCTCCCTACCCCTCTCCCCCTGGCAACCCTCAGTTTGTTTTGTGAGATTAAGAGTCTCTTATGGTTTGTCTCCCTCCCGATCCCATCTTGTTTCATTGATTCCATTCCTACCCCCCAAGCCCCTCATGTTGCCTCTCAACTTCCTCATATCAGGGAGATCATATGATAATTAAGACGCTCCTGGTTTGCAAGATCTAAACTAACTGTGTTTTTTCATTGATTATCTGTATTAGGATGAGACAAAGAGTCCAAGGAACATCAGTATTTTTTGGTCAGAAATGGCATTACCTAGTTTATTTTATTTGTAAGACTTAGCTCTCAGCAGGGTGGTACAGTTGGTTAAGTGTCTGACTCTTGGTTTCTGCTCAGGCTATGTTCATGGGATTGAGCCCCACACTGGCTCAGTTCAGCATCTCTGTCCCTCTCCCTCTGCCCCTCCCTGGCCATGCACACTCTCTCTTTCTTTAAAGTAAAGAAATAAATCTTAAAAAAAAGAACACTTAGCTGTCAGCAATTTTTAGTGATATCAAAAAGTCAAATTTCCCTCAAAGTTTTATTTAGCACTTTTTCCACTAAATATATTAAAAAACCGTGCCATAGGCACTGAAGGCAGTTAGGAAAAGACCAGTTTCCAGAATGTTTGGAAATGGCATCACTTGAAATAAACATAGTGTTTCTCCTTACTTTTATTCCCCCCCACCCCACCCCCCGTCTGTCTTGAAAGAAACTTCTTGTAACTCGAAATGTGTGAAACTTCTTGCAGTTTTTGAAAAAAAGAACTATGTTTGACATCATGATTTTTGTAACATGTGAGTTTTATTTTTCTCTTGTTGCATCATGAAGTGCTGGGTTGGGGATTCTTAGAAGTCTTTGAAGCTACTTCTGTAATTAGTAGTTTCTAGTAAGTGTTGGAGAAGATAGTTATGATAGCACTTATCTTGAGGGACAGTTAAAGAGACCAAATTATATGTGTGGAGGAAGATTTGGTGGCACAAGTGTAGATTCCATAGGTTTTAGGGGTGTGGTAGATGTTGGGGAAGGGTTGGAGGCCTCCACTTGGCCAAGATTGGAGTATGAGTAAGGTTGGGCAAGGAGTGCCCATTCCACGCAATGGAAGCAGCATGTGCAAAGGCCCTGGGGGTATAAGGGAATTTCGTATGTTTGTGGATCTGTTCTGTTCTAGACTTATATAGATTTCTGTAACTGGCAATTGGCCATACAAGGTGATAATTAATTTGTTAATAATAAAGAAGAATGATATGATTTCCTTTTACTTTATTTAGAATCATACAATTTTAGAGCTTGAAGGTATTATAAAGAATGCCCCCCCCCAAGTTTTTCACTTGTGGGAATTGAAGGTAAGGAGATGATCTGCTCAAGTTCACCCAGTCAGCTGATGGCTAAAACTGGACCAAAACTCAGATCTGAATGTTTCTGAGTTAGTCTCTGATTATCCTGTCTCAGTTCTGGGAAGGATGTATTTGGGTTGCCGGAGTAGGTGAGAGCACTTACACACCTGGTTATTCACTTACACACCTGGTACAATATGGTTATTCACAGAATAGACACCATCTAGTCACTGTTCGGGCACCTCTGCTTAAAAATACTGATGTCTTCTCTGCCTTTGCAGCTTTGCCTCTTGTTGCACGTAATAGTTTCCTTCCCTTTATTTCTAGCCCTCCCCTCCCCCTGCCTATCAGTTATAAGCATCTTGCTCTTTTAAAAATACTGTTAGGGGCACCTGGGTGGCTCAGTGGGTTAAGCCGCTGCCTTCGGCTCAGGTCATGATCTCAGGGTCCTGGGATTGAGTCCCGTATTGGGCTCTCTGCTCATCAGGGAGCCTGCTTCCTCCTCTCTCTCTCTGCCTGCTTCTCTGCCTACTTGTGATCTCTTTCTCTGTCAAATAAATAAATAAATAAATAATAAAAATACTGTTAAATTTATTTGTATTTTATTATTATAGTGTTTTTTTCCCCTCACAAATGATGTAGTTACCTCTTTGAAGGCAAAGTTTGTTGCCTCATAACTGAAATGTTTCACACAATGCCTTCCACCTTCCAGCTTCTCAAAAAAGCTTTCATTGGCAATAATTACAATGGTGGTGGTTGGTTAGTGTTTTAGGGAAGCAAAAAGATCCTTAGAGACATTGTGATAATTACTTCTTATTTTGTTTCTTTTTCTTTTCTTTCTTTCTTTTTCTTTTTTTTTTAAGGAGATGCATTATTTAAGTTTAGAAAAAAAAAAGTGTCCTTATTTGCTATTTATTAGTGTTACCCTCTCCCCTAAACTAAAATGTGGACATTATTTGAAACAACTAGACCCTGAACTATCAGAAGAAATCATACAGCGACTCGAGAAAGTGAAACTGCACGTTGCATTGTTTCTGGGTGGTTTAAGACATGCTAGGTCTCAGATGTTGGTTGATGCTGTTCAGGCGCACGTGGAGAATTATCTGCAAAGGGAAATTAGAAACACCTGTGTTGTTCGGCAACTGATTGTATTAGGAGAACTTCTGCCATTATGGGCCTTTAGGTTTGGGGACTACACTGTACTTCCGAGGTAAAATATTAAAATTTGCCGGTTCCAACTTCAGATAATGAAAAACGCTGTTATAGTCTATATTACTAAAGCTCTTTTACCTTTTTAATGTTTAGTCATAGACAATTGTCTATAATCCTTGCATGACTCTGCATTACTAAACACCTAAAGTGAAAAACTGCACCAAATGCAGTTGTTTGCAAAATAAAATTCAATGAGTAAGTAAGAGACTTAAATGAAATCTCTAGTAATTTTTAATTGATTGTGGGAAGGGAATTCCTCCTGATTATCCTAGTTGTATGAGAACACTTCTTCCCACTCTATCTTTATTCCACATAACCACGTAAGTATAGCTTTTCCTTAATTTGTCTTGCCATGAAAAAAGGTACATGGGGAGATACAATTCCCTGCTCATGAGATTATAACCTGAATTTTTCTCATTTTAGAGGACTATGTAAATCATATATACAAGTATATTTATAAATTATATATAGAATTATATAAGTTATAGATTTATAAATCATGAAGAATTATAGATTTGTTAAATATATTTAATATGTTATTTATATATTTCCTGGCAGAAGAGGGGCCATAAGTCCATACAGTTATTTGTCATGTGGGCCTCACATCACCTGTTTTAGTTCATTCATTAACTGTACAGCAAAGACTTCCTGAGTATGTATAGTAATGCTAGAGATGGAGGAATTAAAAGATGCCTGATTCTGGCTTTGTGAAGCTCACAGTCTCATTAAGCTCTAGTTCTACTTCTATGGGTTCGTGATGACAGACTTTCTTACGGTGCATCTGCTCTGCTGTGGAGCGGGAGTTCCCATCCTCCGTGCTCCACTGTTGTATGCCCTCTCACCAATGACCCTTGAACTTCAGTTGCCCTTGGGTTTCCACGCGTCAGTGGGGGTAGTTGCACATACAGGATTTCAGGGTTTCCTTCTGTTCTTCAATTTTACTTCATTTAGATTTCACAAAAGTACCAGGGTTTTGCAGGCCTGCTTGCAACGTTCTGTTTTCTGTAGTATCTCCATAAAGTGTATGTGTAGGTAACTTAACACGTTTATCCACCATTTATTTTACAAGTGAAGAAACGGGAGACAAAGTCAGGCTGCCTTCTCTGAAATAATGTCCCATTTGAGTAGGTGAACCAAGATGTCTAATCTTTCTGGCTGACATGCTGCTATCTGTTAAACCACACTGTGCTACTGACCGCAAAGGGGGACTTCCTTAAACACAAGTCCACTGACCACCTGTATGCAGAGTTTCCTTCCTCCTTCCCTGCTTTGGCTTTATGTAGAAGACCTTGAAGAGGGAGTTCTTTTCACATTGTTGGTTTGTGTTTCTTTCTTCCTCACTGCCCCCCCTCCCCGCCCCCCACCGGGAGGTGGTGGGAGTCCTACGCATGCAAGTAATTTCATTTTGTGGAAGAGAGACCTCGGAGAAGAAAATATTTCTGGAAGTAGTTATATGAAAGAGGTTGAGGGGTGCCTGGGTGGCTCAGTGGGTTAAAGCCTCAGCCTTTGGCTCGGGTCATGATCCTAGGCTCCTGGGATGGAGTCCACATTGGGCTCTCTGCTCCACAGGGAACCTGCTTCCCTTCCTCTCTCTCTGCCTCTCTGCCTACTTGTGATCTCTGTCTGTCAAATAAATAAAGGAAATCCTTTTTAAAAAAATTTATTTATTTATTTTCAGCATAACAGTATTCATTATTTTTTCACCACACCCAGTGCTCCATGCAATCTGTGCCCTCTCTAATACCCACCACCTGGTTCCCCCAACCTCCCACCCCCCCGCCACTTCCGATTGTTTTTCAGAGTTCATTGTCTCTCATGATTCACCTCCCCTTCCAATTTACCCCAACTCCCTTCTCCTCTCTAACTCCCCATATCCTCCATGTTATTTGTTATGCTCCACAAATAAGTGAAACCATATGATAATTGACTCTCTCTCCTTGACTTATTTCACTCAGCATAATCTCTTCCAGTCCAGTCCATGTTGCTACAAAAGTTGGGTATTCATCCTTTCTGATGGAGGCACAACACTCCATAGTGTATATGGACCACATCTTCCTTATCCATTTGTCCGTTGAAGGGCATCTTGGTTCTTTCCATAGTTTGGTGACCGTGGCCATTGCTGCTATAATCTTTAAAAAAAAAAAAAAAAAAAAAAGAGGTTGATAAAGGTTATACGTAGATAGTAGCTCTTAAGAATTTTTAAGTGGGTTTGGTTAAATAGTTCTTTTTAAAAATACTTGAAATCGTTCTTCCCAGAAAAAACTCAGAAGAAACTCAATTCAATGTGAACTTACAATCCCAACAGGCCAGACCAGTGTCACAGCTGAAAAGGACCCCCTATAAATCTTCTATAATGTATTATTAAGTCTGTTTTTAAACATTTTTTTACAAAAGTAAACAGATTTTTAGGTTAATTCAGCCCTGACTAGGATTGATTATAGTACATCATCAAAATAAATGGTAGAGATTTGAATTTTCTTAGGAAAAGATGAGTAGCTTTATGTTAAAGATCCAGTAAGTAAAAATTCAGATTTTTTTTTTAAAAAAACAGGGTCATTCCTTTATTTTCAGATGTCACATTTAGTCACTTTCTAAGGATAGAGTTCATGACTGAAATAGCTGCCAGGAAACAAAACCAACATCCACTAGATGAAATAGTATATTTCCTGAGGTTCTGGAATCGTTAATCAGCAATTTTCTGTTCGTTAATCAGCAATTATAGGAAACTGCAGTCATTTCTACAGCCCATTTCCAAATTAATAGAATTTCTGTGTGTTAGGAGTAGGAGACTAAGACTATGGACTCTGGAGCCAGATTACCTGAGTTCAAATCCTAAATTTGTTACCTTTCTAGCTGCAGGACCTTGGACAAGTTACCTAACCCCTATGCCTCATTTTCCTCATCTCCTAACTGGGGAGAAAGAAGTACTGCCCTCACAGGTGTTGATGAGGAGTGAGCAGCTCACCAAGTGTGTGAGTGGTCAGGACAGCTCCTGGCATATAGTAAGTGGCATATATATAATCGCCAGCACTTGCTGTAATGCCTATACACACAAGCTACGTCCCATGGTCACCCACCTTTGTCTTTTTTTGTATGCGTCTCAGGGTGTTCGTTCCTGCATCTGGCTTTTCCCAGATCTAGACATTGTTGCAATAAGCACAGCAGATCACATTGTTGTGATACCGTAGGATCACAGTGGATCCACTCTCTAAATCGATCTCTGTTGCCTGCCGTCAGTTGCATTTTGAGCTTGCGGTAAGTGGCAGAAATGTGTACCTCCAAGTAGGGCCATTTCACATTCCAGACATCGCAGAGCCTGTGTTGGTAGAACTCTTATCGGGGACCCTCTGCTGTGAATGTTTTCCTCTGGACACTTGTCACCGGGGCATGTGGCAGCGTACTGGTTGTGGGAAATGTACTTTTCCTTCTGCTCCTTCACTTTGGTGTCTTCCAACACCAGAGGTGGGTCTTCTAAGAAGAGAAAGAAAAGTAAGCATTAGAGACTTAATTCCAGGGCCCTTTCTCAGGTTCCTGGAAGGACCCTCACTGTTTTGTATTTATAATTTTGCACTTAAAAGAAAGAGAGCCTTCTTCTTAAAGTGCATAAGCTTCCAGCCGCTCAAAACCTGGATCTGTTTCTGCAGAGCACAGAAGACTTGATTTGTTCTAATATCTGATGATATCTATAAATTCTGCCAGTGAGATACCCACAGACATCTCTGCTGCATAATACCTAAGAAATAAGCACATTTCTAATTGGCTTATGTTCTTAAAAGTCTTCCTTTCAAGAGCAAAAAGATGGGTGTCTACTT
The DNA here is from genome assembly GCF_022355385.1 of Mustela nigripes. NCBI lineage: Eukaryota > Metazoa > Chordata > Mammalia > Carnivora > Mustelidae > Mustela > Mustela nigripes. The sequence continues at coordinate 242,810,651 of NC_081557.1, read as the reverse complement.
CTGTTGTTTATTTCTCTTTCTTACTTTCAGAGTTGGTTTTAAAAGTACCATACTGGGGCACCTGGGTGGTTCAGTGGGTTAAGGCCTCTGCCTTCAGCTCAGGTCGTGATCCCAGGGCCCTGGGATTGAGCCCTGCATTGGGCTGTCTGCACATTGGGGAGCCTGCTTCCTCCTTTCTCTCTGCCTGCCTCTCTGCCTACTTGTGAGCTTTCTTTCTGTAAAATAAATAAATAAAATCTTTAAATAAAATAAAATAAAAGTACCATACTTTTTGTGTTAAATGAATTCCCAAGTGTTTTATGGTTAGAGTTACTCTGGTGAATTGGTTTTCATAGTGCGTTTGTTTTAATTAGGAACTGTTAATATGTAATCAAGCTCTTGATCTTTACAAATCTGTTGTGTAACTGACCAGTATACTGGGCAATTTCTAAATATGACATAGTGGCCCAACTTTCTTGTGTCAGCTTTGCTACCAAGTGTTATTTTTCTATTAAATTTAATCCAAATCCTGAGAAGAAAGCAATTTTTAAAAAGTTAACAAAAATAAAAGGATTTTAAATTCAAAATAGGAATATACAGAAGGGTGGGGTTAAATATTTCTTTGCTGAGCACGTTCTAAACTGTGTGTGCTGGAGGGAAGTATTCATGGGGAATGGTAGAAGAACGTACATAACCAATAACCGTGAACTTTCTGAATCGACTGAAATAGAAAATTTAAAAGCAGAGAAATCTAGATTTGTAATTCATAATCACTATCAACTGGTGGAGAAATGAGGTTCAAACCCAGGCCATTTGACTGGAAGTTCCCTAGACCCCTCTATACTCTAGCTTTCTAGCCAGCCCCCCCCCCCCAAAAAAAAAAACAAAAAAGGAAAACCCAACTTTTTACTTAAATCAATAAACTTAACAAAAATATTTTAAATTCCTTTTTGTGGCAGATACTGTTCTAGGCTGTAATGACACCAAAAAGTATAGACAGCAAGTGTCCTGTTCTCACGGACTTATGTTTTAGAGGAGAAAGATAGACAGTGTCCAGATAAGCGAGTACATATCTCCCACCTGAAGGAAAGCAAAGCAGGATGGAAGGAGTGGGGCCTTGCATGCCTGTTTGTTTGTTTGGTTGGTTTGTCTGCTTGTTTTTGTTTTCTTTGGTAGGTGATGTTGTGGGGGGGAGGTGGAGGTTTTTTTTTTTTTAAGATTTTAATTAATTAATTAATTAATTAATTTCACCAGTAGACAGAGAGGCAGGCAGAGAGAGAGAGGAGGAAGCAGGCTCCCTGTGGAGCAGAGAGCCTGATGCGGGGCTCCATCCCAGGACCCTGAGATCATGACCTGAGCTGAAGGCAGAGGCCTTAACCCACTGAGCCACCCAGGTGCCCCAGGATGGACATCTTAAGAAGAGTGAGGCAGGCCCTCTGGAAACCCTGGGGTTTGGGGGGAAGCCAGGAATGCAAAACCTCGAGAGGGACATCCGGTGCTTCCTTATCCAGGAACAGCAGAGGGGCTGAGGGGCTGAAATGGACATGGGCGGGGGGGGGTGTGTGAGGAGGGTGTGGTGGGGGAGGAGGCCAGAGACCTGGGCAAGATCACACATGGATGGCTTTGTGGGCCATGGAAAAGACTTGGATTCTTTAAAAAATTATTTATTTATTTATTTTTTAATGCGAGAGGAAGATTTTAGAGGGTTAGCGGGTTATAAGTGGCCACTGACAAAATTTGGCCCTTTCACATCAAGACGCAGGAGCACAGAGGAACATGAAATGGCAGGGAGAAGGTTAAAGGTCGAGTTTTGGCTCTGCTAGCCAGTTCGACCTCGGGAAGGTCGTTAATCCAGCCACTGCCCCAGTTTCTATCTTAAAATGAGGAAATTGGATTTTTATGAATAATTCACCAGAATCTTTTCCATGACCACATTTGATTCTCAGATCTGAAAATAGTTATGAAATGTCCACATATATTGGCAGTGGTTGTTGACTATGGGGAAGAGGAGACCCTCCTCTCCCTATGTTCTGGTCAGACTTTGGAGCTTCCCTCTTCTCAGCCCTGAGACTCACCCCTGCCTCTGAGCAGCCATGGTCTGGTGTGCGGATAGTGGTGTTTCACTGTTTTTTCAACCTGCATTTCTCTGATTATTGTAGAGGATGAACAAGTCTGCATAGTATAAGGGTCCACTGGCATTTACTCTCTGTTGAGGTGTCCTTTTGGATATTTTTTCTCCTTTTTTCACTTAGGTTTTCTACTTTTATTTATTTTTAAAAGCTATAACATATACATTCTGAATCAAACTCGTTGTTTGTATATGTTTTGCAAATACTTGTTTGCGCTTTGTGGCATGTCTTTTAATTCTCCTAATGCTATTTTTTTTTTTTAGTAGTAAAATACAGATGAAATTTACCATTGTAACCATTTTAAACTGTACAGTTCAGTGACAGTAAGTGCGTTCATCATGTTGGGCTGTAATCACCACTCTCTGGTTCCAAAGTTTTTTTTATCACCCCAAATAGCAATCTTGAGAAAGTTCTGCGTGCACATTGAGAAGAATGTGTATTCTGGTGATTTTGGATGTAATGTTCTGTAAATATCTGTTAACACAAGATGCCTGGGTGGCTTAGTCCGTTAAGCATCTGTCTTCAGCTCAGGTCATGATCCCAGGGTCCTGGGACCAAGTCCTATGTCAGGCTCCCTCAAGCCTGCTTCTCCCTCTGCCTGCTGCTCCCCCTGCTTGGGCACACTGTCTCTCTTTCTCTCTTTGACAAACTAAAAAAAAAAAAAAAAAAAAAATTTGTTAAGTCCATCTGGTCTAATGTGTCATTTAAGTCTGTTATTTGCTTATTGATTTTCCGTCTGGATGTTTCTATCCAATGATGCAAGTGGGGGTATTAAAGACCCCTACTATTACTGTATTTCTGTATATTTCTACTTTAAGTCTGTTAATATTTGCTTTGTATATTTAGGTGCTCCTATGTTGGGTACATGAGTATTTATAAATGTTATAGCCTCTTGTTGAAATGGCCCCTTTATCATCACCTAATGCCCTTTTTTGATTCTTATTATAGTCTTTGTTTTAAAGTCTATTTTTTCTGAAGTAAGTATGGCTATCCTAACATTCTTTTCGTTTTCAATTTGTGAATCTTTTTCTATCCCTTCATTTTCAGTCTGTGTCTTTTTTTTTTTTTTAAGATTTTATTTATTTATTTGACAGAGAGAGATCACAAGTAGGCAGAAAGGCAAGCAGAGAGATAGAGGAGGAAGCAGGCTCCCTGCTGAGCAGAGAGCCCGATGCGGGACTTGATCCCAGGACCCTGAGATCATGACCCGAGCCGAAGGCAGCGGCTTAACCCACTGAGCCACCCAGGCGCCCCTTTTTTTTTTTTTTTTTTAAAGATTTTATTTATTTATTTGACAGAGAGAGACACGGTGAAAGAGGGAACATAGGCAGGGGGAGTGGGAGAAGGAGAAGCAGGCCCCCAGCCAAGCAGGGAGTACAATGTGGGGTTCAATCCCAGGACTCTGGGATCATGACCAGAGTCAAAGGTGGATGCCTAAGGACTGAGCCATCCAACTACCCCTGTGTCTTTACATCTAAAGTGAGTCAGTCCCTTGGCTCCAGTCACTGGGCCACTTCCAAGAACTGAGTGGCCTTCTCCTCAAGCCCACTTGCTTCCTGATGCTCCTCCCATGCCTGCCATCTCCTGCCACCACCTTCCACAGGCTATTTCCACCCAGGAAAAGGAATCTTATCTTCTGTCTGCTATCTGGAACCTCCCTTCTTTTGACCCCTTTGATGATGCAAGCAAGGGTGAAAATCTGCTTCCTGCTGGCACTGAGGATTTTATCCATATAAGAATTCAACAGAGAAATAGCAGGAAGACCCTTACTACTATCCAATGGATAGCTGATGATCATGATAAAAAGAAACTATGAAAGCATTCAAGAAGAAATCTGCTTTTAATGGTACTGTAGTTGAGCATCCAGAATATGGAGAAGTAATTTAGCTACAGGGTGACCAGTGTAAGAACATACGCCAATCCAGAGAGATTGAACTGGCTGAGGATGACCAGCTGAATGTTCATGGTTTCAAGTGCTTTTGGCTCACTGAAGCTTAAATGAGGATTTCCTTGAAATGAGTAGAATTTCCCTTCTGTCTCTTGTCACAAATTTAAAAACCTCACAGCTTGTATAACATAACCATTTGGGATCTGCCTTTAACTTGGACTACTGTAACTTCTTCATGCAATTAACTGAAAAGAACCAAAATGAAAAAAATAAAAAAACCCAAATGTGAGTTTCTTATAAGCACCATATGGAAAGGTTTTGTTTTTTTAATCCATATAGTCACTGCGGTCTTTTGATTGGAGAATTTAGTTCATTTACATTTAAAGTAATTCTTACACATTTAAAAAAATATATTTATTTATTTATTTGATAGACAGAGATCACAAGTAGGCAGGGAGGCATGCAGAGAGAGAGAGGAAGGGAAGCAGGCTCCCTTCCAAGCAGAAAGCCTGATGCGGGGCTCGATCCCAGGACCTTGAGATCACGACCTGAGCCGAAGGCAGAGGCTTTAACCTACTGAGCCACCCAGGTGCCCCTAAAGTAATTCTTGATAGATACATACTTATTGCCATTTTGTTAATTGTTTGCTGGCTGTTTTTGTAGTTCCTTTTCTGTTCCTTTTTTCTAATCTTGCTCTCTTTTATTTGATGACTTTCTTTAATGGTTTACTTAAGTTCCTTTGTCTCTATCATATATGTATTTACTATGGGTTTTTGCATGTGATTATCATGAGCCTTATATATATAATAACCTATATGTTATAAGTTGATAACAACTTATTTGATCACATTCTAAAACTCTACATTTTTACTCTCCACCCATGCTTTATGTTTTTGATGTCTCATTTTACTCCTTTAATCTTATGTATCCCTTACTAATAGTTGTAATCATAGTTATATTTACTACTGTTGTTTTTAAATCTTCGTACTATATTTTTCAGTGATTAACCCACTACCTTTACTATATATTTACCTTTCCAGTGAGATTTATTCTTTCATGTTTTCTTGTTCCTAATTACTACCCTTTCTTTTCAGCTCAAAGATGTTCCTGTAACATTTCTTGTAAGACCATGGGATGCCTGGGTGGCTTATCACTTGAGCAGCTAACTCTTGATTTCAGCTCAGGTCTTGATCTCAGGGTCCTGGGATAAAGCCCCACTTTGGGCTGTGTACTTTATGAGGAGTCTGTTTGAGATTTTGTCTCTCCCTCTTCCTCTGCCCTTCCCCTTGCACTCTCTCTCTCTCTCTCTCAAATAAATAATTAAATCTTTTTTTTTTTTTTTTTAAACCCACATTTCTTCTAAGGCCAGTTCAGTGGTGATGAATTCGTTTGGCTTCTGGTTGTGTGAAAAACTCTATCTCTCCTTTAATTCTGAATGACTTTGTTGGGTGGAATATTCTTGGTTGGAAGATTTTTTTTTCAGCTCTCTGATTTATTTTTTTTGTACCATTCTCTTATGGACTATAAAGTTTCTGCTGAAAAATCTAATAGTCTCGCTGGACTTCCCTTGTATGTAACAGAAAAAAAAATTTTTCTTCCTTGCTGCTTTTAGATAGACAGAGATTATATCACATCTTTAACTTTTGATATTTTAATTATAATGTATCTTGGTTTGGGTCTCTTTGGGTTTATCTTATTGAACTTTGGTCTTCCTGGCTCTGGATGCCGGTTACACTTCTCATTTTAGGGAAGTTTTCAGCCATTATTTCTTTAAGTAAGATTCTGCCCCGCCCCCCTCTCTTCTGGGATCCCTACAATTTGAGTGTTAGTCTATTTGACTAGGACTGTGTATATTTGCTTACTTTTGAAAGCTGTTGTCTATGAGTCTAGCTTCCAATCAGCTTAAATCTCGGTGCTGAGATTCTCTTCCTCTTTGGGATACTGACAAGTCTTGGCACACCGTCAACTACTGGGAGCTATTAAAAATATAATAATCTGCTTGAACAACCACAAACAAGATCTAGAACAAGGTTAAAAGACAAAGTTCATGTCCTACATGACACCACTCCTTTAGACCTAGGAAAGGTGGACATTTCACCTACTGCATAGAAACAAAACAGAGAGTCAAAAAAAAGGAAGAGAGGAATATGTCCCCAATTAAAAAACAAAATAAAACCTAAGGGAAAAGTCTTAATAAAATAGAAATAAGTAATTTACCTGATAAAAAGTTGAAAGTAATGGTTATAAAGATGCTCATTAAACTGGGAGAAGAATGGATGAACCCAGTGAGAACTTCAATAAAGAGATAGGAAATATACAAAAAAATCAAGTGGAAGTCATGGAGCTGAATAATACAATAACTGAACTGAGAAATACACTAAAGTGATTCAACAGCAGACTAGATGAAGCCGAAGAAAACATCAGTGAACTCAAAGACAAGGCAGTATAAGTTACCTTATCAGAGCAACCAAAAGAAAAAACGTATTTAAAAAAGTGAAGAGAGCTCAAGGGACAACAGCTTTCAAAAATATGCAAATATACACAGTCCTATTGGACCATGAGCATAAGGCCCACTGTTCATCAGAACCAGGCTATCTGGAGGTGTCGTTTAGACAGCAGTTGCAAAAACTGGGGCTCTAGATGAGTATACAAGCAATTTTCTTGGGGAAGTTTTTTTCTGGGATAGATCATATGGTAGAAACAAGTCCAAATAAATGTAAGAGAATTAAAATCATATCAAGCATCTTTTCTGATGACAGTGGTAGGAAAGTAGTATCAGTTATGTGAAGAAAACTGGAAATTTCACAAATATAAGGAGATTAAACAACAGGCTACTGAACTATCAATGGGTCAAAGAAAAAAAATCAAAAGAGAAAAAAATACATTGAGGCAAATGAAAATAAAAATGTAACATATCATAATTTATGGAATGCAACCCAAAAAGTTCTGAGAAGGAATACATAGTGATAATTGTATACCTCAAGAAACCAGAAAAGTATAAAATAAACAGCCTAACTATATACCTTAAAGAACTAAAAAAAGAAGAACAAATGAAGTCGAAAGTTAGAAGAAGGAAGAAAATAACAAAGATTACAGCAGAAATAAAAGAAAAAGGACCAAAAAACAGTAGAAAAGATCAGTGGAGTTAAGAGCTGGTTCTTTGAAAACAAAATCAACAAAACTTTAGCTAAACTCATTAAGAAAAAAGAAGGCTCAAAGAAATAAGATGAGAAACAAAAGAACTTACTAACTGACACCACAGAAATACAGAGTATCATAAGAAACTAATATGAACAATTTTATTCCATCAAATTGAACAACTTAGAAGAAATTAATAAATTCCTAGAAACACACACTGTACCAAGAATGAATCACGATGAAATAGAAAATCTGAACAGACCAATTACCAGCAAGGAGATTGAATCAGTAATCAAAAACTTATCAATAAACAAAAGCCCAGGACCAGTTGGCTTTACTGATGAATTTTACCAAATACTCAAAGAAGAATTAGTCTTCCTTCTCAAACTCTTCCAAGAAATAGAAGATGAGGAAACTCTTCCAAACTCATTTTAGGCCCACATTACCCTGATACCAAAACCAGACAAAAATATCACAAGAAGAGAAAATTACAGGGCAATATCCCTCATGAGCATAGATGTAAAAATCCTCAACAAAATGTCAGTACACTGAATTTAACAATATGTTAAAAGTATTATATGCTGTGATCAAGCGGAATGTATGCTAGGGATTCAAAGATGGCTCAACATCTGCAAATCAGTCAGGATGATAGGCCACATTAACAAAATGATGGATAAAAATCCTGTGATCATCTCAATAGATGCACAAAAGGCATTTGGCAAAATTCAAATTCCATTTATGACAAGTCAAGGGGACACCTGGATGGCTCAGTTGGTTATGTGTCTGCCTTCTATCAAGTCATGATCTCAGGGTCCTGGGATTGGGCCCTGTGTTGGGCTCCCTGTTCAGCGGGGAGTCTGCTTGTCCCTCTCGCACTGCCCCTCCCCACATTCAAGCTTGTGCTCTCTCTCTCTTTAATAAATAAAAACAAAACAAAACAAAAAGCCCTCTCACCAAAACAGATATAAAAAGAATAAATCTCAGCATAGTAAAGGCCATATATGACAAGCCTATAGCTAACATTCTACTCAGTAGTTAAAAGCTAAAATCTTTTTGTCTAAGATCAGGAACAAGGCAACGATATTCACTGTCACCATAGTATTGGAAGTCCTAGCCAGAACAATTAGGTAAGAAGAAGAAATAAAAGACATGCAGATTGGGAAGGAAGGGGTAAAACTATCACTATATGCAGATGACATGACATTATATACAAAAAAACTCTAGAGTCCTTAAAAAAACTGTTACAACTAATAAATGAATACAATAAAACTGTAGGACACAAAATCTATACAAAAAAATCTGTTGCATTTCTACACACTAATAAAAAACTATCAGAGACATTAAGAAAATAATCATATTTAAATTCCATTAAAAAGAGGGCCCTTCAGGGAAATACAAATCAAAACCACAATGAGATAATCACCTCACACCAGTCAGAATGGCTAAAATGAACAAGTCAGGAAATGATAGATGCTGGCGAGGATGCGGAGAAAGGGGAATTTCCCACGTACATTGTTGGTGGGAATGCAAGCTGGTGCAGCCGCTCTGGAAAACAACATGGAGTTTCCTCAAAAAGTTGAAAATAGAACTGCCCTATAACCCAGCAATTGCACTACTGGGTATTTACCCTAAAGATACAAATGTAGTGATTCGAAGGGGCGTGTGCACCCTAATGTTTATAGCAGCAATGTCCACAATAGCCGAACTATGGAAAGAGCCCAAATGTCCATCAACAGATGAATGGATAAAGAAGAGGTGGTACATATATATATCATGGAATACTATTCAGCCATCAAAAGAAATGAAATCTTGCCATTTGCGACAACGTGGATGGAACTAGAGGGTATTATGCTGAGCGAAATAAGTCGATCAGAGAAAGACAACTATCATATGATCTCCCTGATATGAGGAAGTGGAGATGCAACGTGGGGGGTTAGAGGGTAGGAGAAGAACAAATGAAACAAGATGGTATTGGGAGGGAGACAAGCCATAAGAGACTCCTGATGTCACAAAACAAACTTAGGAGGGCTGGGCACATGGGCTAGGGAGAGGGTGGTGGTGTTGTGGATGTTGGGAAGGGTATGTGCTATGGTGAATGCTGTGAAGTGTGTAAACCTGGCGATTCACAGACATGTACCCCTGGGGCTAATAATACATTATATGTTTATATTTTAAAAAAGAGGGTGCCTGGGTAGCTTAGTCAAAGTGGCTGTCTTCAGCTCAGGTCATGATCCCAGGGTCCTGGGATTGAGTCTGGTATCAGGCTCCCTGTTCAAGCTTGGGAGCCTGATTTTCCTTCTACTTGCTTCTCCCCCTACTTATGCTCTCTCTATGTCTGTCATATAAAAAAAAGTTTTGTTTTTTTTTTTAAAGATTTTATTTATTTATCAGAGAGAGAGAGGGGCAGAAAGCAAGCACAGGCAGACAGAATGGCAGGCAGAGGCAGAGGGAGAAGCAGGCTCCCCGCCGAGCAAGGAGCCTGATGTGGGACTCGATCCCAGGACGCTGGGATCATGAC
>NC_081557.1:242725430-242800989 GCF_022355385.1 Mustela nigripes | reverse complement strand
CTGAGCCGAAGGCAGCTGCTTAACCAACTGAGCCACCCAGGCGTCCCCTTATTGGACCTTTTAAATGAGTTGGGATTTGGGGGCGCCTGGGTGGCTCAGTGGGTTAAAGCCTCTGCTTTCCGCTGCAAGCACAGGCAGGCAGAGTGGAAGGCAGAGTCAGAGGGAGAAGCAGGCTCCCTGCGGAGCAAGGAGCCCGATGTGGGACTCGATCCCAGGACGCTGGGATCATGACCTGAGCCGAAGGCAGCTGCTTAACCAACTGAGCCACCCAGGCGTCCCTAAAAAAAAAGTTTTTAAAAATAGATTTTATTTATTTATTTGACAGAGAGAGAGAAACAGTGAGAGAGGGAACACAAGCAGGGGAAGTGGGAGAGGCAGAGGGAGAAGCAGGCTTCCCACCAAGCAGGGAGTCCGATGTGGGGCTCGATCCCAGGACACTGGGATCATGACCTGAGCCAAAGGCAGATGCTTAACGATTGAGCCACCCAGGCGTCCCTGTCATATAAATAAAGTCTTAAATGAAATAAATTACATCAAAAAGAATAAAATTCCTAGGAATCAGTTTCACCAAGGAAGGAAAAAAAAAGACCTGTCAGCTGAAAACTACAAGACATTAATGAAAGAAATTGACGATACAAATAAATAGAAAGATATTCCATGCTCATGAATTGGAGAAGTTAATATTATTAAAATGTCTGTACTGCCCAAAGTGACATATATTTAGTGCAATTCCAGTCAAAATTCAGTGGCATTCTTCACAGATTTGGAACAATCCTAAACTTTGTATGGAAACACAAAGCCAAAGGGTATTGAGAAAGAAGAACAAACCTGGAGGAAACATGCTCCCTGATTCCAAACTCTATTACAAAGCAATAGTCATCATAACAGTATGGCACAGGCATAAAAACAGACATAAAGATTATTAGACCCGAATAGGGGCCCCCAAAATAATCTTACACATGTATGGCCAATTCATTTATGAAAAGGAGCCAAGAATACACACTGAGGAAAGGACCGTCTCTTTAATAAATGCTGCTTGGAAAACCAGAAAGCCACATGCAACAGAATGATATTGGACTGCATCCTTACATCATACACAAAAATTAACTCAACACGGGTGAAAGATGAACATAAGACCTGAAATCATAAAAATCTTAGAAGAAAACTAATCCTTGATATAGTCTTGGTAATAATTTTTTGGATATGACATCACAGGTAAAGGCAACAAAACCAAAAATAAACAAAGGAGACTGCATCATGCTAAAAAACTTCTACACATCAAAGGAAACCATTAACAAAATGAAAAGGCAACCTACTGAATGGGAGAAAATATTTGCAAATCGTATAAATGATAAGGGGTTAATACCCCTCATCAAGAATTATACAAGAATATATACAAGAATATATAAAGAATTCACACAAGTCAATAGCAAAAGAACCAACAAAAACAAAAAAACCCAATCTGATTAAAAAATAAGCAGAAGATCTGAATGCATATTTTTCCAAAGTAGATATACATGGCCAACAGGTACGATGTTCAACATCACTAACAATCAGGGAAATGTAAATCAAAATCACAATGAGATACCACTTCACATCTGTTAGAATGGCTATTATCAACAACACAAGAAATAACAGGTTGGTAAGGATGTGGAGAAATGGGAACTCTTGTGCTTTGTTGGTGGAATGTGAATTGGTGGAGACACTATGGAAAACAATATGGAGGTTCTTTAAAAAATTAAAAATTTAATTTAATTAAATTTAAAATTTAATTTAATTTAATTTAATTTAATTTTTAAAAAATTAAAAAAATTATAAACAGGGGCGCCTGGGTGGCTCAGTGGGTTAGGCCACTGCCTTCGGCTCAGGTCATGATCCTAGGGTCCTGGAATCGAGTCCCGCATCAGGCTCTCTGCTCAGCTGGGAGCCTGCTTCCTCCTCTATCTCTCTGCTTGCCTTTCTGCCAACTTGTGATCTCTCTCTGTCAAATAAATAAATAAATTCTTAAAAAAAATTATAAACAGAATTACCATATGATCCAGAATTTATTTGGGGTATTTATCTGAAGAAAAAAACCACTAACTCAGAGAGGTATATGCACCCCATGTTCACTGCAGCATTATTTACAATAGCCTAGATAAGGAAACAACCTAAGTACTCATCAATGGATGAATGGTTCAAGAGGATGTGGTCTGTATATACAATGGAGTATTACTCAGCCATGAAAAGAATGAAATCTTGCCATTTACAGCAACATGGACAGGCCTCGAGGGCATTATGCTAAGTGAAATCGATCAGAGCAAGACAAATACTATATGAGTTATAAAACCACCACCCACAGGGACAAGAAAACCAAGCTTACGGATATAGAGAACAGATTGGTGGTTGCCCAAGGTGGGGGTTAGGGGTGGGAGAAATGGGGGAGGGGGATGAAATATTTAAAGTAGTTTAAAAATAAAGTGATCAGGAGCAAAAAAAAAAAAAAATCACAACAAAACTTAGATTCATAGTTTCTCGTATTTTACATAAATTCATTAAAGCATCTTTTGAAAGTAAAAATGAGCTGCTTCCCATAAAATCTGGGAGATAATCCATTGGTTCCTAAATTGCAATAAAAATAGCATTTCCTTTATAGGGACACCTGCACATCCCTAGAAGTATTTTTTGTTTTGTTCGTTTTTATTTAGAAAGAGGTTTAGTTAGATTCTTTGCTAATTCTTTTAGTCCCTAAATTTAAATTACTAAGCTCTACATACAACATTATGTACTTTTACCTCTAGCATTTGAGAGTCTCTATGACAAATGGAAGAATCAGGAGTCAGTAAACTTGGGGTCCAGTGCTGGTTTGGTCTTCGGGGACCAGGGAGTCACATTAATTATTCTGAAGCTCAATAATCTGTGCCTGAAGGGCAGAGGCAGGGGGAGTACCATCTTCTTTACCTATTTCACACAGTTGTGAAATCTTACTAGAAAATGGTACTGAAAACATTTTGCATCTTTAAAAAAATAGTTATCATTATTAATGCTCATTTGATCGTCATTACCAATCATTTTGAAAAGTCAGAAAATTAGATCATATACATCCAGATGGTACAAAATTACATAATTAACGCTTGAAAAACTGCATGGAGCTTTGGTCCTTCCTCAAAACAGAAGAAGAAAGAAAAAAAATCTGGAAGCTATCAAGAAGGTCACTAAAGTGAAGTTAAAACAAATAGACTAATAAGCCTTATAGAATCCGAACGTCTGATCATACAAGGAAGGCCAGGAGCGGAAAACAATGGATTTTAAAAAAGGAAAGGAAGAAAGGAAGAGGAGGGGAGGGGAGAAAGGAAGGGGGAAAAAAAAAGAAAAAAAAGGGAAAGAAAGATCATAGGAAGGAAGGAGAGGAAGAAAGAAAGAAAGAGAAAGAAAGAGGAAGGAAAAGAAAGGAAGGAAGGAAGAAAAAGAAAGAAAGGGGAAGGAAAAGAAATATGGGGTGGGGGGAAGGTCGGTCTTCTGCATTAAGCAGTCAATCCCTAATCCCCCTCCTCCCCCGAACCTCTGGCAGCCACGAATCTGCCTCCTGTCCTTATGGATTTGCTATTCTGGATATTTTATATAAACAGAATCATACAAGATGCTACTTTTTGTGTGTCTGCTTCCTTTTGCCTAACATAATGTTTACAAGATTCACTTACATTGTAGCATGTATCAGTACCTCATTCCTTTTTACGGCTAAATATTCTATGACGTGGATATACCACATTTTGTTTACTCATTCATCCATTGATGGATATTCAGGTTGGTTTTAACCTTTTGGCTATTGTGAGTCGAGCTGCTCTGAACATTTATGTACATGTTTTTGTGTGGACCTACGTTTTCACTTCTCTTGCTAGGTCATTGGGTAACTATGTTTAACATTTTGAGGAACTGCTAGACTATTTTCCAAGGGGGCTGCAATATGTCATATTTCCCCTAGACGTGTGTGAGGGTTTCATTTTCTCTACATCCTCAGTAAGGCACTTGTTATAATATGTTTCATGATTCTAGCCATCCTACTTAGTGTGAAGTGGTAGCTCATTGTGGTTTTGATTTGCATTTCCTTTATGGCTAATAGTGTTCAACATCTTCTCCTGCAGCCTATTTCTTTCTAAAATGCATATATGCTTGCTGTCTTTGGTTAGGCAAAAAAACCCCTATCTGGCAGGTTTTATTTATTTGATTTTTTTATGAAGTATTCGGTAGTGTAGTAAATATCTAGCAATTGGCAGTCAAGGAAGAAGTCCTGATTTTCAGCGTTTGCAAGTTTCTGCGTGTAAATACTCCTACTGTGGCAGATTTCCAGCCACCAACGTAACATTGAAAGTGGAGCGGGGAAGTGAGATGCACGGTAGGCGCCCATGAACTGGTATGAGCTGACTGTTGCATTGGTGGAGTGAAGTGAACTTCATGAGAGCTCCCTGGTGTTGTGCAGGATGGGCACTGCACAAGTGTAGGGCTGCCATTCACATATCAGTCTAAAGGGGAAAGGATATAATGTCATTGAGTGTCTACCATGGATTTAATCTTCACCAGTCTTTTGAGGCAGATTTTCCTATCTTATTTTCAGAGAAATCTTCAGTTTAGAGAACATGGTGACTAACTCAGTGATTCCCAGCAAATAGGCATCCAAGTTGGGATTTAAATCAGGTCTGTCTTACTCTAAAACTTTAACCAGTTCATCAGCTGCTTTGGAGGGATAGGAGTGTTTCCAAGACCACTCCCAGGCTCCATTAATTGCTGGGGGTCTCACAGGACTCACCATATTGTTGTGCACGTTACCACCATTTGTTACAGCAAAAGGATAAACACGAAATCAGCCAAGGGAAAAGGCACATGAGGTAAAGTCCAGAGGAGATCAGACACAAGCTTGTAAGAGCCCCTTCTCAGTGGGGTCACATAGGACATGCTTCAAACCTCCAGCAGTGATGGGGCCTCTGGGTGGCTCAGTGGGTTAAGGCCTCTCCCTTCAGCTTGGGCCATGGTCCCAGGGTCCCGCATTGGGTTCTCTGCTCAGCAGGGAACCTGCTTCCCCGCCCCCTCCCCCCACCCCCCCCCCGTGCCTGCCTCTCTGCCTACTTGTGATCTCTGTCTGTCAAATAAATAAAATCTTAAAAAAAAACAAAAAACAAAAAACCCTCCAGCAGTGAGCTGTGACCATACGCAGAATATCCAGAAGCTTACTGGAGACTTACTCTTTGCCCAAGGTTTTTATTGGGGACTGGCCAGTAATACAGGCACCCTCTGCCCAGCACATACCCAAATTCCAGACTTGAGAAGGCAAAAGCAGGTGCTCAGCATTAGCTATATTATTTGTACCAACAGTTTAGGCACAATGAGCCATTCTTACCGGTGCTGGAAATGGTGGAACCTTCCCAAGGTCCAAATTCCCAGACGTCAGCCAAGGGCCAACGGTAGAAACACAAGGAGGCCTTTCTAAGAATAGCAGTCTCAAGCCTGCTTTGTTAGCTCTTTTCGGCGCACTAACTAAATGCAAAAATAGGAAAGAAAATTGAGAAAGTCCAAAGATGATGCCTGCTTGTAACTTACGATGTCCGCCTTCCCCTCCCAACACCTGCTGGGTACAACTTGGTGTATGGTGGGTTTCTAATAATGGCTTCCTGAGTTGTGCACACCCTCGTTTTGATATGCAGCTTCTGTGTGTGTGGGTGCATGTGGGCACACTGTCTGGAAAGCTTCTGTGCTTGAAAGGTTCTCTTTGTTGACCCAAATCATGCTTAATCATGACCGATTAGCCCAGACATCTCACTGTCGCTTCATAACCAGACTGAATTCTCAGTAAGTTTCTCTCCTGAAAGGCCTTCATTTGAAACACTGAGGTTTGCAATTTGTGTCTCCAGTGGAAATACGGTTTCTTTTGTTCCAATGCCCCAGACACACTGCTTCAGACTTGCTTTTACATCAGTGAACTTTGACTAAAAGTAAAACAGTTTCCTACACCTGACCTCCTCTGTGTCTGGGTCCCATGTTGGGGGGGGGGCATACTTTGCTCTGTTCCTCTGTTCTCACGGGTGGAATTGTCCTCACGGTATCCTGTTGTCACAAACACGTTCAAGGGGGCCTGGCCGTAGAGGAACAGGTCTGGGCAAGAACTGACCAGGATACCATGAGCTGACTAAAACCTGGGTTCCTTTTTTTCTGGGTTACCAAACAGATCAGTTAAAGAAAAGAAAAACAGCTTACCTTCTCTTTGGCCAGTTCCTTCAGTTTTCAAGTGAAGTAGAACTTCTTTTCCTGCCTATGATTTTGCATAATAATTGTTTTTTCCACTAACGAATGTAATGGTTGGAAATGTTCTTTTTTAGAGTTAAGAAAAGCAAATTTTCTGCATAGAACAAGAAGCATGGGTTCTGATGTTAGACAGCCAGTGTCCAAATCCTAGGCTCTGACATTCACTAGTTTATATGATGCGAGACTAACAGGAACCTTAAATACTTTGCAACAGTTTCCTCATCTGTGAATTGGGGACAATAGTGGCTACTACCTTGTAGGGTTGTTAGGAGACTCAGTTGAGATACGCATCTAAAACGCGCACTAAAGAAAATGTAAAGCAAAATCCGTCGTAGAGTGAGCCTTGAAGAAAAGTTAGTAATGCTGCTGTTACTGTTAAACTCTCGGTGTCTGTAAAAATCTGTTCTTTCTTTCCGACTGCTTATGCAGATTTGAGTAAATTAAATTCCTTACAGTCTACCCCACACGCCTTTAAAACTTTGATTAACATTGGAAAATTTAAGATAATTATTTGAAGGATGTTCCAGGGTGGATGAAAGCCTGTTCACCAGCCACCGATTGCTGGAATCGGGCCCCTAGGACTGCACCTGACTCTGCCTTTGTGAGCTGACCAACCACTGACTGGGGTGGGGCGGCGGGGGGGGCAGGAAGGAGTCTACTTTTCCTCTTCTTCCCCTGGAATGGAGTCCCCTCTTGCCAGGCCAGACTCTGAGAACATTCTTCTTTCCCTCTTCCTTTCTCCTCTTCCCTTTTCCTTCTTCTTGCCTGTCTGTGTCTCTTAGATCCTGCTGATTTGTTCGTACATCACCCATTGGAAGTGGTCCCCGTGCCCCTGTGATAGCCCTGAATCCTCCCCCCTTTTTTAAGATTTTATTTTTTTATTTGACAGAGCAAGAGAGACATTGAGAGAGGGAATACAAGCAGGGGGAGTGGGTGAGGGAGACGCGGACTCCCTGCTGAGCAGGGAGCCCAGTGTGGGGCTCCATCCCAGGACCCTGGGATCATGACCTGAGCTGAAGTCAGCTGCTTAACGACGGAGCCACCCATGCACCTGGCCCCGAGCCCTTCTTGTTCATGCAATGGAGAACCGGCGTTTATTTCCTACTGTGAACTTCCTTTCTGTCTGCTTGCCCTTGTCTCCTTCAGGAGTTGATGTTCCTCGAGGCTCTGTTCTGCGGACTTTTCTCTCCTTCTGCACTTGCTCTAGGAGCCACCATCTGTTCCAGGGCTGTGTGCTGATGACATCTCCAGTCTATATTTCCCAGCCTGATGTCTGTTCTGTGGTCTGAGAGTTTTCTCAGGCATCTCAAAGTCAACATGTCGGAAAAGAAATGCAAGATGTTCCCGCCATTTCTAGCTCCGTGATTGTACCACAGTGTACCCAGGTGCTTGTGCTGGAGACGTGGGAGTTGGTCTAAACTTACCCTTCTCCCTCACCCTCTCTCATGTCTGGGCTCCTGACAGGTTTTGCCAGTTCTGCCTTCTAAATGTATCTGTTTTGCCCTTCTTCCCATGTCTTTACCACCGTGATCCAAACTGCCATTGCCTCCTCCTGGGTGAATACAGTAGCCTCTCTATCAGTTAGGTTTGACTTAGGCTACCTATCATCCGGGACTCCTCAACAATAGTAGCTTATAGAAAATAGAATTTTTTTCTCTTTTAGTGTTGTGGTGTGGGGCGGGGGGGGGGTGCATGAGAAAATGGGAAGATGGGAAGCAGGCTATCCTGAATGGGCATGGTGGTTCCAACCCCGGGATCTTGGGTCCTGTCTTTCCCTTCTATCATCTTAGCTTATATATTTTATTTTGGCTCAAGATGGCTGCTGGAGCTCCAGCCATCTCGACTGCATTGCAGGCTGGAAGAAGCAAGAAGGACAGAAAAGCAAGAAAGGACTTCTCCCATCTGAATTAGGTCCTTTTTACCAGCTTTCCCTAATGCCCCGCACGGGGCTTCCGCCTACGTCTCATTGACCACATTCTAGCGCCATGGCCATGCCTGGCAGCAAAGGGAGCTGAGAGAGTCTGTTAGTCTCAGTGTCAATGTATCCAACTAAAAGTCAGGGTTCTGTTACTGATGAGAAGTGGATGCCGAGGACAGACAACTGGGGATCTCTGCCACATCCCAATGGGCTCCTCTTTTCACGTGTGTCCTCTCCAGGCTGTTGTTCATAAAGGGCATCGTGATCTTTAAGGACACAAAGAAGATCATGTCCCTCCCCTGTTTAAAGCCCTTCAGGAGCATCTCATTTCCCCAATTCAAATCTTAAAAGTCCTCAATATGGCCTGGGGTCCAACAGCCTGTCCGCTTGTCTCTGTGAATCAGTAGTTCCTTCCATTCCTTATACTTAGTTCATCGTTCCAGCTCCACGGTCTCTCTGTTCCTTGAAGGCATCCCACTCTCTTCTGTCTTTACAGCGTGTTCTTCTGCTGTGTCCTCTATCAGGAGTCCATGCCCCCCTCCCTTGACTGGCTGGACATGTTCTTTCAGGTTTGCAACGTAAATGTCACTTCCTTAGTACAGTCTGTCTGGTCTTCCCTGTACAATAGCATCTTTCACTTTTACTTTGTATCAGCTGTCTCTAATAAGTTATTGGTGCAATGATTTTTTTCAGTCTTTCAGTCTCTAATCTGTAAACTTCACAAGGTCGGTGAAGGCATTGCTTAGCAACCTGTGGCAAGTAATAAATGGTTATTGAGTGACTGAATGGGATTCAGGTTCAAGGATGTATATGATGGATTTATTTTGACTCATGCTAAAGGTATGTAAAGAAAGACATAAGGAGAGTATCTGCTAGGCAGATACTCAGAATCAGGCACCAGTAAGACATGGCAATTAGAGAAGTACATCTGAAATCATCAGCTCTAGTCCATTTAGTGCTGTTTATCCTACAGGGAGGCAACTTCCTGAGGGGCTGTTCGGGGGACTTTGAAGCCAGACAGATCTGCTCTGAATCCCAATCTGTCATTTACCAAGCTGTGATATTGGGCAGTTGATAAAACTCTTATTTCCTTCTCTGGAAATGGAGAAATTACCTATCCTGCCAGGATATTTGTGTGTGAGTATCTGACAAATGGGACTCTTACAAATTTTTCTGGCTGGTGGGTTAAAAAAGCACCTTAAGAAGGACAATATTTCTACTTTAAAAAAGCTGAGACAGTAGAGAACATTCTATTACTTCCTGGTCATCCTGAACGCACGTCCCTTTGACAGTGACAATGAAGACTGCTTTTTGGTCTTAGGAGGTGAAGGGCTTTGGAGGCTCTTGTAAACCTTTTTTCTTTCTTAATTTACAAAATCTTCCATAATGCTTACCAAGTATCAGGCAAGGACTTACGGGCTTTATAGTCATTAACTGCAATCCTCTTAACTTTGTAAGGAAGACACAGTTATCATTCCTATTTTATCGCTGAGAAACTGAAGGACCGAGAGGCTGAACACCTTGTTCAAGATTATACAGCTAGCTGCTAGTATGTGGCAGAGCCAAAAACCCAGCCCCACTGCCTGATTCTCTGAACCCTTCCACGGCATGGCTTCTGGGTAATTTAGAGAGACTTTCTGGCTCGCTAAATGTAGATTTACATAGGGATCAGACTGTATTAATCTGTATGTTCACCAGACCATAAGTTAGTCTTTAAGCAAGCTTAACAAACCGGTAAAAGTGTGTTATTGTAATATTACTATTATCCTCTCTTTGGAGGAGAAACTTTGATCAAATTTTGACCAGATATGCTCTCTGCTGTTGTGTGTTAAGGCTGTGAGTTACCAGAGATTAACTAGTTTCTAACGTGAAAAGGAAGTGCTAATATAGTTGCTTGCTGATTCAGTGTTGGTTTCATACTGAAAGGCAGAACTAAAATAACAGTTTCAAAGAGTAAAAATAATACAGTCACATGAAGCAGCAACCGTCCTTCTTAAAAACAGAATGGTAAAACCAACGAAGTAAAGGTTAATCTCTTTTTTTCTGGTTGGAAAGAGTCGATATTGGTAGATACTGATCCGTTCTATTGTGTCCTGTAATTTTAGGGTACTGGTATTTGTCAAGGCCCAAGAAAACTCTCATTAATATCATTTTAGTTTATAAGTCAAATTTGACATCCTTCTCAGATCTTTCTTGGAGTCTAGAAGGTAGGTCTGAGGGACTTTCTTGGAACAGGACTCAAGTGGCTTTTGCTTTTATTTTCCCTAAGGTTTAATATGGTTTTGGGAAAAAAAATATTAATAGCTAAATTCATGGAGCATTTACTGTCTGTCAGTTTGTTCCAAGAGCTTAACATGATGTGACTTTCTGCAATCTTACAACCAACGTATGAAGTTATTTGCCGTCCTTCATTCCCATTCTATTGCTAGAGAAATGGCAGCACAGAGAAGTTCAGTAACTTGGTCAAGGAGACAGCGTAGAAGTGGCAAAGCCAGACTTGGGCAGTCTGGCTGGAGTCTTTGCTCTGACGCAGGAAGAGCTTTGTTACAGAATCCTGCTGGTTCCTAGCCAAAGGAGATATGAGATATGTAAAAAAATAATAATAATAATAAAGTGGTTCATCCTTTTTAAAAAAACATTTGTCATAAGCCTAGCCAGTTTTTCTTTCTCCAGAGATTAACAGCACACCGAATCACAGAGCCAGACTCCGCTTTCTGTCTTTAGCAGCAGGGACACTTACGTGTTAAAATATAATCCCTTGAGGCCACAGTTTCTCCTTGCCTGGGAGACTAATAATGTAACTCCTTAGCCCCACATAGAAAACCATTCATAATATGATCCGCCTCAGCTTCTCGATTTTCTCTCCCACCTCTTCCGCCGGCCCTGAGCGCATCAGATCGCACCACAGGCCGACGGGCTTACCATCCTCAAACCTTCTCTGCTCTTTTACAACTACCAGCCTTGGCTTGTGACCCTCTTTGTAAAGGCTTCTCTCCTTTCTTTGCTGGGAAAGCTCTTATTCCTAACTCGAGGCTCTGATCAAAGAGGCACGCACCTCTTCGGGACAACCTTCTGGAAGAATTAACCTCGTGTTCATTTATGTCCCACTGCATTTTGTTCAATGAAGAACTTTCCACATTGCCTTATGAGTGATCATTTCTTCCCAGTCACTCGGAAATTCCTGAGGCCGAGAGCAGATGCTACATAAATGTTGTCCAGAAGAGTGAAAGGGGAAGGTGGTGTAAGGGAGACAATGGGAGGTGTGAGGCGCTTTCAGTTCATTCCTGACTTTGTTTATTGTCTTGTCTGTGCGCCGAATGAGACTCTTTGATTTGAGGACATAAACAGTTGCATGTGACCTGCTTCCTTTCGTAACCTGTAATAAAAAATTTACAAATCGCGAAGTTCACAGTCCTGCAGCTATGAAACATGCAGCAGGGAAGGAGCTATCAAGTTGGTGATCAAAATAGAGTATGAATTAAAAGAGCTGTTATTGTTCTAGATGAGCTGTCCGATTTGTAAACGTGGCTAACTTAAATCTAATTCAAATTCCAACATTCTCCTGATCGTCAATACTGATTATTGACTGGGTTCTGATCACGCTGGGAGCTGACGGTGATCACACCAGGAGGGCCCCGTTCCCATTCTCATGCGCTGTTCCGTCTGTTATGGGCATCGGGTGCCTCCCAAGAGCCCCACAAATCCTAACTGTGGTTATGATTACACAGACATTAGGAATAGTACAAATGGTTTGAATTTTTGAGTGTGAGGTGTATGAGTAGGACTAAAACATACTAAATAATACAAAATGTATTAACCCAAATGATCAGAAATTACCACTATGTGATCCTTTTGGACTGAACAATTTCCTATGGCTTGATACATTATCTCAGTGAATTGCTGAGAAAAGCCATCTCTCTTGCTGAATCCACTTAAAAGCCTGTGCCTGGTAGTATGAAGTTTTCAGATGTGCTCACTAGAGTTACGACAGCAGCTCCTGTGCCTTCCTCAAAAGCCTTCCAAGGCTGGTCGCTGTCTAGGTGGTATGATGTACTTCCAGGCTTCCAGAAGGGAGGTGAGGGAACGAGGAAGAGAAAACCCAACAGATACTGTCCGCATTGCAGGTGCTGGTGGGCTCGCAGAGAGTGGCCTGGCTGTTTGGGCCATGGGGCTCTTATAACTGGCGTTGGGAGGCATCTCTTACAATGTATTATGCAACATACATATATATACACAGCAACTTTTGCTAGAGTACCTGAGAGTTAATTGCATTAGCGATAGCAAACTAGGAGGGGATAAAGGGTTTAATATGGCCCCCAGCGGTGAGAGCCAATGAAGAGCGTGGCAGGGCAGCCTGGTATTGTGTGTCTTCATTTGTTCTCAGCCAGTTGTTTGACCTCAGTGTCACATTTACTCAGCTGCAAAATGCAGATGCTACAGAACTGATCACTTCAGCAGGGTCCGCAGTTCTGTAATTAATTATAAAGTAATGTGAAATTGATGGATGCAAGAAGTTGTGGAAATGGGACCTCTAAGAGGTCCCATTACGTGAACATCGGGGATTGTTTTCCCTTCTGAATCCAGTGTATACACTACCACAAGTGTAGCCAGAGCTTTATTGGTAGTGATTAAATAATGCGATCATCTGTACTTTTTACCGATTTAAAATGGATACTTCTTACATTCTCACAAAACACTTTTCATAAGTAGATCCTACAACCTTGATCAGGATTTTTTTTTTAAAGATTTTATTTATTTATTTGACAGAGAGAGAGAGATCACAAGTAGGCAGAGAGGCAGAGAGAGGGGGAAGCAGGCTCCCTGCTGAGCAGAGAGCCCGATATGGGGCTCGATCCCAGGACCCTGGGATCATGACCTGAGCTGAAGGCAGAGGCTTAACCCACTGAGCCACCCAGGCACCCCTTTGATCAGGATTTTTAAAACTGTAGGGGCACCTGGGTGACTTAGTCGGTTAAGCATCCAACTCTTGATTTCAGCTCAGGTCCTGATCTCAGCGTCATGAGTTCAAGCCCTTCATGGAGCCCACTTAAAAAAAAAAAAGCTTTAAAAAAAATGTGATGGGAAGAAGTATTTTTTTGCCTTTTATTACAGAAAGTTTCAAGTGTAGTTAAGAGTAGATAGAGAAGCACATGACCCCCATGTCCCCAGCACTCGGCCGCTTCACGCCACCTCTGTCATTGTGTAGTAAATCCTGCCCGCTCCCATTACCTCACAGAAGTTGTATTTTTTCTTCTACAGATGCTTCAGTGCCCATCTTCAGAAGATAGGGAGTACCCATCTTAGATAGAACCTTAATGCTCTCATCCCAAAACATAGCAACACAGCTTCCTTGATGTCATCAAACACCCAGTCAGTAGAAGAAATTTTTTTAAAAATGTATTTATTATTATTATGCTCTGTTAGCCACTGAATAGTACATCATTAGTTTTTGAGGTAGTGTTCAACAATTCATTATTTACGTATAACACCCAGTGCTCATCATGGCACGTGACCTCCTCAATAGCCATCACCCGCTTACCCCCTCCCCACTCCCCTGTCCCATCTGAAACCCCCAGATTGTTTCCCGGGGTCCGTTGTCTCTCATGGTTCGTCTCCCTCTCTCATTTCTCCCTCTTCAGATTTCCCTCCCTTCCCCTATGGTTCTTTGTGCTATTGCTTATGTTCTACATGAGAGTGAAACTATACATTAATTGTCTTTCTCTACTTGACTTACTTCACTTAACATAATCCCTTCCAGTTCCATCCATGTCAATGCAAATGGTGGGTCTTCATCATTTCTGATGGCTGAGTAATATTCCATTGTATATATGGACCACATCTTCTTCATCCATTCATATGTTGAAGGACAACTCCGGTCCTTCCATGGTTTGGCCATTGTGGCCATTGCTGCTATAAACATTGGGGTACAGATGGCCCTTTTTTCTCTACATCTGTACCTTTAGGGTACATACCTATAGTGCAATTGCTGGGTCATAGGGTAGCTCTCGTCTTAACATCTTGAGGAACCTTCATACTGTTTTTCAGAAGACATTGTTTTAGAAGTAATTTTATTTATAGAAGGTTCCCAGTTGAGAGGTTGTATAACAAATGTTTTCTGTAAATTATTTGCAACACAAAGAGAATATTCCTATAGAAACCATAGTAAAGGAATGATGAGTACCCAACAGGCCCACAGAAACCCATGGAACACGTAATGAGGCCACTCTATTTTTCTTTGAGTATCTTTCTGAGGGGAGAGTTGATAGACAAGTCCTCTTCTCTTACTAGAGACCTTGCACTAAGTCTCACTCTTTTTCTTTCTTGCCATTGTTCCATCTCCCCCCCACCTCAGCCAGTCTTCCTTCTACTTCTCACTCCCATCCCCACCCCCAGGCTTGGGTAGAAGCAAAAGGAAGGCATTGTTCCCAATTTGCCTGATTGTCTTTGTTGGGAGGCTGGTGTGGGGGAGGGGGAGACCCTCATAGAGAAGCTGCCATTATATGTCCCTTAATGTTTGGAGGTATTTAGAAAACAGACTGCTGTGTGGTCCTCTGAACTCTAGAGAGAACTAGAGAAATGTAGAGGGGTCCTGTAGAAGTTTATTTAAAGACTGAGCTAATGTTCTGCCTTTGCAGGACCCTGTTCAGTTGTAAATAATTCCCATTTCCAGGTCATGGCGGTATGATGCATCTCCGCCCTCCACTCATGGCAGATTAGGACAGAGGGGTTTTTCTTAGTGGAGGAACTGGTCAGGGATGAGCAGGGAGGAGATGAAGTTCGTGAGGGTCCTCTGTGAGCCTCCCAAATTGTCACCTGCCCAGACACACATTCCTACCTCTCAGACGCAGGCTGGGATCCTGGGGTGAGGCTGTGGGGCAGTTGTCCCAGGGCTTTCCCACCCCCGGGGCTGTCGTTTTCCTGGTCATCACTCATCAGTCCATTGGGCCATGATGGGGATGCTGGGGGTGGTGGGGGGAGGAAATTGTGCCCCTCTTGCTGCAGTTACTGGTCCCGACCGCATGCACAAAGCCACACAGTGCGCCCTGTGTGTTTACCAGTCGCCACTGCCACGCACCACCTATCCCGGAAACTGCACTTTCTATCCTGCCCTGTTAGCTGTCTGCAGCTCTCGCCCATCTGAAACTCACACACTTCTCGCTCTTGAGTTCCTCTTAATAAGAGATCGGGTTTGTGTGATTCGAGGTATTTCCCCTTTCATAAAGATCGACAAAGTGTCAGTAAAAAAAAGCCTGCACACGTACTGTGTCCCTTGGAGAGCCACGCACAGACACGCACACGCACACACGTACACGCGGCACTCAGATTCCTGGTACTAAAGTGTGAAGCCACTAGTCGGTGTTAACCATATAGAAGCAAGAACTGAAACCTAGGATGGGGCTTCCTTCTCTTTTGCTGCTTAAAAAACCAGACAGCAGACAGCTTTGCAGTGACATATCCAATGGTTGCCATCTGTGGTTGAGGAGGGATCCCTTGACAGGAGTTAGGAGTGTCTTCGATGGGTTGTGTAACGTGACCTTTACTCCACTCTCTGGGTGTTCCCCGGTGCAGCAGAATGCTTGCGTGGAACAGGGGGGCCGGGGAAGCAGGGTGTCTTCGGTCCCAGCGATCTGGGCATGCCTGCAGCCGCTGGAATGGCGTATTTCTGAGAGGGCTGTGGCAAAGATAAAAGGAGCCCAGTTCTTCTCTGAAACAGTAGAGTCCAGTGGTGGTTCTGAGCGAATAAGGTGAAATGAAACCCAGGGAAGCCTTCCTCTCCGCTTCGCTGAAGCCCTCCCTGTGCACGCAGGTCCTTGTTCGTTCCCTGACTTACTCTGCCGAGTCAGCGAGCCCCTGCCCCGTGCCAGGCTGTCTGTCCCATGCCAGCGATGCTGGAGGTGCTGGGAGGCACTATGCCTGTCCCCTCGGTGCTCCCACTTGGTGGCCTTCATCTCGCCTGCCTCAAAGAAGGGAGGAATGAGAAAGGAAGAAAGAAGAGGGTAGGACTGGGCACCAACTTTGGGAGAAGGTGTAAAATTAATTTCATTTCTCTACCGGAAGTTTATTTAATGTTGGAAGAATTGGACGGATGGATGAGTTGTTTCTTAATGGGAATAAATGCTAAGGTAGAGTCTTCATTTAAATGAGAGCTGATTGATTGCCTACTTCTGGCTCGTTATAAAGTGAAGTTCTTTTGCTTAATCTTCATGCCCATTTTTCTCTTTTGTTGTATTTGTTGGTTTTTCTTTTTTCTTCTTACTTATTTTTAAAAAGATTTTACTTATTTATTTGCGAGAGAGAGAGAGAGAGAGCATGAGTAGGGAGAGGGGAGGGAGAGAAGCAGGCTCCCCACTGAGCAGGGAGCCTCATACGGGGCTCGATCCCAGGACTCTGAGATCACGACCTGAGCTGAAGTCAGAGGCTTAACCCACTGACCCCCAGGTGCCCCTAGATTATCTTTTTTAATCTATGATTTAGAGCACTAAATTATTAGCAGAGAAGGTCCTAGTTTCCAAGTTTTCCCGGATTTCAAGCTTCCTGAGGGCAGGGGCCCTATTTTCTTTAGTATTACTGAGATAGCAATATACAATAAACTGTATATATTTAAATTGCATTATTTGATAAGTTTTGGTATATGTACACATCTGTGAAACCATCACTGTAGTAAAATAATGAACACACCCATCATCCCCCAAAGCGTCCTTGTGCTCCTTTGCCTTTGATACCTCTCCCTTTATTCCCACTGTCCGAGGGTATTACTAATCTGGTTTTTGATGCTGCAGATTGGTTTCCATGTACTAGTATTCTAGAATAAACAGAGTCATATGCCGTGCACTCTTTCTAAACGGGCTTCTTTTCACTCATCTGATTAGTTTAAAATACAACTATTTTGTTGTGTTGATATTATATTTTATATTATTACTGAACAGAATTCCACTGTATGGATATACCACTATTTGTGTATCCATACACCTGTTCATGGACATTTAGATTATTTCCAGTTTTCAGCTATTAAACATAAGCAGCTATGAATATTCTTGTGGGACAGTACCTGGCACGTGATGCTGTTTAAGTGTTAACCTATTATTGTGTCTATTATTCAAATATATTTATTATTAAAATAACCTATTATTGTGTTTATTGTTCAATCATTCACCCAGGAAGTCTCATCATTTTATACCCGAGCCATCAGAATCAGAGCCCAAATTCCAACACCGAGTTTCATATAAGTTCATATTTCCCAGTAAAACATATGCCCTAGACACCTGTCTCAGGAGTGAATGTGTCCAAGTGAGAGGTCTGCCCCAGAATTCAAACATTGCTATAGAAACCCATTCTCTGTTTCTGCATTTTCTGTATCTTACCGGCAAGGAATATTGAAACTTTGTGGTATAGGAACAAATAGGTATTTGGGGATTCTGCAGGAATGCGTATCTTTGAGGAAAGAGGTAGCTGAGAATTATTTATTTATTTTAGAGAGAGAGCATGTGAGAGTACGAGGGAGTAGAGGGGCAGAAGGAAAGAGACCTAAGCAGACTCCCTGCTGAGTGAGGAGCCTGATCTGGGGGTCGGTTTCACTGCCCTGAGATCATGACCTGAGCCAAAACCAATGGTCAGATGCTTAACCGACTGAGTGACTCAGGTGCCCCAGGTAGCAGAGAATTCTTATGTGTCATATTTATGAGGTTTTAGCTGAATACATCCCTGTGGATTGAATCTTGTCCTAACTAAGTCAGTAACTCCAGAGTCCTCTTAACTCAGGGAGTGGGAGGTATACCAGGCAGGCCAGGTGTTGGAGGAATACAGTAGTAAGTACAAAGTAACAAAAATCAAGGCATGCTACCATTGGAAACAAAGAGATAATTTAACTCCGTGTTGTCCATACTCCAGGCATTGGGCATCCCACTGACATGATTTTGGCATATGTTCCTGCCATCTGTGTAGTATTGCTTAATGTTTCCTGTGGATAATTTCATGTCTTTTTTTCCATAAATACTCTTAATTTTGAAAGGAAACTGTATCCCTCAGTAAGTGGAAAGCCATTAATAAAAAAGATGCCCTTCAAGGGACGAATGGATAAGGAAGATGTGGTCCATATACACTATGGAGTATTATGCTTCCATCAGAAAGGATGAATACCCAACTTTTGTAGCAACATGGACGGGACTGGAAGAGATTATGCTGAGTGAAATAAGTCAAGCAGAGAGAGTCAATTATCATATGGTTTCACTTATTTGTGGAGAATAAAAAAAAGCATGGAGGATATGGGGAGTTAGAGAGGAGAAGGGAGTTGGGGTAAATTGGAAGGGGAGGTGAACCATGAGAGACTATGGACTCTGAAAAACAATCTGAGGGGTTTGAAGTGGCGGGGGATGGGAGGTCGGGGAACCAGGTGGTGGGTATTATAGAGGGCACGGATTGCATGGAGCACTGGGTGTGGTGAAAAAATAATGAATACTGTTATGCTGAAAATAAATAAAAAATAAATTTAAAAAAATAACCATGAAACTAAATACAATAAAAACCTATGTTGGTCCAAGTTCCACCTAAAGCCACGACAGATATGGCCATAGCATACTTTGGGAAACACTGGTTTAATCCAACATGTTTCCTTTATGGATAAGGAATCTGAAGTATGAGTTAGCTGAGATGTGGGATCTTCTTCTTCTAGAAGGTATTTTGAAAGGTAGCTAACTGCTGTAACATGCATCTCCCAAACCCAATGCCTTAACACAATAGAAAGTTCATTTCTTACTGACATTACATGTAACTACCCTACACTTTTGATTCAGGGATCTAAGAACCTTCTAAATTGGCTCTGTTGTCTTTTTTGTTTGTATTTAAGGACAGCTTTATTGAGATATGATTCACTCACTTAAATTCTATAACTCAGTGATTTTCAGTAGGTTCACAGAGTTGGCAACTATCACTCCAATCAGTTTTAGAACATAGTCATCAACTCAAAAAGAAATCCCTTTTCTTAAAAAGGATGTGTTTATTTATTATTTGAGAAAGGCAGTGAGAGAGAGAGAGAGAGCGGGTGAGAGCATAAGCGTGCTCAGGGTGAGGGGCAGAGGGAGAGGGAGAGAGAGAATCTGCAAGCAGGCTCCCTGCTGTGCATGGAGCCAGATGCAGGGCTTGGGCCCAGGACCCTGAGATCATGACCTGAGCCAAAATTAAGACTTGGATGCTTAACTGCCTGAGCCACCCGGGTGCTTCCCCAAAAAAGAAATTTTAAACCTATCAGCATTCCATTGTCTGTTGGTCTCCTGAATCTTCCACTGGATTTTCTCATCCAGCTGGATCACAAAGGAGGAGATATGGACCATGGAAGATGGTATGCAAGGTTTTAGAGGACAGGATGTGGTCTCACATCACTCCCGCCTACACTCCCTTGGCTAGAGTTCATTCCTGTGCCCTCATCTATATGCATGACGATGAGAAAATACAGTGGAGCTGGGCACCCAGGAAGAAGAAAACATAGCAACCTGAGCTCACTGGCATCATCTCTGTTCCAAGAGATTTGTAATCTTGGAATTTATTAAGTCTGGAATTCCATGAATTTGGAAGTCTATTACATGAAACTTAGGAAGGATCCATCCATATATATTTATTTCTGCCTAACTTATTCTAATTTTTACTAATTTTAAAAATTAAACCAGGTAGATCCCTTTTAGACTTATTTCAACACACATACCTTAGTTAGTTTTGCTTTCAACTGTGATAAACATATCTGGTAATAATTTTTAGAAGTGTTTTTGAGCCACAACAGGGATTTGGGGAGAGGATTGCCACAAGTGTAGAAAACTCCTAAGAGGGAATGGCTACTCAAGAAAAAAAAAATTTTTTTTTTAAAGATTTTATTTATTTATTTGACAGAGAGAAATCACAAGTAGATGGAGAGGCAGGCAGAGAGAGAGAGAGAGGAGGAAGCAGGCTCCCTGCCGAGCAGAGAGCCCGATGCGGGACTCGATCCCAGGACCCTGAGATCACGACCCGAGCCGAAGGCAGCGGCTTAACCCACTGAGCCACCCAGGCGCCCCAAGAAAAAACTTTTTAAATACAGTGAAAAAGTATCTCCAGAAACCTTATGATTGTTTACATTAGCATTGTCTTACATGAAGATTATTCTGTGAGTTCAGAAATGAAATTTTCTGCCCTCAGATTCTTTATAATTTATAGCAGTTTTTCAACATCCTGTTTTTAAACTAGATGTTATGTTAAAAACCATAATTGAACCATGTTTGTGTAACTGCTGGCTTTTTTTTTTTTAAATTTTATTTATTTATTTATTTTTTAGTGTTCCAAGATTCATTGTTTATGCACCACACCCAGTGTTCCATGCAACCCGTGCCCTCCATAATACCCACCACCAGGCTCACCCAACCCTCACCCTCTCCCCTCTAAATCCCTGTTTGTTTCTGAGAGTCCACAGTCTCTCATGGTTCATCTTCTCCGATTTCCCCTAACTCACTTCTCCTCTCCTTTTTCTAGTGTCCTCTGTGTTATTCCTTATGCTCCACAAATAAGTGAAACCATATGATAATTGACTCTCTCTGCTTGACTTATTTCACTCAGCATAATCTCCTCCAGTCCTCTCCATGTTGCTACAAGAGTTGGGTATTCATCCTTTCTGATGGAGGCATAATACTCCATTGTATATATCGACCACATCTTCTTTATCCGTTCGTCTGTTGAAGGGCATTTTGGTTCTTTCCACAGTTTGGTGACTGTGGCCATTGCTGCTTTTAACATTGGGGTACAGATGACCCTTCTTTTCACTACATCTATATCCCAGTAGTGCAATTGCAGGGTCATAGGGTAGCTCTATTTTAAATTTCTTAAGGAATCTCCACACTGTTTTCCAAAGTGGCTGCACCAACTTGCATTCCCACCAACAGTGTAAGAGGGTTCCCCTTTCTCCACATCCTCTCCAACACGTGTTGTTTACTGTCTTGATGATTTTGGCCCAAAATCATCATGTAAGTTGATATGTCATTGTGGTTTTGATTTGAATCTCCCTAATGGCTAATGATGTTGAACATTTTTTCATGTGTCTGTTAGCCATTTGCATGTCTTCTTTGGAGAAGTGTCTGTTCATGTCTTCTGCCCATTTTTTGACGTGATTATCTGTTTTGTGTTTGTTGAGTTTAAGGTGTTCTTTATGGATCTTGGATATCAGCCCTTTGTAGTATCATTTGCAAATATATTCTCCCATTCCGTGGGTTGCCTCTTTGTTTTGTTGACTGTTTCCTTTGCTGTGGAGAAGCTTTTGATCTTGATGAAGTCCCAAAAGTTCTTTTTCATTTTTTTTTTCCTTTGCCTTTGGGGACATGTCTTGAAAGAAGTTGCTCTGACTGACATCAAAGAGGTTACTGCCTATGTTCTCCTTTAGGCTTTTGATAGGTTTCTGCTTCCAGTTGAGGTCTTTTATCCATTTCGAGTTTATCTTTGTGTATGGTGTAAGAGAATGGTCAAGTTTCATTCTTCTACACATTGCTGTCCAATTTTCCCAGCACCATTTATTGAAGAGACTGTCTTTTTTCTATTGGATATTTTTTCCTGCTTTGTCAAAGATGATTTGACCATGGAGTTGCAGGTCCATATCTGGGTTCTCTACTCTGTTCCACTGGTCTGTGTGTCTGTTTTTGTGCCAGTACCATGCTGTTTTGGTGATCACAGCTTTGTAGTAAAGCTTGAAATCAGGCAATGTGATGCCCCAGTTTTGTTTTTCTTTTTCAATATTTCCTTGGTGATTTGGGGCCTTTTCTGGTTCCATACAAATTTTAGGATTGTTTGTTCCAGCACTTTGAAAACTTCCAGTGAAATTTTGATCAGGGTGGCATTGAAAGTATAGATTGCTCTAGACAGTGTAGACATTTTAACAATGTTTTTTCTTCTGATCCATCTTTTTGTGTCTTCTTCAGTTTCTTTCATGAGTGTTCTGTAGTTCCTCAAGTACAGTTCCTTTACGTCTTTGGTTAGGTTTATTCCCAGGTATCTTATGGTTCTTGGTGCTGGCTTCCTTATGTAAAAGTTCTGAGAGGTTTTGTTGATGTTGTTGTTTTGAGTTTTTTTTTCTTTTGTAGTGTAAAAGCACAATAGGAAATGTAAAGCACCTATGTCAATGGTTATTATAAGTTGTTGAAAAGGGAGGAAAAAGTGTTAGATGCCAAGTTTTTGTTTTCACTTTCTTTTGTTCATCACTAGAATTTACCCCTTGGTAAAGAGGGGGCATTTTATCCTACCACCATCAAGTTGGAAATGCCTTTGAACTTTATGTATTCTACTTCTCCTGATGCCGGAGAGGTCTACGTCAAGACTGTTCTCAATATCCACAAAAAACCTTGCCAAATCCATCCTGGGCATTTCCTTGTTTCTTGTGATTAATGTGTCCTGTTGCTCTTAGGCCCATTTTTTGAACTGTGTCCTGAGTAGAAAGGGAAAAGAACGACCCTCATGAATAAAATAGACCTGTGGCTCGTTGGAGATTTTTTGTAGACTGTGTCCTTTTCTTTCCTTTTCTTTTTAAGAGTTGCCTGGATCTCTTAGCTGTGTGGTATTGACTCATCTGAACTTTCTTTGTGGACAATTATTGTTCTTCTCCTTAACCTTAGC
This sequence comes from Mustela nigripes, assembly GCF_022355385.1. Classification (NCBI taxonomy): domain Eukaryota; kingdom Metazoa; phylum Chordata; class Mammalia; order Carnivora; family Mustelidae; genus Mustela; species Mustela nigripes. Next base: position 242,778,182 of record NC_081557.1, on the reverse strand, counting down.
AAATGTCTGCTTGTAAACTCCTTAAGACCAAGACATTTTGAACTTGTGTATCTCCATTATGGTTCTTTGGTATCTGTGCTTGCCAGCGGTAGAGAGAAGCAGAAATCTATCTTGATGAATATGGCTGAATGAGGGACCTGTCCCGATGGAATGCAATAAATATTAACAGCAACTTTGAGGCTCCCCATTTGGCAAGGACTGCAGGTTCTAGGAATTTTAAATTTTGTGTTCTTAACTTGATGGCAATATTATACACAACTCCCCCAGCAATATAACCTGTGTGTGCCCACATATGTATGATAAATACATATGGGTTTGTACACACACACACACACACAACTTTTTGTCTCCATTTTTGGAGTACTTCCTCGTCACTGAATGACCATGTCAGCAGCCCATCTTTTTTTTTTAATCGTTGTGGCCTATTGAGAAAGAGCAGTGGCTGATCAAACACGAAGTGGTTCAGTAGTGCCACATGGAGGCCTAATGCTTGGATGGTGCTGTGTGTTCAGTAAGCAGAGGTTCCCTGTAGCTGAAATGGAGAGAAGGGGTGGAAGTGGTAGTCACATGGCCCAGAGTAATGCAAGCTTGTACAAGTCAGAACTGTCTTCAGGGCAGAGTTTCAACTCCAGCGGATGCCCATCCATCACATTTAAGTAATACAAAAAAATCTTATTTTTTGTATAGTTTTTAAGAATTTAATTTGTGAACTATCTTTGTCTTAGGGGTATTAAGAGCTATAAGCATAAGAAAGTTCCACTTATTTTATGTGTGTACTTAAGTGATATCATGTTACTCAAGTGGGTGTTACACTTAAGAATTCAAGATTAGAATTAGACAAGAGTTCAAATCCTGGTTTATTGTGTGACTCTTGGCAGTTAATTATACCCTTTATGTCCTGATTTCTTCATCTGTTAAATGGGATGATAACTGTTTTCATAAAATGCTGTGAAGGTTCATTGAGTCACCCATGCGAAGAGGTGGACACAGTGCCTGATTCAGAGTGAGTGCTCTACAGTTGTTAGATTTTGACACAGGATAATTTTATTTTTTATAAGAAGAGTCCAGAAATATTCCAGCCTGAGAGACCTGGAGTCAGGTAAATGCCTTTGCGTTTTTGAGAGCTCTGGGCTCAGTCTCTTGGGCAATCTTGTAACTGCTGGTATGATCAGTTTCGTAACAACTTTCCAGGGTTATGGTGAAAGCTAATTAATGGTGAATGCTGCGTTTAGGGAATGACTTCATATGCCAGACACCGTGCTTAAGCATCTGTGTGCGTTATCTTTATTTCTGCTAAAAGCTTAGCAGAGTGAATAGTAAGTAGTGTCGTATTCCTACAGACAAGGGAACCACAAGGGAACCGAGAGGGAGGGGACAGAACTTGCCCTAGGCCATACAGCTTCTAAGCAGCAAAGTCTGGTGGCAGGGTCTCCCTGTTTCCACAGCTCCTTCCGCCTTCCTGAGATCCTATTGCAATGCAAGGATGACTCATCCAGCAAACTTCTACCGTGGCCTGCGGCTGGGAGGAGCCACCTTAGGAATAAAAGCTGTGATGGGGAAAAGGGGAGGGGTCATTGGCAATTCTGGAGGAAAATCTTGGAAGGTCTTTCACTGTGCCTGATGGGGACTCAGAGGCCTGGGGAGTCGGGTGTAGAAGGAGGACACCAGGGTGTCCTGGAGATAAACTGCTGACTTCCCACATTGACCTGGGGCCAGCCCTGAATGCTCGTATACACTTAGAAAAAAATGTTATTTCATTGATTTAGGATTGATACTGATATTCATAAAACACTGAGTTTTCTGGAAATTAAAGGAAAACAGGGTGTGCCTTGAAAGCCTTGCTGGGGGACAGGATCCCTGCATTTACTTCCCAGTTCTGCCATTCACCGGACATGTAGTTTTAAGCAACTTAGAATTCATCTCTAGATCTAGTTTCCCCATTTGTGCTGCTTTAGAAATGTGTAAAACGACTATTACATAACTCATTTTCAAAATTGGTTAAGTGTATAGAGGGTATGCAAGAGAGGAGAAGTATGTATCCTGTGTTTTACACACACACACACGCACACACACACACACACACACACACACACACAAAATCTTGTGCGTCCTTTGCAGACTGGCTCAGCACAGTGTTGAATGAATGTGTGCTAAGTGCCAGGAAGATTTTTCAGCTTGGATGATTCAAACAGGAGTAAGGCGATGTCTTGGCTTAATTGTGATTTTCAGTTTGGTGAGCACGGTGAAGGCTGTAGTTATGGAGAGCACGTATTGCATGGAGCACAGGGTGTGGTGCATAAACAATAATTCTGTTACACTGAAAAGAAATTTTTAAAAAAAAGAAAGAAAGAAAAGGGAAACGTCACATGAAACATGTAAGACCTTGGATATTTCTCCTAGGGCCACAATAGTAACAGTAATGTATAGCATACTTCAGTAATTATGAAGTAATTTTCTTTTTTTTTTTTTTAAGATCTCATTAATTTATTTGGCAGAGATCACAAGTAGGCAGAGAGGCAGGCAGAGAGAGAGTAGGGGAAGCAGGCTCCCTGCTGAGCAGAGAGCCCAATGTGGGGCTCCATCCCAAGACCCTGGGACCATGACCTGAGTCGAAGGCAGAGGCTTAACCCACTGAGCCACCCAGGTGCCCCATGAAGTAATTTTCTTATTGAAGAAATGATAAACAGTCTGAATGGAGAAAACACTGTATGTTCTATGTCCCTTCTCTGTGTTAACTCTTGTTCACCAGCATGTGAAGACCAGGTGTTAAGGGGGCAGGAACATGGCTCTTTCCATTACTCTTAGGGTTCCCTATGGCAAGTCTCTTCCTTGACTTTGCCTAACCTCCTAGGCTTCCCTGAGGTGTGGCTAGAATAAGGTTCTACTATATATACACACAACATATGTGTTGAGAAAAGCAGAGTTCTCTTTACTATAAAGAAAATGATCGGCACTGCTGAATACGAGCTTCATATTGTCAGTTCCCTCCAGACATTTCCAGTGGGTTGTCCAGCTGAAAAAGCATTTCCCAACACTGTCTCAAACCTGGTTCTTCTGTGTTCCTTGTGGTGACTCATGGCATCGGTGTCTACTGGTCACTCAGATTCAAAATCCTGAGGTTTCCTAACTCCTTCCTCTCTCTGAATCCCCACATCTAATTGATGCCAGAGTTACGTGGACTCTCTCGTCTAATGTTCTGGTGTCCCCGCTTTCCTCACCTGGTTTACTGCCATTGACCGGGTTCATGACCTCGTCAGCCCTCACCTGAAGACTGCGGCAGCTCCTGGCTAGCCTCGCTGTCTCTATCCGTTAGTCACCCCTGCCATTAACAATTACCATTTCAAAAGCAAACCCTAATACAGCACTCTTCCTTCCAAACTGCCTAGTCTGGACTATAGACATCTTCCTAACTTGGTCCCAAATAACCTTTTTGGTGTCATTTCCTACACTTCCCCGTGAACCATTCTGAACCACTATGGATTTTTTTTTTTCTGTTTCCTAAATGAGTGCTTTATTGCTTCTGCTGCCTGGAATTTTTTCTTCTACTTTCTCTACAGGAAAACTCCTACTTATCCTTTAGAAACCAAATCATAGGGGCACTGCCTTCCTGAAACTTCTCAACTCCTCCTGGTCCAATCTGCCTGCTCCATAACACACCGTGAATTCACAAGAGTTTGCCATTATCTGATTCCGAATCTTGCCCCTCTTCTCCTTCCACTGAGTATATTTTTGTGAACTCCTCTTAGGGAGACCCTCAACCCCCTTGCATAACTTTGAAGTTGTGGCACACAGGGCTGTACCTGGTGTCTGATCAGTGTTTGCTGGTGGGGTAGATAAAGTCATGCACAGCAGCTTATAATTGAACCTTTGTCTGCAAACCCCAATATTGGTACATGAATAGATCGTATGTCCCAGAACATGAATTTAGGGGGCTAAGTCCATCTAGTATGTAGGCCATTCTAAATTTTCCGATTTAGATTGACGTGTTTTTATTTTTTTAAGATTTTATTTACTTATTTGACAGAGAAAGACACAGCAAGAGAGGGAACACAGGCAGGGGGAGTGGGAGAGGGAGAAGCAGGTTTCCTGCTGAGCAGGGAGCCTGATGCGGGGCTTGATCCCAGGATTCTGAGATCATGACCCGAGCCAAAGGCAGATGCTTAATGACCGAGCCATCCAGGTGCCCCTAGATTGACTTGCATTTAATAGCAGGGGCAGGTGGTGAGTGGAGATGGGTATCTTGGAAACAGACCAGCCTACTACTCAAGGACTAAGAGAGCTGGCAGGTGGTAAATGACCCCTGAGAACAATGTTGGGAAAACTCCACGTCCGCAGTGATTTTCTCCAGGGTTGGGAGATTAAGGGTCATTTGATTTTCCTTGTGCTGTTAGTATTTACTAAGGTTTTGACAGTGAACATGTGTGCCTTGTTAATAAGAGGATGGTGCTCTGTCAATTTCTCCCACGCACTAGCTGGCACAGACCCCAGGAGCAGGGCAGGGATCCTGTCTGACCAGACCTCTTAATGCTGTGCAGTACGTTCTTTCCTGGTTAGCCCTGCTCACCTTTCCATCTTGCCTCATGCACCGTGTTTCAACCACACTGGTCTTTTTTTTTCCTATTTATTTATTTATTTAATGTAGCCAACACTTACAGATATCATATTATAGGCCACACACTATTCTAAGCATTTGGCAAATACTAACTCATTTCGTTCTCATAGCTGTTATTATTCCCGTCTTACATATGAGGCAACTTCGCGGTCATCCTGGATTATGTTTTTCTTCGTCTGTGCTGTTTACTCCCTCTCTGTCGTGTGCCGTTCAGCTCCTCCCAGTCACATACTGGAATTTCTTTTCCAGAATTGGCATTTAAGGTTCGGCTCCTCCGTGTCCATGCCATCTTTTTCTTTATAGACAGTGCTTACAACACTGTATCATAAATACTGTCCGTCTTGGGCAAGTCAATTAATTTTAGTTTCTTCCCTCTGTACGCTTCTGGTCATGTTGCCTTCACCGAGTTTGAGAGGATCGAATGGCCCAGTAGTTGTGAGCTAAATGCTCAGGAGGTGAGCTTCCCTGATCTTGACCGTGTGTTCCTTGACACAGCTGCTGACACAGGACAGGTGTTGTCTGTGGGACGCTGAAGGGGAGGGAGAGTAGGAAAACCCAGGATGACCCAGAGTCAAGGCCATTCAGGGAGAAGAGAGTGGGGGCACTTTCATATGCCTCATTGGGGTGTGAGTAGATGACAGTTGAGGAAGGACTATTGGGTGGGGGTCACTGGTGACTTTTTTGAGACTGGCTTAGCAGGCGGTGGTGAGGAGGAAGTAGACAGCAAGTAGTTAAGGAGGAGGAGTGGGTGGGAAGGAATGGAAGGCTGAGGATGTAAGCATCTTCTCTTCCAGGAAGGGAAGAGGAAAGCGAGGGCAATAGTAGGGCCAGAAGAAGGTTCTTGGTCTGGATGGGAGAGGCTCGAATGTGTCTATAGGTAGAAGGAAGTTTCTCAGGAAAGCACGGGTGGGGACAATGTCGTTCTGTCTACTCTGGCTGAAGCTCAGTCCATGCTCAGAATACCCGTTGCCCCCCACTTGGGGACTTAGCTCCATTAAAACTATTACTTGTTTGCTGCTGGGGTATCCCAGGGTCCACTAGGCTTTGGGGTCAGTTGGGGTCCTTGTTGAATATTTAACCTGTCTGAGCTGCAGTTTCCTTAACTTCTCCAAGAGACAGGATGAAAGAGAAGAAAAAAAAAAAGATAAATCTTGGGGGTGCCTGGGTGGCTCAGTGGATTAAGCCGCTGCCTTCAGCTCAGGTCATGATCTCGGGGTCCTGGGATCGAGTCCCGCATCGGGCTTTCTGCTCAGCAGGGAGCCTGCTTCCCTCTCTCTCTCTCTACCTGCCTCTCTGCCTGCTTGTGATCTCTGCCTGTCAAATAAATAAATAAAATCTTAAAAAAAAAAAAAAAAAGATAAATCTTAGAATGCTTTTGCTCTCCAGAAGGAAGAAGTTGAAGGGTGTGTTGGTAGGATGGCTGCTCTCTTCCTAAAGCAGTGAGGGAGCTCGCCTGCTGGGACGAAGGGAATGGGAAGGGTCCGGAGCTCTGATAAGACTGACGTTCTCCATGGAAGCCACCAGGTTCTCTCCATGAGTCATAGACAAAGGAGATGAGGAGAAGCATAGGGAAGAAAATTAGGATTATCGTTGACTTTCTGCAACCTGGTATGCAGAAATAGGGAAGGTGTGGATAGCACTGGGTACTGACAGAATTGTCAAAGGATATATGGGATTTGTGCAGGGGCTGGGGGAGAGAGGAAAGAGAGAGAAAGAGGATACTATGATGAAATGACCTCCAGGATAGACCAAGTCAGCTGTCAGATGGGCACTAGTGACCTGGGAGAGGGACAGGTCTGAAGGTCTTATAGTGACAGTAAAAATGTAAAGCAGGTTCCTGGGAGCAGAATAGGGGCCCCAAAGGTTGTGACCAGAGGACAATTTTAGACTATTCAATGAGGGAATTTCGAATGACTAATGACAGGGGTTGGCTGGGTCACCCCAAACCTTACAGTGTTCTTCATTTCTCTACCTTCCCTTCTGGTCTTTGTCGTATGAATATCTACTGTCTTCTTCCCAAAGGTAACTTTCACCTTTGCACAGTTTTTCATGTGGAATATATCAGTTAGCATTATTCAGTAAACATTTTTTATTTCCACATTGTGTTTGTGATGGTTTTTAATGGGTATATTCTATCAACTTACGTTTGTATGTGCTACTTTGTAGTCTTGTGGATTTTTTCCTTTGGATGAATTCTCAGGTGTGAGATTACTGTGCTTAAGGGTGGAGGGAGGTCTTGATATGTCCTTAGTTAATTGCCACTGGCAGAACTGCAATAAGCAGAGAGGGCAATCGAGAAGTAGAATAGAATATCCCACAATAGAATCTGAATGGAAGTTTTATATGAATATCTCAAGTCCGCCTCACATCCTCCTGAGTAGAAAAAGTAACTGGCTAGAGTTTGTATCTGTGATCAAGTACCTGGAGGTTTTTTATTTATTTGAGAGGAAGAGAGACAGTGCAAGTGGGGAGGGGCAGGAGGAGAGGGAAAGAATCTCAAGCAGATTCCATTCTAAGCATGGAGCCCCATGTGGGGCTTGATCTCACAATCCTGAGATCATGACCTGAGTTGACATTGAGAGTCAGATGTGTAACAGACTGAGCCACTCAGGGGACCCTCAAGTACCTGGAGTTTTGCTTGATTTGGTCTTGGATGCTATTTTGTCAGGGGTTGGGAATGAGTGCTGTCATCAAGTTGTCGAAGAAATTGAAAAGATACATGCCTGAAAGGGGTTGGGGACAATAAAAGGGAGCCCATTTCTTTCTTTTTTTTTTTTTTAAAGATTTTATTTATTTACTTGACAGAGAGAGATCACAAGTAGGCAGAGAGGCAGGCAGAGAGAGAGAGGGAAGCAGGCTCCCTGCTGAGCAGAGAGCCCGATGTGGGACTCAATTCCAGGACCCCGAGATCATGACCCGAGCCGAAGGCAGTGGCCTAACCCACTGAGCCACCCAGGCGCCCAGGGAGCCCATTTCTGTGCTCTAGAGTGTTTTGGAGGCAAGGACAGGAAAATTTAGAAATAAACAGAAATAGTTATTTTCACACAATACTGTTATCTTATTACAATTCTCACGATGTTAGTATTTTGAAGAGTTTTGACAATAAATGGAGACATGGTTTAGGAAATTATTAAGAAAATTGTATTATTTTGAATCAGTGATTTCATTAACAAATATTTCTTTTAACTACATTTTTTCTTGTTATGATTGTAATGGTTCTCCCTTTGTTTTTCTTTGAACAGAAAAAATACAGAAAGGGATTTATTGATGTTGCAAAAATCAAGTGTGTGGAAATAGTGAAGAATGATGAGGGTGTTGTCCCCTGCCAAAATAAATATCCATTTCAGGTAAGCTGGCATGATTTTTTGCCACAGAATAATTTAGTTTTGCCTACTATTTGACATTACAGCTTCCTGCCGTTGCTTTCGTGGTCGATAATTTTTTTTTTCGCTTTAGTGAGGTGCATTTGACACATAGGAATTGTGTATATTTAAGGGGTACAGCGTGATGTTTTGGTATATGGATACATTGTGAAATGATCACAGTTGAGCTGATTAATAGATCCATCACTTCATATAATTACCACTTTCTTTATCCTCTTCTCTTTTCTTTCCCTCCGTCTCTTCCTTCCTTCCTTTGAGTCCTTAAGACCTACCCTCTTAGCAAATTTCAAGTATACAGTACAGTACTGTTAATTGTAGTCACTAGGCTCTACACTAGAGTTCCAGAACTCATTCATTTGCTTCACTGAAACTTTATACTTTGTGACCAACATCGCCCCATTTACCTCTCTTCCCTGTCCCTGGCAACCACCACTCTCTCTGGCCTCTGCTTCTATGCATTTGACTATTTTAGATTCCACAGGGAGTGAGATCATGCAGTATTTGCCTTTCTGTGTCAGAAGGGAGGTTCCTAGCCTTGTTTTTCTTTTTAGCCAATCAGGGAGTTTCTGCCTTGTGCCTCTGATCAAAGGTGAAAGGACAGACCACAGAATAATTGGGTTAGTTTCCCAGGCAGAGTTTTATTACTAATATTAAGAATACTAAGAGTACTGGGGCGCCTGGGTGGCTCAGTGGGTTAAAGCCTCTGCCTTTGGCTCAGGTCATGATCTCAGGGTCCTGGGATCGAGCCCCGCATCGGGCTCTCTGCTCAGCAGGGAGCCTGCTTCCTCCTGTCTCTCTCTCTCTGCCTGCTTCTCTGCCTGCTTGTGATCTCGGTCAAATAAATAGATAAAATCTTAAAAATAAAAAAAGAATACTAAGAGTACTAAGAATAAGACTTTAGTTGCTCACCAGGAGTTACCTCTAAAAGAGGCATCATGGTTCACAGTTTGGGCTCAGGATCCTGGTTTTCTGGATCATCAGCTAGATGAGATGGGCAGGTTATCTAGTACAACGTTAGGGGGTGTCCTATGCAGTGTGTTCTGTATGAATGGTGCCTTTTGGTGTTACACAGGAGTGGAAGGTCTGGGGGTAAGCCTTAGTCTCCTCTGTAACATGTAAATATGATGCCTTAGTAGTAGGATTAACTGAGTTAAATATCTGTAAAGCACAGATAGATCTAGAGTTGGGATAGTGTTTAATGAAGTTAGCCACTGCCGTTATTTACAGTGGCAAAAGGAAGGTACAGCGGTAACATTGACAGGGTAGTCCGTTCGTGTAACATAGGATTCAGAAAAATGCTAGGTTAGAATAATTCTTCCTACACCAAATTTACTTAAGGATCTAAAATTAGTTAGATTGCAAGAAGTAATGATTAGTGAAGCATCTTGGTCTCTCTCTATATTTTTTCTTCTATTAAAGCTCAGTCCTTGCAAAATGTATATCCGACTTGATGTAGACATGAGGAAATACATATGCTTTTGTAGGTTCTTTGGATCCAAAGTAAATGACTTTTATTTGATCATTTCAGAATCATTTATCGATGTCTCTGGTACCCAGGGCTCTGTGCTAGTCAGAAATGCTGTGTTTAAGTATTTCTCATCTATTCTATCTTTTGTTTTACTTTAGGTTGTTCATGATGCTAACACACTTTACATTTTTGCACCTAGTGCGCAAAGCAGGGACCGGTGGGTGAAGAAGTTAAAAGAAGGTAAAACTCATAATGAAATATTAACTGTACATAATTTTAGGATATAACATTGTTATCACTGGAAGAGAAATTCAGCTAATGTATCTTGCATTTAGAATCCTTTAATCTACAATAAGTGTTTTTCTGAGGACAGTCGGCTACTGGGATACATGATGAAGACAACTTTCTTTTTTATAACCTGATTCCTTTAGAAACTGTACACATAGTTTCTACAGCATGCACTCTTTTGGAAAAAAAAAAAAAAAGAATGCATGCTTTCATTTAATGACTAATACATTTAACGATGAGGAAGCACTGGACCTTTTTGATAACAGGATTTTATTTTCTGAGACGTGGTCTGTGTAGTCACTGTTTGGTGTGGATTGACGACTTGTGCATAAAGTGTTTCCATGAGTGATTTGTACTGCTGGGTCCTCATCCCTTCTCCTGCAGAGCAGAGTGGGGTGAGCTGACTTGTGTGCTTAAGCATCATGGTACAGCAGAGGTCACTTCTGCTAACAAGGGCGTTTCATCAAAATAAGAAGGTGAAAGAGAACCATATCGATTTTCTGAATGCTGTGCTGTATGAGGTTATGAAAGTGTTTTCCTAATAAACGTAGCATCTGAGAAATAAAGAATGATCGACAGTGTTACCTACAAAACGTTCTGTCATCCATTTTATCTCACTAGTCACTTCATGTGTCTCTGAATTACAGAAATAAAGAACAACAATAATATCATGATTAAATATCATCCTAAATTTTGGGCAGATGGAAGTTATCAGTGTTGCCGACAAACTGAAAAATTAGCACCTGGATGCGAAAAATATAACCTTTTTGAGAGTAGTAAGTATTTATTTAATTTTATAATGATATTATGTGCAGGATATATGCACTATTGGTATAGTGTGAAAGTGACTTGGTTTTGATTTTGATGTTGGTTAACTATGACCTTTACACGTTCTCGCGCTGTGGGAATGGAGGGCGGGTGTATTTTGTATGAATAATTATGTTTATTTAGCAGTGGGGCCATCTCATGGAATCAAAAGGTCTATTTTCAAGAGCTTTTATCACAGTATGGAAGCCTGCTCAAAATGACTCTGTTAAAAGTATGAGCTTAATGTGGCACCATTAACAGCTTGTTTCCTTTCAGCTTTACCGAGGTAGAGCTGGCAATTAAAATTGTAAGATATTTTCAAGTGTGCATTGTGCTGATTTGGTATACGTATGCGTTGTGAAAGGATTCTTCCCATGGAGTTAAGACATCCATAACCTCACATGTTAGCCTTCCGGTGTGTATGTGTGAGAATATTTCAGTTCTACTCTCAGTACATTTCAGTTATACATTAATGTGCTATCAACTACCGTCACCAGGTTAGACATTAGACCCTCAGACCGTATGCATCTTACATGTGAAAATCTGTGCCCTCTACCAACAACTCTGTCTCCCTCCTCCCAACCCCCATTTCCTGGCAACCACTTTTTTTTTTTTTTTTTTTTTAAATTCCACATGTAACTGATCCCCTGTGGTATTTGTCTTTTTTTTTCTGTCTGCTTATTTCACTTAGTACAACGCCCTCCGGATTCATCCATGTTGTTATGCATGGCAGGATTTCCTTCTTTTTAAAGGCGGGATAATATTCCATTTTATTTATATATATTATAAATATTATACAGTACACTATATATACACACTGTGTGTCTTTATCCATTCATCTGTTGATAGACATTTAGGTTGTTTTCATACCTTGGCTACTATGAATAATACTTCTATGAATGCAGAAGTGCAGATAATGTCTTCAAAGTACTGCTTTCCTGCCCTTTGTGTATATACCCGGAAGTGGGATTGCTGAGTCATACGGTAGTTCTATTTCTAATTTCTTTTTTCTTTTCTTTTCTTTTTTTTTTTTAAAGATTTTATGTATCTATTTGACAGAGAGAGATCACAAGTAGGCAGAGAGGCAGGCAGAGAAAGAGAGGGGGAAGCAGGCTCCCTGCTGAGTAGAGAGCCTGATGCGGGGCTTGATCCCAAGACCCTGGAATCATGACCCACTGAGCCACCCAGGTGTCCCTCTATTTCTAATTCCTAGAGGAACCTCCATACTGTGTCCCGTAGTGGTTGCATTCCTAGCAGCACTGCACGAGGCTTCCCCTTTCTCCACACCCCCCCAGCATTTGTTACCTCTTGTGTTTTTGGTAACAGTCATTTTGACAGGTATGAAGTGATATCTCATTGTGGTTTTGATGTGCATTTCCCTAATGAGGAGTGATACTGAGCCTCTCTTAATGTACCCGTTGGTCATCTGAATGTCTTCTTTGGAAATATGTCTGTTCAGGTCCTTTGCAACATTTTTGACAGTTTTTTGAGTTTTTTGGCTGTTGAGTTCTATGAGTTCCTTATATATTTTGGATATTAACCCCTTATCAGGTATGTGATTTGCAAGTATTTTCTCCTCTTCCATGGGTTGCCTTTTCATTTTGTTGATGGTTTCGTTTGCCCACAGGAAGCTTTTTAGTTCGTCCTAGTTTCACTTGTTTACCAAGAACAAGATAGGGCCCCAATCCCTCTGGCATTTATAATCTATTCCAGAAGGCAGAAAACAAACCAGCTTCGAAAGCACTTTAAATTGTTCCCCACGTGCTCGCTTCAGCAGCACATATACTAAAATTGGAACGATACAGAGAAGATTAGCATGGCCCCTGCGCAAGGGTGACACGCAAATTCGTGAAGCGTTCCATATTTAAAAAAATAAAAATAAAAATAAAAAAAATAAATTGTTCCCCGCAACAGTGTTGAAAGCAACATGCACCAGAGTGAGAGTCCAAGTGGAGTTCTCGTCCATGTGTTCGTTTTCACTTCTTGTTAAAGCTCTCAGTCATTGGTAGATGGCATTTTGACCTATTTTTGTTGTTGTCATTTTCAGGTATAAAAAAAGCACTACCTCCAGCACCAGAAACAAAGAAGGTAGGAGGTCTTTACCTTTTGGAAACATTTACAGTTTCTTTTAAAAAATTTAATTAAAAATTTTTGTGTGTGTGTGTTCCAAAATTCATTGTTTATGCACCACACCCAGTGCTCCATGTAATACGTGCCCTCCATAATACCCACCACCAGGCTCACCCCCGCTCCTCCAAAACCCTCAGTTTGTTTCTCAGAGTCCACAGTCTCTCATGGTTTGTCTCCCACTTTGGTTTCCCCCAACTCACTTCTCCTAAGTCACATGATTCTGCCCCACTTTTCATATCAGAGAAGGTATGCTGAGTATTTTTTTTTTTGGTATCAAATAATATTAATTTAATTATATCAGATTATCACTGGGGCCCTCTCCTCGTCTGGCATTTTGCTTATATTTTGGCCTCAAGAATTATAGAAAAGGTGTGGAATTTAAAGGAACATTAAAGGAATATTTCAGTCTTCAGACCACAGTATCAGGACGAAAAAGTAACTTAATGATTTAATGATAAATCATTATTGATTTAATGATATATCAATGACTCAGTGATTTAATGATATGCCTTTGAAGAGTGGGGTATGGTTGGAAACACATGTACTTGGGAACCACTTCATATCTGATCCAATGTGAATCTGGTATGAGTGACTTTGGGAGGATTACTTAAACCATTGTTTCTTGTAAAATGGGAATTATATACTCTATTTCATGGGCTCAGTATTAAGAATAAATGAAAAAAAGTGTGTTAGGTACTAAGTGCATACCTTTCACATGGAAAGCACAAAGAAATGCACATTGCTCTGATGGACAGGAGACTTGATAGAAGACTCACCCCCTAGTGTGTGTTTTCCCCTTTCAGGCCATTAGAATGGTGGGTCCACCTTTAGTCTTCTGGTTTCTACTCACATATTATCTGTAGCTGTCCCTGGAAGGGTAGCCCTGACAAGGAGCAAAGGCTATCTGATGTTTAAGGAGGGGTTTTGCTCATGCCTTATATTCCGAAACCATGCCTTATATTCCGAAACCCACGAGACGTCCAGTAGCACCAATGTCATCAAAGTCACGGGAGGGTTCCCCAGATTTTCCTAAGTAGACTTGAGGTTTCTGCTTTATTCTCTGTTGCTGTGTGAGTCATTTAGTGTTTCACTTCACATCTAGTTTCAAACAGAATGACTACATTTTCATGTGTTGTCTCCTTTTCTCAGCGAAGGCCTCCCCCACCAATTCCACCTGAAGAAGAAGACAATAGTGAAGAAATCGTTGTAGCCATGTATGATTTCCAAGCAACGGAGGCGCATGATCTCAGATTAGAGAGAGGCCAAGAATATATTATATTAGAAAAGAATGATGTTCATTGGTGGAAAGCAAGAGATAAATACGGGTAAGTGTTCTCTCTGTGTGGGTGGGAATTAAGTGCCAAGTGAGACCAGGACTGTCTGTAATGATCTTGTAATGAAACTAGCTCAGTCAACAGTAAGTCAAGTACACATCATTACTTTGCAGTAACAATGTGTTCTTTGTAATGACTCAATAAATGTAAATGGATCCACCACTTCTTTCCAGAAATTAGAATGCATTACATTGGTCTCTTTCTCATTCGTTGTATGTTTAATTAGATTATTTTGATCTTGGGAGAAAGACATTTCAGGTTTTTTTCCCATGAGGTAAGTAATCTTACATTTCTCTAAGAGAGAAAATATGTGTGTTTGCGTGTGCACACATACATGCATGAGTATATATGTATGAAATATGTGTATAAAATACATATATGCATATAAATGCAAGAATTTTTAAAATGGGGCACCTGGGTGGCTCCGTTTATTAAGCATCTGACTCTTGGTTTTGGCTCAAGTCCTGATCTCAGGGTTGTGGGATCAAGCCCCACGTCAGGATCTGCACTCAGTATGGAATCTGAGATTCTTGGCCCTCCCTCTCCCTCTGTTCTCCCCACCCCCCACTTAAGTGCACATGCTTTTTCTCAAATAAATAAATAAAATCTAAAAAAAAAGAAATAAATTTTAAAATGAGCATGATTTATACAAGATATTTTTGGATTTAAAGGAAGAGTCCTTTCAATTTTACTATTTGATAAGTGATGAGTAAATATGGATAAATGTAGGGGATGAGTATCTTTTAGGCTTCATTAAAGAAACTATATCCTGCGTTTACCTCTGAAATATAATCCTGTTTATATTCTGAGTTCCTGGGGATAAAAAGAGGAGGACTTTTTGTCCTGGACAGAACATACTCTCCCTCCAAATCTGCTTTCTCACCTCCTTGCCCCATCTCCCAAGTCCAATTCTCTGTTCCTCGCTTCACTTCTGGACTGATTTACCAGTCCTCCCAATTATTGTTGTTGTTGTTGTTTTAGAGTGTTTAAAAGTTAATTCAAATCATTCTGTCATTTTATCCCCGAGTCTAACTACGAAAGATGTTTTTAAACAACTGCTACGTCATTATCATACTTAATAATAATTAAAAAAATACCATCTGTAGACTTTCCGCTAACATTTTCAGGACTGGAGAAAGACTACAAATGAAAGCCCACATATCATTTGTCTAAATATTTTGAAACCCTAAGTCAACCTGACAAACTGGTGAATAAAATAACATTTATCCTCCCACTTAACAAACGTACCTTCAAAATGACAAGGAAGCAAGGTTTGAGTTAGAATCCGTGCCAGAATATGACAGTGCATAGAGGGCTGGCTCTCTGTGGTCCTCTCCTTCCCTGTTCCCTTCTACCCCAGCTCCATCCCACATGACCCATGTGGACTTCCCAGCCATACATCCAAGCTCTGTCCATATTGTTTGCAGAAGCCAGTCCACAACTTGGTCACCCGTTGGACTTGGGCTAGAAGGAGTTACCTATAACCAGCATAATTTGCTTTTCAGAATATAAGGTGGAAAGGTCTGTGTTGGCCTCAGCAAGGGACAGAGAATTTTGGGGTCCTAGTTACCCAGATGATGTTCTAGAAGAGGGCTGAGGGAACATAGACTTTAGCATGCTTTTGAAAGTGTAAGGTCATGGCCAGGGCCCCTCTGGTCAAGGTCTAAGGATGGTATTGATTACATAACTCCATTTCCCCCCTGATTAAGCTCTAAGATGTATTTATGCAGTTTAATTAAGACTAAAATCAGGTCCACGTATTGCATTTTGGCTTGGCCATAGGTCTCTTGTTCTACAATTGTCCCCATCCTTCTTCTTCTTCTTCTTCTTCTTTTTTTTTTTTTTTCATTTTTGATTAATTGATGAAACCAAGTCATTTACCCTATGAAATGAGCCATAATCTAGATTGAGCTAATTGCTTTCCCATGGTATCATTTAATATGTCTCCATGCCCTGTATTTCCTATAAATTGTAGTCTAGAGGCTTGATCACGTTAGAAGCTGATATCTGGTTGACTCACTTCTAATGACGTTAAGATCACTCAGTGGTCCAGGTGACGATCAAGTCCTTCATAAGGGTTCCACCTAATGATTTTGGCACTCATTAGTGATTACTGCTTAGCTCCTTGAGTTCACTAGGGATTGTAAAATGGTGATTGTCTAACTCTGTCATTCTGTCTGCATTTATTAATCCTCTAGGGAAGAATTGCCCCATCAACCAGTTCATTTAGTTTGTGCATCAAAAGCAAGAGAAATGTTTGATTTCTTTCCTTTTACCAATTTTCAGCACGGTGGGTTGGTGACTGAGCTTCCTCTAGTGATAACAATGGTAACCAATAATTGTTTGAAGAGTTACTATGGATGCATATTGCAACCATTGTGGTCATTATTCTTTTTGATTGAATTGACCCATTGTAGGTCAGTGGTACCTGGTTTGGGTTGAAACTTTTTTAATCTTTCTTAGCTTTCTTGCTTTCTGGGTAAAATAAGATAGCTCAAGTTCATGTGGTTATTTTTCCTGGCCAATCCTTCCATGCACCATTTTTCTAAGGAGTGCTGGCTCCTTTTTGTGAGATAGTGTTTGGATAACAATCAGAGTGCTAGGATTCTAGAGCTATATATATGTATGTGTGTGTGCGGGTATGTGTGTGTGTATTATGAGTTCCTACTACTAGTTCAAATTCAGATTTAAGATTTTAAGGGTTTTACTCAATTTTTAAAATTTTGTGCATGGTACGGCTTTTATCTTACACTGAAAATCTTGACTCCTACCAAGATTCTACCCTTTAAGATTGCTTCCTTTTTAATTTTTTTTTAATTTTAAGTTTTATTGAAGTATGATTGACAAATAAAAGTTACATATATTTAAGGTGTACACCATGATGTTTTGATGTATGTATGTGTTCTGAAATGATTTCCAAATCAGATGAAGAGAGCCCTCATTTGACATAGTTTCATTGTTTGTGAGTGTTTGAGATTTTCTCTAGCCATTTTCAAGTATGATGGCTTCTTCAGCTCTAATGAGTTTAAGTGTCATTTCGGGTAAAACTGAAGTTTCCTTGGCCTCACACAGGCCTTCTCATTCAGTTCTCTTGGGGGAATGACCCAAGAATTCACCTTTTTAACAAGTGTCCTAGATGATGCTGATGAAGAAGTGAGGGGCTCCCTTCTGTGAAACAGTGTTTTACAAGGACTGTTGGAGAATTGGCAAGATGGGTACTTCTATCTGACACTCGAACTTTTTTGAAATAGTGATTTCTTTCGAACATCCCAAGAAATTATGAATTCAAGAGAAGCATCATGGAATATTAGGAAGGTCTCAGAACCTAGTCACAAGTTCTAACCCTGTTACTGGCTAGTTTTGGGACCTGGAGAAAGTCCCTTAATCTTTTTGTAAGCCTTGGTTTCCCCACCAGGAAGTAGGGACACAACATTGTACCTGCCTACCTCAGAATTTTAGGGAAGGTCAAATGAGGAAGTACTTTGTAAAGCATCAAATACTATAGATATATTGAATTATTGGGGGTTGACTAGTTTTTCTTAAAACTTTAGGCAATACAATGCTTTAATCTTTTCATAAAGGCAGTACTTTTTCTTAGTAAAATAATTTCAGTTTAACTAAAGTATTTTCCTTCTTTCCAGGTGTGAAGGATATATCCCAAGTAACTATGTAACAGGAAAGAAATCAAACAACTTAGACCAATATGAGTAAGTAAATGGTTATTTTATCAATGTGGAGAACCAGAAAATGTTTTCATTTTCCTAATTATGTAAGTCATGGATATCTTTCATTAACTCAGTTGTCTAGAGTGGTAAAAATGTTGTGAGAATTAGTTTCTACAGTACGCGTTACCTGAAGGTACTATGTAGGAATGGAGTTACACGGGCAAATATAATTGAACCGATTTTAAACAAATCACAGCTCAGCTGACTTTGACATACATATTATTGTTCATTGACTCCAGAAATCAGAATATAATTTCTAAGAGTGGCTTTTAAAAAAACATGTTTGTGGGGCTCCTGGATGGCTCAGTTGGTTAAGCATTCACCTTTGGCTCATGTCATGGTCCTGGGATCTCGGGATCGAGTCCCATATCAGGCTCCCTGCTCAATGGGAATAAAATAAATAAAAAATAAAATCTTTTAAAAAATAATAATAAAAAATTTTTAAAAAATGCTGTTTGTGGGGCACCTGGCTGAATCAGTCAGTAGAATATTAGTGACCCTTGGTCTTGGCCTTGTAAATTTGAGCCCTGCATTGGGTGTAGGGATTACTTCAGAACGAAATCTTTTTTAAAAAGTTTATTTTTTATTATTTTTATTATTTGCTATAATAGCAATATATGGTTGCTGTTTTAAAAGTGTTTGAAAATATAAAAAATGTTAATAACAACAATTACTCATAAATCAACTAGAGTTGACTTCTTAACATTAGCATTTCATTTCAATTTTTTACTATTTTAAGGCATAGACTCATGCTGTGTATGTGTTGTATCCTCTTTATTCTACTTCACAGTATATTGTGTGAATTTTCCTCATGCCATTAGCTATTTTTCAAAAACATTTTCATAACTGCCTTATAGTTCACTCAGTCATAAAATCATCAAATACTTCCCAAGACTTTAGCCTGTTTGAGGCACTGTGCTAGGCCTTAACGGGCACAAGCAGGCACACGGCACACCGATGTACAATAATTTATAAAGGCATTTTCTTATTTGTATAGCACTGTGGTGTTTAGCACCTTTGCTATATAATAATGACTGAGATAACCTCTTTTTTTATATCTCTAAAAACTTATGGACTGGGCTAACAGCTAGTTAGGACTCCTAATGCCTGCTGTCAGATTGCTTTCCAGAGAAGGCAATGGGCGTAGTATTTTTATGTCCATTAGCAGAGCCTGGCCAGGTTTTAACGAGAGGCTCATATATACCAAAGAGACTTCTGTGATCATTCTGGGGTGGTCATTCTGATACTTTATTCACTTTTTAAAAACACCACTGCCGCCATCAAGAAAAAGCTGTCTTGACCTCTGTCCGTATCACTTTCTGTAATATGACTATGCCTTAAAATGTAGAAAAAAAAGATTAGTAGCACTCTGTGATGTGTTGTTTCGGAAACAGGTAAGGATATAAAAATATGTAAAATACGTTGTGGTTTTGCTTTTAAATAAATTTTAGGAAAATACAGCAAAATCCTTGGAATTAGGGAAGGTGCTAAACAGCAAAAACTTGGACCCAGTTTTATAGTGATCTGAAACCTAACTGATGAGTTGGGGAGGGCTGTGCTCGAAGCCAGATAATCCTTATCTAACTATGAGAACTTCCTCATGGGATTACAAATAAGCATTTTATGGAGGCTATGATTCATCACCATGAGTTTTTTGGATTTATCTTAGTTTGGAAATTTCCTCTCTTGTAAGAGACTCTCCTCCTTCTCTGTGCGGCTCAGTGAATTTGCTGAGTACGGTCTCTGCTGTGGGACTCCCCAGCCCTCTGCCCAGGGTCAGGAATTCCTCATGGCATGGACTGTGCCTCACTCAATGAGAAGGATGAAACCTCTTCTCGAACCTCTTCTCGGCGTAGACCATCAAAGATCCCCTCTCCTCCCACTGTCTGTCTATGCCAAGATTTGTCCTGTTCTTTTGTTCTTCGCTACAGCCCATGCTGTAACACATCCCAAAGGTCCTCAGGGTTAAAAAGCCTTTTGCCAGCTATTGGATCAACAGTTCGCCTGCTGTTTGTTTGGGCCTGGGAGTTCCAGGCAACAGACTGTCCACAGCAGACTGTCCATAGGGCTGGACTCCGTGTTGCCGGGCCTCAGGCTCCCACGGCTATCAGAACCTGCTTCTGACCTCCAGACCCACGTAACAGTTGGAGGTAGAGATGGTCAGAGGAGCTGTGCAGGAAAGAAAGTGGGATTGTGATGTTGGTGAAGACATGTTCTTGATGGAAAGATATGAAAGGGCCCTTAGTACAGGGCAAAGTCTAGGATAAGGCTTTTAAGTGGGTGGCTCAGGAGGAAAGGGTCAAAGAACCAGCCAAGATTTATAGCTGGTTGGTTGGTTTCTGTTTTTCCTCCATTTATACTGGTTGCCTTCCCTTTGTGATATACTCAACATATCCTCCCCAAGAAAGCTTGGCCAGCATCTGAACTTTCCAGAAAAGACTGAGTATCTCCAAATCCCCTTTTCTTCTCTGTTCAGACACTACTCTGAAGTCCTGTTCTTCCGGAGTGTGTTGACATGACTAGCCAATCTGAAAACCTCATTCCCGTTGGGTTTTGCTATCTAAGGATGGACTGACCAGTTACTTGCAAATCCCAAGCCATTCTTTTCAGATGTAGAGGGAGTTCCCCCATCAAGGGGCACTAACTCACCTCCCTCTCACAGAGACCTTTCTGGGACGGGCTGGGAAGAGGTTCGGGGGCTGGCATCTGCGCCCGAGCTCCTGCTCACCATGTGGGCTCCTTTATGTCTGCCCGTGAGTAGCCTTCTTCCGGCCAAGATGAGCTCAGCAGATGCACCCCTGTCTTTCCCTTCTCGCCTGGTGAGAATTACCACAAAAGAGACAGAGAAGCCACGACAGACCATTGGGAAACACTCACCATGAATTGATTCATCTCTTTGTCCATCACTCCTTCCTCTGTCCCTTCCTTCAACAGCCTCTTAAAGGTCTGAGTTTACATCCTAAGGAGGGAAAATTCCCTTTCAGGGAGTCTGCAGATGCTTCCGAAAATGACTGCTTTGGGCAGGATTTCAAAAAGCCCGTCTGCCCTTTCCTTTTCTTTCTTATGTCCTTTTTCCCTTCCCAGAAGCTGTGAATATACTAGATGAGGAAAGAGCTTCTTTCTCTCTCTGAATATCTTCAGCTGAATTTCCTCTTGAGGCAGCATTACTGATTCCTTACATCTGAATGTGAAACTAAAACCTCTCTTGCTTATGCTCGCTGTGAAGATACGGGGTTGGGTCTTTGTGGTTTATAAAGAGAATTGTTTTCCTTAATCTTTCAGGTCCTGCTAGTTTATAATATACCCCAAGAGCTCCAGTTGCCTTTCCTTAATTAATTTTTATGACTCTTTTTTTTTTTTTTGGCATTCTGACAAATGTTTCTTGTTATCAGTGAAGAAGCTTAGTGACAGAATCCATTCTGTTCTCCGCATTTACTGTATCTTTCCACTTCATTCAGAAATGGATTGATCACACAAGTGCACCTCTGTTAAACTTGGTCTCAGTTCCTAAAGTGGAGTCTGCAGCAATGAGATCTTAATGCTCATAATTCTGGTTAATCACCTCAGACTCCAAGTAAAATAACAGTCGTCGTGTTGAAATGGACGTTTGGCTGTTATGAGTGCATAGAACAATCTAGATTTTTAAAAAAAGATCTTATTATTGTATTTTGGTCATTGTAGTTTTCCTTCCTCAATCAGAGAAGGCCTGTATGTTTGCTTGTCTCAGGGTGTTTGCTGGGTCAAAAGTAGGTGTCAGTTCTTTTATAGAAGGCTGAACCAGTGGTAGGAAATTCAGATGCCGGGAGGGACTAGTCTGGTATCATAACATTGGAAGCCTCAGGAAATAGGACCGTGGTGGAGGGTTTTCTGCTCACTAAAGGGCATCTAAAACAAACAGACCAAACAAACAACAAAAAGCTTAAAACAGAAGGCCAGAGAAAACAGTCTGAGTTCATGTTCTTTGGCGTACTTACAATCTCATGAAAAGATTGGTCTGGGGAAGCAGGGAGATGGCAGAGTATTTCTGAGGATGAGGTGGGAGAGGGCAGTTTCCATCTTTCCTTGGGAAAGATTTCCCAAGGATTAAGAAGGGCACAGATCTGCGGGGGCTCGTTGTGTAGCAGGACCTGGTGGGACGGGGGTGGGGGGCAGGCGCTTCTACTTGGCTATGGGGACATCCCTGCAGTAGAGGCTCCGGTGACCCCCAGGGGTTGTCTGGAAGACCCAGGCACCTTTGTGAAATTCAATGGCGGAGCCTCCAGAATGACTTGAGTTGAAACCTATAGCCTATTGGTGGGATGGGGGCTTGGGGTAGGATTTAATTTGAATTATATACAATAATGAAAGTAGGGTGATGTTTCCCATAAGTTAGAATTTGTGGAGTAAAATTCGTTCTTGCTCTTATTTCGAAATTGGAAATGATTTTTCTACTAAATAATGAAGAATAGCTTAAATAAATTATGACATATCCATACCATGATGCACAAAACTAGTTTGCTTGGTAAAGATGTCTGTCATCTACTGTCATAAAAAAATTCTGGTTATGATCTAGCAGGTGGAGATTGATGCCACTTTAATTAAAAAAATATGAGGGGCGCCTGGGTGGCTTGGTGGGTTAAAGCCTCTGCCTTTGGCTCAGGTCGAGATCCCAGGGTCCTGGGATCGAGTCCCCAGTCAGGCTCTCTGCTTATCAGGGAGCCTGCTTCCTTATCTCTCTGCCTGCCTCTCTGCCTACTTGTGATTTCTTTCTATCAAATAAAAAAATAAAATCTTAAAAAAAAATATGGGGGTATTTGGGTGGCTCAGTGAGTTAAGCCTCTGCTTTCAGCTTGGGTCATGACCCCAGGGTCCTGGGATCAAGCCCCACATTGGGCTCTCTGCCTACTTGTGATCTCTCTCTCTCTCTGTCAAATAAATAAATTTAAAAATATATGAATGATGGCATATGTGCATATCATCATAAAAATGTGGGTGGAAAAAGTCTGAAAGTATATCCAAATGTTACTGGTGGTTGCCTATATTACTGACATTATGAGTAATGTCTTATTCCTGTTAATTTTATTTATTATTGATGAGCGGTATTACCTTGTTAATCCTAAAAAGAATAAAAAATAATTTTAAAAAGCCATGGCTTTAAAGGGACTTCTTTTTCTGCCCAGGTGGTACTGCAGAAACACAAACAGAAGCAAAGCAGAGCAGCTCCTCAGAAGTGAGGTAAGGGTTTGTGCTTGTTTTGTGAGTTTGGTTGCAGTGCAAATTAATTGTAACAGGTCTCCGAGGGGTGATTTCACATACCTGGTTCTAAAGCCTCAAAAAATACTGTGATGCAAGTGGTTCTTTTTAATCATATAAGACTAAGGATCCATACACTCTTAGTTTCCTGGGGTCACCAAAACAATCTACCACAAACTGAGTGGCTTAAGCAGGAGAGATGTATGGTCACATGGTTCTGGAGTTAGGTGGGCGTCTGAAGTCAGGATGCCAGCTCCGTTGGCTCCTTCGGAGGGCTGTGAGGGAGGGATCTGTCCGAGGCGTCCTGCCTTGTTTTCTCTCCACACACCATTGTCTCTGTGTCCAGATTTCCCTTTCTTGTAAGGATTCCATCACTAGATTAGGGCCCAGCCTACTGATCTCATTTCAACTCGATTCCTTCTGTAACTCTCCAAGTAAGGTCACATTCTGAAGTACTGGGGTTTGGTACTCCAACGTACCTTTTTTTTTTTTTTTTTTTAAAGGTTTTATTTATTTATTTGACAGAGAGAGATCTCAAGCAGGCAGAGAGGCAGGCAGAGAGGCAGGCAGAGAGAGAGGAGGAAGCAGGCTCCCTGGTGAGCAGAGAGCCCGATGTGGGGCTCGATCCCAGGACCCTGGGATCATGACCTGAGCCGAAGGCAGCGGCTTAACCCACTGAGCCACCCAGGCGCCCCTCCAACATATCTTTTTTGAGGGGGAAACAAACCCCCTACCTATCTAGCTACCTACCTAGCTGTAGGTAACAGCTAATGCATGGGTAACACTTTCTTTCCTTTCCTTTCTCACCAGCTTATTATTTGCCACCTTGTTTTTAGTCCTTAAATGTGTTTTTCCCAGGGCGCCTGGGTGGCTCAGTGGGTTAAGCCTGGGCCTTTGGCTCAGGTCATGATCCCAGGGTCCTGGGATCGAGTCCCGCATCGGGCTCTCTGCTCAGCAGGGAGCCTGCTTCCCCCTCTCTCTCTGCCTGCCTCTCTGCCTACTTGTGATCTCTGTCTGTAAAATTAAAAAAAAAAAAATCTAAAAAAAAATGTGTTTTTCCCTTTTGTTTGAAGTTACATATTAAAAATAATTTATATTACATGGTATCTTTTATAAATGGAAGTTTTAATAACTATTTATTTGCCTTTAGAGATAAAAGTGTCAAATAATAATAAATAATAAGTGTGCTTAAATTCTCACACTTGAGAAAAATAAATGAAAAGATAAGATGTAGTACAGAAGCCGCTTCAATGGTCTGAGGAAGGAGACCTGAATGTAGTTGCAGCTTTTCTAGTCTCTTTTCTAGTCTCTAATCTGCAAGATTAGGGGGGGTTGGATTAGAGGATGGCCCATACAATTCTCTATGTTTATGATCTAGTTATCCTACTTGGTAATAGTTCTTCATTTTAAAAAAAAAATATTTTATTTATTTATTTGGCAGTCAGAGATCACAAGTAGGCAGAGAGGCAGGCAGAGAAAGAGAGGGGGAAGCAGGCTCCCCGCTGAGCAGAGAGCCCTAAGTGGGGCTGGATCCCAGGACCCTGGGATGGTGACCTGAGTCAAAGGTAGAGGCTTAACCCACTGCGCCACCCAGGTGCCCCAGTTCTCCATTTTTAAAACCCATGCTTTCTCATTTTACCTCCTGTTCATTACCACCAGTCAAGGTTATGGTGGACACTGATTTCTGTAGTTTATGTTGAGAGCAAAAGCATGTCACTGCTTGACTCAAATGCTGTTTTATCACACCTGCTCCCCAACATGGTCCTCATAGGCTTCTCTGGTGGCCCCACAATGAGAGGCAGCTGTAGGGGAGTCAGTATCTGGAAAGCCTAGGGTCCAAATTTTGGCTCTGCTCCTTACTAGCTGTGTGATCTAGGGCAAGTTTTCCATCTTCTTTGTGCCCCTTTTCCCTGCCTGTGAAGTAAAGCAGGGATAAGGGAAGAACCTGTCTCATAGGACTGTTTTGAGGATGAAGTAAATCCACATATCAGAACATACTAAAACAAAGTAAGCTTTCAATAAATATATGGTAGCTGTTACACTTTTTACAGATTGGTGAGCTATTAGGATCATTGCTTGTACCTAATTGTTTTTATCAGATTTATTTGTGGGACTTTGTTTAATTCATTGTTTTCATAATAAAATCTATCTTGTTTTTCAAATGCTCAACACACTGTCATCTTAAAGCAATTTCAGACCTGGAGACTGATGGTGGGGTTATTGGTGGAGGGATACTGGAGATCCCTAGCTTCTGTTTCTTGCTGTTTGGCTTAAAACCTGATGAGAACTTATATTTTAGTCATTCTGTGTTTCATCTTTTTGGTTTTCTCTGGCTGTGCTCTCTTGTGCTTCTGTCTCTCCTTTCATGAACAGTGATATTTCACAGCAGTTTCCAGGGGGATTAAGGATTTTTTTTTTTTAAATGTTCTTATAAAGAGCACGGAGATATTTACAGGAAAAATGCTATGTGGATAGAAAATGATATTGAGTCAGGATTCAAAGCTTATAGCAAATATAAAAAATGTATGAAATGAAATCCAGTTATTAAGAAATACATTTTTCAGGAACTGTTTCCCCACATGTCCAGAACCGAAAGGAATTGCAAAATCTTGTCTATTGGTTCTGAAGGGCCCTGAGCAATATCTTGCTGAAATATCTCATGCTGGTGTGTGTGAAGGTTTGTGATAGTGGGGAATTGTGAGAGTCCTTTCTTGAACTCCTCTCAAAGCACAGTAATGTGATGGGGAGTCATGTAGGTGTACCCTGTTGGTAAGCTGTACTTCTCCAAAGAAGGTTTTCTAGGCAAAAAATAATCATGAAATTGTAAGATTAGTTTCTTGAATTTTCTCTATGGCATGATACTTGTTACTGGATTGAAAAATTTTTCCTAACTTTGATTTTAGGATAAAGAAGGTGGTTTTATGGTAAGGGATTCCAGTCAACCAGGCATGTACACGGTCTCCCTTTATACAAAGTTTGGAGGGTA
This sequence comes from Mustela nigripes, assembly GCF_022355385.1. Taxonomy (NCBI): domain Eukaryota; kingdom Metazoa; phylum Chordata; class Mammalia; order Carnivora; family Mustelidae; genus Mustela; species Mustela nigripes. The sequence continues at coordinate 242,752,217 of NC_081557.1, read as the reverse complement.
AGTTCTCCATCAATCATCTCTCCTTAAGAGTTTTTATATGAAGTTCCTATATAGTTTGCATGGATTCCTAATTTTCAAAAAATATGCTGCGTTTCAGCACTAAACAAGATCTAAACTTGATTTCTAAAGTCTGTCCTAGTTTTTGTATTCATACTTCCTATACTTGGTAATTTTTCTTATGATTTTCTGTGTGTGTGTGTGTGTGTGTGTGTGTTTATGTTGCAAATGTCTATAGAAACTTTGGCAACATTCAAGAAATAATTCCTGTGCCCCGAGCTAAACACTAAGGTTATCACAGTGAACAAAGTAGGTACAGACCCTGCCCTCCGATAGCTTTGTGGGGGATTCAGACAAGCAAAGAGGCAGTTATGGTAGTATGTGAGTAGGTCCTGTGCTCAGAGAGAACGTGTATATGTGTGTGGGGGATGGTACACAGCCCAAAGATACCCCCAGTTCATCACAAATACAGTCTGGGACATCTAGCTAGACCTGATACATCATGAGGGCAGAAGTTGGAGGGAGAGGAAAGAGTGTTTCTGACTTAGCAAACTCCCCAGGCCCAGAATTGAGTGAGGATATGATAAGTTCTAGGAACTGACAAAAGCGTCTTATAGCCGGAAGGGGAGGGGTGGGGTGAGGGAGGAAGGAGAACCCTAAGAGATAAAAGTAGAGGTCAGCTCACGTCAATGTCAAGGAGCTTGACTTAAAGAGCAGAGGGAGTTCCCTTGAAAGGATCTTTAGCAAGAGATGACTTGAGGAGATCTGTGTTATTATAAAAAGATATCTAAAACAGAATTTGCACATTTTTTATAAGTCAGCTTATTCACTTTTGGAAGCTCCAGACGTCTGCAGGTTTACATCAATAGCAGGGACAAAGAACCTTAGCCAGACAGGAACTATTTTAAGACTTTTCACTGTTGGCAGATGGAATTGGTTAATCTTCTCTTTCATAATCTCTTGCAACGGCCAAGTATGTCATCAGTGACCCCTTTAAAAACTTCCACCTGTTAATGTGAAAGGCAAAGCTGGGAAGAACATGGGGAAAAATAAAGGTTGTGCAGAGACTAGAAGTGGGTATATGTAGGGACCTGTTGTTGCTGGTGGAAAACATCTTAAGAATGAAGTTACGTGATTCTGACTTGGCACTAACACATTTGGATTTTTGTTTCAGCGAGGGCTCGTCAGGTTTCAGGCATTATCATATAAAGGAAACAACAACTTCCCCCAAGAAGTATTATCTGGCAGAAAAACATGCATTTGGTTCCATTCCTGAGATCATTGAATATCACAAGCACAACGCAGCAGGTAAGGGAACTGTTCAAACATTTTTCAAATAGAGGGACATTGTGATGGGTTCTTCCTTGGGCAGTTTCAGTTTATAGTTAATTGCAGAATGTGATTAGTCTAAAATTATTGCCTATTAAGGAGTTGAAACATACAAAGAAAAGTGGAAATCATGTTAAGTCTTGTAAAAAGCTGTCTTGATTGTAGGACATGAGATACTCTTGTATACGGTAAATGTTCACATTTCTGGGATTTATACCCTTGGTACCGACAAAGACTCTTTGCTTGACCAAGCTTTAGTTGGGCTCTGGAACCATCTCCTAGACCCATTTGTGCACTTTCTTGTAAAATCCAGTTTTAGCAAGAACTCTGCTAAGCAGCTTAAGCAGAATTCCCACCTTGACATCTGATATCTGCTCACATTCAATATCTGATCAAGTTCCTTATTTTCCACCAGGTGAGGTCTCATCAGGTTGGCTTGTCTTCAGCAACTTCCTTTTAGATTGGTGTATCCCAGAAGCCCGCACTCCCCAGCATTTCTTTATTTTATTTTACTTTTTAAAATTTTATTTATTTTTATTTTTTATTACATTTTTAAATTGTCTTATTAGGATATAATGTATGATTAGCCCTAAGGGCTCCCCAACATTTTCTTAGTCATTTTCCGTCCACTGACCCTAACACTACTCCGTGGCTGTCAATCCCCATTGGTCCACGCTATATTTGGAGTTGAGTCCAATCTCTCTTGAATTCTAAAATCCGATTGCAGCGGTCCCTGTACCAATCACAGTGGTCGTAAGTAAAATCTGCCTTACCATCTTTCGAGGTTTCATTGAATAGTTTCCTTTCTTTAACTGTATGAAGCTAAAACCCTAGATGTGTCTATGTCAGAGTTGTCATGGAAGCTGTGAGACAAGCCCAGGGTTTAGGGCTGTACTATTGGCTTCCAAAGACTGATCATGTCCTGGGCAAGTTTTCCATCTTCCTGAATCTCTGCTATACTTACTATCGGAGTGGGAACAAACCAAACGCCAAAAAACAGAAACCACATTCATGCCCATGCTCTCAGATAATGATAGAAACTGTTATTAGGGTATAATTTAAATATCATAAAAATCACCCATTTAAAGTGTACAATTCAGTGGTCATTAGTATATTTAGAGTGGTGCCAAGTATTACCATAATCTAAGAACATTTTTTAACTTATTTATTTATTTTTATTAATTTCTTTTCAGCGTAATAGAATTCATTGTTTATGCACCACACTCAGTGCTCCATGCAATCCGTGCCCTCTCTAATACCCACCACGTGGTTCCCCCAACCTCCCCCACCCCTGCCCCTTCAAAACCCTCAGATTGTTTTTCAGAGTCCACAGTCTCTCATGGTTCACCTCCCCTTCCAATTTCCCTCAACTCCCTTCTCCTCTCTGTCTAAGAACATTTTTATCATCCCTAAAAGAAATCTTGAATGCATCACTGGTCACCCCCCCGCCCCCTTTCATCAATCCAGCCCCTGGCAACCAGTAATCTATTTGCTGTCTCTACAGATGTGCCTATTCTAGACATTCAAGATAAATGGAATCATACAGTATGTGGTCTGTTGTGACTGGCTTGTGTGACTTAACATTATGTTTCTGACATTTGTCCATGTTGTACCTGTATAAGTGCTCCATTCTTTTTCTTGACAAATAATCAACTGTGTGGTTTGTTTTTTTTTAATCCATTTCATCATCATTCATCAGTTGGTGGACATCTGGCTTGTTTCCACATTTTGGTTGTTAATAATAATGCCGTTGTGAAAATTTGTCTATACGTTTTTACATGAAAATATCTTCTTCACTTCTCTGGGTGACTTCCCTGGGAGTGAATTTTCTGGGTTCTATGTTAACTTTATGTTTAACATGTGAGGAGCCACTTTCATATCAATTTATACCCCAAAGATCTTTTTCTTATCTCTTATTCTGTTATATTTTAGTATTCACATTTCCTTCCTTTCTTTCTTGATTTCTTTCTTGCTTGCTTGCTTGCTTGCTTTCCTGTGTTTGTGTGTTCTTGTATAATTTTTATTCTTCACCATTATCTAAGTTCACTCATTGAGCAGACACATTTTGGGTGCCTATTACATGGCAGGAACTGTGTCTGGCTCTAGGGAAACTATGGTGGACTAGAGAGTTTTTGATCCTGGCTCTCTCAGCTCTTACCGTCTGGTGGGGGAGACAGAGAAGTATGTAACCATTTAGAGTTACCGTGAGGTATGCTGTAACGGAAGAAACAAGGAGTGTTGTGGGGGCTCACGGGAGAGACATCTGCCTTCCTTCGTATTTAGTGCTGTAGGCAACTTACATTAAAGTGTCTAACCTACTTCACCGATTTCCAAAGTGGTTAGTATTCCCAGTTGTTGGCATTTTATTCCATTTTTTCCCCAAATTTTTATTTAATTCTAGTTAGTTAACATATGGCATAATAATTGGTTTCAGGAGTAGAATTAAGTGGTTCCTCACTTACATACAACACCCAGCGTTCATCCTAACTGCCCTCCTTAATACCCTTCACCCATGGAGCCCATCCCCCACCTCCCTCCATCAACCCTCAGTTTGCTCTCTATAGTGAAGAATCTCTCTCTCTCTCTCTCTTTTTTTTTTTTTTTTAATTTTGTATGTTTATCTGAGAGAGAGAGAGAGTGCATGGAGTGGGAGAGGAGCAGAGGGAGAGGAAGAAGCAGACTCCCCACTGGCAGGGGGCCTGATGCGGGGCTAGATCCTGGGACTCCAGGATTATGACCCTAGCTGAAGGGAGATACTCAACCAACTGAGCCCCTCAGGTGTCCCAAGAGTCTCTTATGGTTTGTTTCCCTCCCTCTTTTTTCCTCCCTCCCATATGTTCATCTGTTTTGTTTCTTAAATTCCACAGATGAGTGAAATCATATGGTAGTTGTCTTTCTCTGACTTACTTTGCTTAGCACAATACTCTAGCTCCATCCACATTGTTGCAAATGGCAAGATTTCGTTCTTTTTGATGACTGAGTAATATTTCATTGTTTATATACCACATCTTCTTTATCCATTCATCTGTTGAAGGGCATTTGGGATCTTTCCCGAGTTTGGCTACTGTTGATAATGCTGCTATAAACATTGGGGTTCACGAACCCCTCTGAATCAGTATTTTTGAATCCTTTGTGTAAATATCTACTAGTACAATGGCTAGATTATAAGGCAGAACCCTTTGAGGACCCACATACTGTTTTCCAGAGTGGCTGCACCAGTTTGCATTCCCACCAACAGTGTATGAGAGCGTTCCTTTCTCCGAATCCTCACCAACACCGGTTGTTTCCTGTGTTGTTAATTTTAGACTGGTGCTAAGTTCTGACTGGTGTGAGGTGGTATCTCATTATGGTTTTGATTTGTATTTCCCTGATGCTGAGTGATGTTGAGTATTTTTTCATGTGTCTGTTGGCCATCTGGATGACTTCTTTGGAAAAATGTCTATTTATGGCTTCTGCCATTTCTTAACATTAAACTAACTAGATTAACATTAAATTAACTGGATTAATTTGTTTTTTGGGTGTTGAGTTGGATAAGTTCTTTATAGATGTTGGATACTAGCCTTTTATCTGATATAACATTTGCAAATATCTTCTCCCATTCTGTACCTTTTCGTTTTGTTGATTGTTTCCTTTGCTGTCCAGAAGATTTTATCTTGGGCACCTGGATGGCTCAGTCAGTTAAGCATCTGTTTTTGGATCAGGGCATGATCCCAGGGTCCTGGCATCTAGCCCTGCATTGGTCTCTTTGCTCATCGAAGAGCTTACTTCTCCCTCTTCCTCTGCCTGTGGCTATGCCTACTTGTTCTCTCTCTCTCTCTCTCTCTGTCAAATAAATAAACAAAAATCTTCAAAAAAAAAGAAAAGATTTTTATGTTGATGAGGCCCCAATAGTTCTTTTTTACTTTTCTTTGCCTTGCCTCTGGATTTTTGTCTAGTAAGAAGTTGCTATGGCTGAGGTCAAAGAGGTGGTTTGCTCCCTGTGCTTCCTCTGGGATTTTGATGGTTTCCCATCTCATGTTTAGGTCTTTCATCCACTTTGAATTTATTTTTGTGTATAGTATAAAGAGTGGTCCAGTTTCATTCCTCTGTAGGTTGTTGTCCTGTTTTCTCAACACCACTTGTTGAAGAAACTTTTTTCCTTTGGACATTCCTTCCTGCTTTGTCGAAGATAAGTTGGCCATTATAGTTGAGGGTACGCTTTTGGGTTTTCTATTCTGTTCCATTGATCTGTGTGTCTGTTCTTGTGCCAGTACCATGCTGTCTCAATGATTACAGCTTCGTAATAGAGCTTGAAGTCTGGCATCACGATGCCTCCAGCTTTGCTTTTCTTTTTCAGCGTTGCTTTAGCTATTGGGTCCTGCTGTTGATAGTTTGGAGCCCCATATTTATGCTAAGATTACTAGTATTGAGTTATTCAAGGTGAATCACTTTAATTTTAATAGATTACCATAATTCCCTTTCATAGTTCAGATCATATTTGAAAAGAACACGAAATAATAATTGATAATAGCTGTTAGAAACTTTTCAACATTTTACTTATATTTTGCCTTTTTAAAGATTGTATTTATTTATTTGGGGGAGGCAGAGGGAGAGAGAGAGAGAAGCAGATTCCCTACTGAGCAGGGATCCCAGTGTGGTGCTCGATCCCAGGACAGCAGGATCATGACATAGCCAAAGGCAGACACTCAACCAACTGTGAGCCATCAGGCACCCCACCTTTTAACATTTTAAAAAATGTGTGAGACTACGCTAGCTAGCTGAGTGCTTGGTAAACACTGCGGTATTGAAAAGACAGTGTTTGTTGAGTGAATAAAAACATATATATGTAAAAAAGTTTTTTATGTCTCATAAAAATATGAAATTGTTAATTCAAAGAACAGGATCATCTTCTTCCTGCCTGCTTTCCTTTCTTTTTATATTTTGTTAGCATAGAGCAGAGTTTTGTGTGTATACACAGGATGAGCGCTAAGTGGACGAATGAATGCCCTTTATACATGAGTGTCTAAGTTTAGAGCTTTTACATGCAGAATGATTAAGAATGAGTTCAATTTCGGGGATTCTGGGTGGCTCAGTGGATTTAGCCTCTGCCTTCGGCTCAGGTCATGATCCCAGGGTTCTCAGATCGAGCCCCGCATCGGGCTCTCTGCTTCGGCGGGGAGCCTGCCCCCCACCCCCGCTCTGCCTGCCTCTCTGCCCACTTGTGATCTCTGTCTGTCAAATAAATTAAAAAAAAAAAAATCTTAAGAAAAGAATGAGTTTAATTAAAAAAAAAAGAATAAGTTCAATTCCAATGCTTTCTCTAACTTGCAGGACTTGTCACAAGACTGCGGTACCCAGTCAGTACGAAGGGGAAAAATGCTCCAACCACTGCAGGCTTCAGCTATGGTAACTCATTTTTGTAGTTGCCCTGACTAATTTCCCTTAGAAAAAAACATCCGTTACCGCAAGACCAATTGAGATGTTTAGAATTCCACACAGTAGAACTGTTTTTATCATTGTATAGTATGGGTTTTTAGATGATTGTACTTGTAGCTATGGAAACCCTAGATTTTCTGCTTTCATCCTTATTTATAATTCGGCAGAAAACTTTCTCTTAGTGAAAAACAAACATTACCATGTTATTTCTACAATAAATCAAATCCTTTTCTGGCTCTCAGCAGCTTGATTGGTTACTTACAGTAAAGTAAGGATGGAGGAAATAAAGAAGACCTCCAACCTGACTGTCTTGGTTGCTTCTAGCCAAAGCCTTTTAAACAGAAGATTAAAGGAGAAAGTATTAGGATTTTGTTTTTTTCTGAGTATCTTTAAGCTCTATTATTATTAGCCCATTATTTAGCATCTTCTTGCCTTCTCTTGTTCACTTTGGTTATATTCTGATGGCTTAGTAGGGAGGGAGTACGTCCTCCCCAGGGGATGGAAAGTCACCGTTTGCAGTTTGGGTGTAGGTGGCAAGTCTGTTCTATGTTTAACCATATTATCCTGTGACTTTGACATTGACCCTAGTTGTTGCTTCTCTGTTTCCCACTGATTGATGCTGCGTTCTCCTTATTAAATGTTACCGCTTCCCCCCTCTGTCTCACAGAAAAATGGGAGATCAATCCCTCAGAGCTGACCTTTATGAGGGAACTGGGGAGCGGACTGTTTGGAGTGGTGAGGCTGGGCAAGTGGAGGGCTCAGTACAAGGTGGCAATCAAAGCCATTAGGGAAGGTGCCATGTGCGAGGAAGACTTTATAGAAGAAGCTAAAGTGATGATGTAAGTTACCCTGTTCTTTCTGGTTCCTCTTTTTGCATTAAAAAGTAGCCTCCCACCAGCCAATAGCCCCGCAGGCTTCTTTTCCTATGGTAACTACGTGTATGCATGACTTCTCCCCCCAGGAAGCTGACACACCCGAAGCTAGTACAGCTGTACGGTGTATGCACCCAGCAGAAACCGATTTACATTGTTACCGAGTTCATGGAGAGGGGCTGTCTTCTGAATTTCCTCCGACAGAGACAAGGTCATTTTAGTCGAGATGTGCTGCTGAGCATGTGTCAAGATGTGTGTGAAGGCATGGACTACCTGGAGAGAAACAGCTTCATCCACAGAGATCTGGTAATCTCGACCGCCCGCATTCCCATTCACTGGCCGCATTCCTTTGTAACATTGGGGCAGCAAATGAACGATGATGAATTAATATCTCTGTTCTCAACGGTGTTTCACCGTTATCTTTAAACTTGGTAAATTTAACTTGCCTCGTAATTGAACAGAAAACTCTTGATCACATCTGATACATGTAATGCATAATTACATAGGCAATTGCATTAATAATACATAACTACCTAGGTCATTGTTTCTAAGCAGCTTACTATATATTAACTATTTGATCTCCATAAGAATCTCATGTAAGAGCTAGTCACAACAGTCTTTCTTTCTTTTTTTTTTTTTAATTTTTTTTAAGATTTTTTATTTATTTGACAGACAGAGATCACAAGTAGGCAGAGAGGCAGGCAGAGAGAGAGAGAGGGAGAGAGGAAGGGAAGCAGGCTCCCCTGCTGAGCAGAGAGCCTGACGCGGGGCTCGATCCCAGGACCCTGGGATCATGACCCGAGCGGAAGGCAGAGGCTTTAACCCACTGAGCCACCCAGGCGCCCCCACAACAGTCTTTCTGACCATTGTTGTCTGATAGAGAAGAAAATTAGCTTTAGAGAAGGGAAATGACTGACTGGTCAGGTGATAAATGGGGAAGTTAAGGGTTGACTCCTCCTTTCACTAAATCCTACACTCTTTTCCACCTCACGTGATGTAAGCGGAAGTTAGAACAGAAATTCTTGGTTTATTTTCCTGATTTCTGAAGTCACTGGGAAACCATGGAGGCCCACATTAACGGCTGAAAATACTAGAAAAGGGAGTCTATTATTGATTCTAAAATATTGTGATGGAGACACTTCTTAATTTTTCCCCTCCCCTACTCTGTCTCCCTGTCTCCCCCATTTTTTTCTTTTCTTTTTCTTCTCTGCTTGTTTTTCTCAAATATGTCTATTTTCAGCCTGAAGACAGAACTGTCAGTTTCTGTTAAACCTTGAAGATGATTCTTTCACCAAAAAGCTTGTGATTCTCTACCTGGGACTTTTTAACGTGTTTTAATTTTAACTTTCTTGTCATAAAGCATGGATTCATGTCTTCTGGAATAGCAGCAAAGCATTAAAAAAAATCAAATAATCACTTTAAGCAGGTATTGCTTTTATAGGAATTTAACATATATCAACTCATAGAGTCATTATAATAACCCTAAGAAGTAGATATAGTTATTATTCTCACTTTACAGATGAGGAAACTGAGATATATATATAATAGGATAAAATTACTGACCAGTAGTCAAGTCTACTGTGGAGTCAGGATTTGAACCCGGGGAATTTGGCCCTAGAGTCCACACTATAGCTACTGTGTGCTGCGATCTTCAGACTTGGGGCATAATAAAGAGCTGATTGACTTTCAGTTGTGTTTTAGGGTAGTTATCTAATCTCTCTTGGGTTCTTTTTCTACATCTATAAATTGTGGGTGGGTTATAATATTGGTTTACTCACAAGACTGTTCCCCACCCCCCATCTTTACTGAGCCATAATTGACAAAATTGCATGTATTGAAAGTAAAGAACATCATGACTTGAGATATGTATACAGTATGAAATGATTATCAAAGTCAAGTTAATTATATCCATACCTCACATGCAGGGAGAATGCTTAAGGTGTGCTCCCTTAGTAAACTATAAGGAAGCAAAGAAGTATTATTAATTATAGTTATCATGCTATCCTTCAGATCTTCAGAACATACTGAGTTCTACATTTTTTTTTTTTTTAAAGATTCCATATACAGGGCACCTGGGTGGCTCAGTGAGTTAAAGCCTCTGCCTTCAGTGCAGGTCATGATCTCAGGGTCCTGGGATCCAGCCCTGCATCTGGCTTGATCTCAGGGTCCTGGGATCAAGCCCTGCATCGGGCTCTCTGCTCAGTGGGGAGCTTGCTTCCTCCTCTCTCTCTGCCTCCTTCTCTGCCTACTTGTGATCTCTGTCTGTCAAATAAATAAATAAAATCTTTAAAAAAAATTTGTAAAGATTCCATATACAAAGGATATCGTAGAGTATTTGTCTTTCCATCGGGCCTCTTTCGTTTAGCATAATGCCTTCCAGGTTCATCAGTGTTGTCACAAGGACAAGATTTTTTTTATGGCTGAATAATATGGCACTGTATAGATAGACGACATCATCTTTATGCGCTCATCGTTGATGGACAATTAATTATTTTGTAGCTTGGCTATTGTTGGTAATGTTCCTATGAATATGGGAGTTCAGACATCTCTTTGAGGTACTGATTTCATTTCTTTTTCTTTTTTCTTTTATTTTTTAAAATATTTTATTTATTTATTTGACAGAGATCACAAGTAGGCAGAGAGGCAGGCAGTGAGAGAAGAGGAAGCAGGCTCCCTGCTGAGCAGAGAGCCTGATTCGGGACCTGATCCCAGGAGCCCAAGATCATGACCTGAGCCGAAGGCAGTGGCTTAACCCACTGAGCCATGCAGGCGCCCCCATTTCTTTTTCTATATAGTTGGAAGTGGAATTGCTGGATCATATGGCAATTTTACTTTTAATTTTTTGAGTAAACTCTGGCCTGTTTTCCATAATGGCTGTAGCAATTTACATCCCACAAATAGTATACAAGGGTTCCCCTTTCTCCATTTTTTCTTTCTTGACAACTTTTGTCCTCTCTTGTGTTTTTGGTAATAGCCATCCTGACAGGTGTGAGGTGACATCTCATTGTGGTTTTGATTTGCATTTACCTAATGAAAATGATGTTGAACACCTTTTCATGGACCTGTTGGCCATTTGTGGGTTGTTGTTGTTTTTTTTAATTGTATATTCAGGTTCTTTGCTTCTTTTAAAAATTGGATTATTTGCTTTTTTGGTATTGAGTTGTGAGAGTTCTTTATGTATTTTATATATTAGCTCTTTATCAGATGTGTGGTTTTACAAATCATTTTTCCTATTCTGTAGTTTCCCTTTATATTTTGTTGATTGTTTCCTTTGCTGTGCAAAGGTTTTTATTCTAATGTAGACCAATTATCTATTTTTGGTTTTGTTGCTTGTGCTTTTGGTGTCATATCCAAAAATTCACCAGTGAAACCATCTGGCGCCAGGCTTTTCCTTTGCAAGACTGTTTTAAAGATTGCATTACGTGACTGGTGCAAAGGACTCTGTATGGTACATGTGATATAGATAACATTCATTATTGTTATTATGCTCAGTGATGGTAAAGAACACATCTGTCATTTTGAAAGTTGTGAACTAAGCATCTTCCTCTTTTTCTGAACTTTCAAAACTGATGAAAATCGAATGCCTACATGAGTGTGGCAGACTACATCTGTCCACACAGACCATATCTGGGTGAAAGCAATTCTGATAATTTTAGGCTTATGATATTGACATTACCGTGGTAGGTTTGTGTCACCCCTGAAGGAAAGATTCTGATGCTCCTATCGTTTGGGCAAAGAATGCTGTTGACCATGACGTGAAGTAATAATGAGGTATCCCTATAGCAAGATGGGGGCAAATCGGGGAACTTCAGAAGAGACTCTTGGGCGCCTGGGTGGCTCAGTGGGTTAAGCCGCTGCCTTCAGCTCAGGTCATGATCTCAGGGTCCTGGGATCTAGTCCCGCATCCCGCTCTCTGCTCAGCGGGGAGCCTGCTTCCCTCTCTCTCTCTCTGCCTGCCTCTCCATCTACTTGTGATTTCTCTCTGTCAGATAAATAAATAAAATCTTAAAAAAAAAAAAGAGAAGAGACTCTTAAAATGCATTCAGCAGGAATAATCTCATATAAGTGGAATTGCCTCATGCAGAGAATAGAGCGCTAGAAATGTCAGGAAAAAAATGCATCTTAGCCCATACTTTGTGGCATTAAAAATATTACCATGTTTTCCTCCTGAGAAATACTATGTCTTTTTCCCAAACTGTTTTCTTGAGTTTTGTGCTCTTAAAGAATAGGCAAGAAAATATAATTTAAATAATTCAGAATTATATTTGACCAATTCCATATGACATATCACAACATACTGGAAACATTATAAAAGACAAGGTGAACTATGTTACACATGGCTGTTTTGTTCTGCTTTGTTATGTTTTTTGGCTGAGATTGGGATGACCAATTACTGAGCAAAGCTGTTGGGTGAAACATCGGTTACCTATCACTTTGATTATTGTGTGTTATTAAATTCACCTAATGAGAACCTGGATTAAGTACTTCGAGAGATGTTGTCATTATCAATAAGAAAATCTGACAGTTTAATAAGAATAGAAATGGGAGGGGAAGAAAGTAGTTTGACCTTCTTAGTCTTCGTTTAGGGATGACAGTTGGCAAAGTTATATAATTGTGCCTTAATTGCACATATGACTTTCTGACCTCTCTTTCTACTCATTTTTTCAAATATATGTTGGAGACATTTCCACAGGAATAAACTGAATTTATAAAAAGACGTTCCCACCTTCTGTAAATGTTGACTGGGTTATATTAAATTTAACATAAACAGAATTTATATTTTTCTACTTTATAAAACTTTGTAACTAATACACCATTGAAATGTTGTTTTCCAGGCTGCCAGAAATTGCCTAGTTAATGAGGCCGGAATTGTAAAAGTATCAGATTTTGGAATGGCCAGGTAAGGCTGAGTCTATGTAAATATTTTCTATAAATTTCAGGTTTAATTAATATGTACCTCTGAAGGTTCAGAAAGCCTGATTTTTTTTGGTTTTTTTTTTTTGCAGTTTGTGTCAACTTCTTTTTCTGAAGCTTATTGAAGAGCTGTTTTTAAACCACATCTTTTGTGATATTAGCAAAATATTTGTAGTATCCATCATTTTCATAGGAAGGCTAATTGATTTTTCTGCTTTTTAGTGTGTTTTTGATGGAAGGCAGTAAAATAAATTAGATTATATTTGGAAAAGTTTCCTTGCTGAACCGATCTGTTTTACTGTTATTGTGAGCTTTTTCCCAGGTGACAAATTGTTGGGAAATTATGACTGCTTTATGCTTTATTATGAGGCATCAGATGATAGTCACATCAGCTTGTAGAATCAATAAACATGGGGGTGGGGTGGGGGAGCCTGGGTGGCTCAGTCATTAAGCATCTACCTTCAGCTCAGGTCGTGACCTCAGGGTCCTGGGATCAAGCCCCGCATGGGGTCTCTGCTCAGCAGGAAGCCTGCTTCTCCCTCTCCCACTCCCACTCTTGTGTTCACTCTCTTGCTGTGTCTCTCTCTGTCAAATAAATAAATAAAATCTTAAAAATCTTAGAAAAAAAAAGAATCAATAAGCATGGGAGTAATCTTCAGTGATGAAGTATAAAGGAAATCTTGTTAGCGGTTCTGAAATAAATAAATTCATTAAAAAACAGAGTATACATCGTGATGTTAGTTATACTGTCCACTAGGTGGGAGTATAGCCTGTTAAAGATTCTACTTTCATTTCTCCCTGGCCTGGGTTAGATTTCTGGAGTCTTTTGTTTTCACAGAAATGCGTTTAGGGGTAAAGTTCTTAGAATACCCAGTCTGTTGTGGTTTTATTCTCTTAATTTTTATAATTTAAATAGAGTGTTAGATAAGACCTTTAAAAAGTATTGTTTGTCCTTTCCCTCCTCTGCGTCCATCACTCATCCGTATGTCCATCCTTAAAAATATGAGGTGCTGGGGTGCCTGGGTGGCTCAGTCGGTTAAGCTTCGGCTTTCGGCTCAGGTCATGATCTCAGGTCCTGGAATTGAGCCCTGAGTCGGGCTCTCTGCTCAGCAGGGAGCCTGTTTCCCCTTCTCTCTCTCTGCCTGCCTTTCTGCCTACTTGTGATCTCTGTCTGTCAAATAAATAAATAAAATCTTAAAAAAAAAAAAATGAGGTGCCTACTATGTACCAGGGTGTTAGGTTGAATGACAGCAGGAATAAGGCATATGAGCCCCCGCCGTACACAGCTCATATTCAGGAAGAGAGAAAGACCTGAGAGCATCACAAAGAGAAAAACAAAGTGATGTGACCGAGAGGCAGTCAGTGTACCAAAGCCTCAGGCCCACAACACTTTTTTTGTTCAGCTTGTGAGCCAACAATGTTTTCCAATTTTTTTTTTCTTTAAGATTTGATTTTTTTGAGAGAGAGAGAGAGACAGGGCAACCGAGATAGCAAGAGAAAGCTCAAGGAGGGAGGAGAGGGAGAAGCCGACTCCCCTCTGAGCAGGGAGCCCAAAGTGGAGCTTGATCCCATAACCCTAGAATCATGACCTGAGCCAAAGGGTGTCGCTTAACTGACAAAGCCACCCAAGTGCCCCTGGTTTTCCAATTTTTAAATGGTTGGCAAAAAGTAAAAGAATTTTAGGACACATGAAAAATATCTGAAATTTGGGGTGCCTGGGTGGCTCAGTTGTTAAGCATCTGCCTTTGGCTCAGGTCATGACCCTAGAGTCCCGCGAGCGGGCGCCACATCGGGCTCCCTGCTCAGCAGGGAGCCTGCTTCTCCCCCTCCTGATCTCCCTTCTCGGTGTCTCTTTCTCTCTGTCAAATAAATAAATAAAATCTTAAAAAAAAATCTGAAGTTCAAATGTCTGTGTCTGTAAATACTGGGACACAGCCTCACTCATGATGTGTTATCTATGGCCACTTTCACACAATGAAGGCAGATTTGGACAGTGGTGACAGAGTATATGGCCTGAACAGTAGATCATCTTGTCCTTATTGATCATCTCGTCCTTTACAGACAAAATGTGCTCCCCCTGAGCTAGAGGTCATGTGGGGCTGGGGAGGTGGGTGGACTCTGAGTGATGGCACAGACGGGGTGATGCTCACTACGTCCGGGCTCTGGAAGACATCTTGGAGACTGGGATATTTGGATAGAGACCAGAAAGCCCGAAGCAACCAACGAGGTAGAGATCTGAGGATAAAATATCCCAGGGGGAAGAAACAGTGGGTATGAAAGCTTGAAATCTGGGACAAGCCTGGGTCACCTCAGCACCAGGTCACACAGGCTGGGTTTAGCTTAACATGAGAGCAGGACTGTTGCCTGTCGGAGCAGAACTTACCCCGTGCTCTTCATGTGCTTTTTGTGAAGACTTTCCTCTGACAGGCTGTCCTCCCGTTTCCCATGCTGGGTTTTTACACATCTGGCTTTCAGAAAATCTGTGCTTCTGCCTCAGCCCCTCTGGAACACTCAGACCCCCTGACGGACAGGCACGTTGATCCCACTCACAGTGGCTTGTTCCCATGCATCGGGGAAGTTGGTGTGATTATATGGCTGCGTTCTCACAGCTTTTAGAAATTAGCTTTGGGCGCCTGGGTGGCTCAGTGGGTTAAAGCCTCTGCCTTCGGCTCAGGTCATGATTCCAGGCTCTTGGGATCAAGCCCCACATCGGGCTCTCCGCTCCTTGGGGAGCCTGCTTTCTCCTCTCTCTCTCTGCCTGCCTCTCTGCCTATTTGTGATCTCTGTCTGTCAAATAAATAAATAAAATCTTAAAAAAAAATTAGCTTTATGTGTTCATATACTACGTAAGCACATTCCTTTTGTAAATACGTATGGAGCACATTACAGAAAGGGCCTCAGTCTCCATCTCTACCTCCCAGATCCAGAGTCCTCCCCAGAGGTAGTCAAAGTTCTCAGGCTGTGTGTGTCCTTCCAGAAGGACGTAAGTATGTGTGCATAGCAAAAATTACAGAGTATCGTTTTGAGTGTGTGTGTGCGCGTGCGCACGTGAGGGAGGGATGTCATGGTATATAAATCCATACTCCTCCATTTACCTCTGTCATTGTGCAATTTGCTTTTTTCACTTGCTGTGGGTTTAACTTGTACCCCGTGTACTCGTGGGGGCCGAGAGCACATGTGCCTCCAAACACTCTGCACCACTTCCTTTAGAGCAGCTCTGCTTTAGATGTTTTACGTGTGGGGCCTTTGGGTTACATTTTGTTTAAAGAACAGAATTGCTTACCAAAAAAAAAAAAAAAAAAAAAAAAAAACCTTAGCCAACTCTTTTATTGTGTCCTGCCTCTATTGCCTCATAAAAAAGAAAAACACACAGAAAACGGAAGTGCAGCTACGAATGTTACCATGTATCCCTCTCAAGCTGAGAGGAAGATGGAAATCACCAGGCGTGGCCACGGAGGCAAACATTTAGCTTCAACCGGATGCTCGTTGGACTTCAGTCAACTGTGTTTTTGATTCTAAGAGGGGGGGAAAGAAGGTAAAGAACATGTAGATCATAAACCAGAGGTGTAAACCTGTGGCGTGTCTTCCTTTAGGTATGTTCTGGACGATCAATACACAAGTTCTTCCGGTGCAAAATTTCCAGTGAAGTGGTGTCCACCTGAGGTGTTTAACTACAGTCGCTTCAGTAGCAAATCAGATGTCTGGTCATTTGGTAAGAACACGGTCCATTTTCCCCCAGCTCTAATCTGAACCGTAAGTGGATGCATCCTTTGGTGATCCTTTATCCTTTTCTAGGTGTTTTAATGTGGGAAATATTCACTGAAGGCAAAATGCCTTTCGAGAAAAACACCAACTACGAAGTGGTAACCATGGTTACGCGGGGCCACCGACTCTACAGGCCGAAGCTGGCATCCAAACATGTGTATGAGGTGATGCTGAGATGTTGGCAGGAGGTAAAGAAAAAAAAAAAATGTTGTGCTTTCCTTCTCCCATCCAAGTACTAACCAGGCCCGACCCTAGTTGTGCTTTCCTTCTGAATCTTGAAAACACTTAGGGATCTGGGCTTGGTGGATTAATCATGCGTGGTCTCTACAGCCTAGGGAGTTAGTGCATGTGTTACACGATTTCAAACTAGGTAGAACACCAGCCCTCTCAAGTCAGTTCCAAATAATGGGAAGAAAAAGGTGAAGAAGCAGAAAATGATAATAATTAGGATCATAAATTCAGGCTGCCGTCCCTCTCCCAAGCGGAAGTCCTGTCATGGTTGCCTGAGTCCGGGATGCGGGGAATGAGTCCTGAGAAGCAGCTCTTCTCTCACTGGACTACTTGTAGTGTTGAATTATTACGCTTTCACCAGAGGGGGTTTCTTTCACCAAACCTCAACTTCCCCCAGATCTCTTGACTCACAGTCTTTGGAAGTTTTCCTTCCTGGTGTATTGAAATGGCACCTTGTAGAAAAGATGAGACACCATAATAATTTTTGAAAGATAATAATATTAGCTTTATTGTGTGATAGGCACTGTAGTAAGTGCTTTAGATATACTTCTCAAAACAACCTTTAGAGGTGCAGAGATTTTTACTATAACCACTTTGTGGATGAGGAGACCAGGGCTCCTGAAGTTGGCACTTGCCCAAGGCCATTTTGCTACAGAGAAGCAGAGCCCATGCTTTTGGTCTCTTACTGTAATGTCTCCAAAGGAACACTGATTGGGGTGGGAGAGGCCTGGGCAGGAAGTGTTGGTGGGGGTAGGAGAGGACAGCGTGAGAAAGGCAAGGCAGTGATAATGAGTGTGGTGTGCGTACAGGAGGGTAGAGATTGTTCTGATGGAGCAGAGAGCCCACGTGAGGGTTTTGTGGAAAATGAGATAGAGTAGCAAGAGGATGGGAGAGGGCAGGTTATAGAGGGCACCGCAAATTAGCAAGACTTGATTTTGCAGGCAATAAAGAGCCCTGTTAGATTCTTGAATGGAGACACAAAAGGAATGTTATGGAAATGTGTGTCCACCAACAGTACATGTAGGTGAGGGTAGACCCATTTGGAGACACCTAAGTGTTCAAGTCCCAAAACAAGGAGTGTCTTACACTTGTGTGCTATGTTATGTGAGTTTGAATGTGAGAAATTATTTTGGGGTTGGATTCTGGAACCCACAGTTTCTCTTTGATTTTCAATTGTAGAAACCAGAGGGAAGGCCTTCCTTTGAAGATTTGCTGCGTACAATAGATGAACTAGTCGAGTATGAAGAAACTTCTGGAAGATGAGTGGTGTTTTGACCCATGGCTTCCAGATTCCACAGCATGAGGAAGAAATGGCACTTTGTGGCTAACTTCTAATTTATTTAGCACTTGGACATATAGACAGTTTTACTTACAAAGTGGAAAAACCTAAAGCATTTGCATCTAGACCAGTCCTAGTTCTGGGACTGAATCTTTTAGGTTATGGAAATGTTGCCTGAGAGATGGTGATTAAAAACACTCACTTTTTTCCATCCCACAAATATTTGAGTGCCCACCACGTGCTAGATACGATGCCTAGACCCCAAGGTTTTCCCATTTTAGGGGTATATATGGGGCCATGTTGGCTGATGTCCGTGGAAGGTCAGGATATTTGGGAAGGGAAAGGGAATTAGAGCCTTTTTCCTGCAACCTTTCTCTTTCCTTTGGCTTCTACAGAAATCTGGGCCTGAGGCATTGTCTAGAATGTGGGTTCTGGATGAATCAGAAACCCATCTTGGATAAGTACCCCTCTTCTGTTTTGAAAACATCTGTTTTTCAAGACTGCCATTAGTATTACATTAAAAAATATTTGTATGCTGTATATATTGTAAATATATATAATATATAAAGGTATATATTTATAAGAAACGTGTTGTCTTTTATTTAAAAATTTTAATTCGGTAATGTATGGACTTACCTTTTTAGGACTAGGGACTATGCCTTGCAGCTGTCAGTTTCTCTTCCCCTGGAGATCAAATATTCCTTACTGAAGAAAAGAAAGTCTGGACCTTTCTACCATTAATGCCTCCTGCCACATAGGCAGGCATGTTTGGGAGTGCCTGTCTAATTTCAACCCCCAACCAGGCCTATGTTTGGGTGGAGTGAACCTGCCCATGTTATCCATCACTAATTGGTGTTAGGTAAAAATGGAACTGGGGCAGGGCGCCTGGGAGCCTCAGTCAATTATAAGCGTTCACTTTCGGCTCAGGTCATAATCCAGGGTGCTGGGACCGAGTCCCACATTATGCTTCCTGCCCAGCAGGGTGTCTACCTCTCCTTCTCTGCTTCTCCCCCCACTCATACTTTTCTATCTCTTGCTCTCAAACAAATAACTTATAATAAAAAAGATTGAACTAGAAGCCATTAATGATTTTCTACATCTTCAGAATCTGCCCCAAGACACAGATGCTGTGAGTGGGGGTGCTGGGCTCTGGGGCAGAATGCTGAGGTGACATTCATGACAGAGCCCGCCCCCACTGCAAGCAAGACCCAGGGGCAAGCGCAAATTCTGGCAGAGACCAGGACAAATGGAGAGCCTGGTGTGTAGAGCTGTCTCCAGATGGGGTTCTGGAGATCTGGTTGGACTTGGGTTCCTGGATCCGTGAGATTGTCTGGAAGAGCCTCACAGTAGACCCTATGTTCAAGTTTATTTGAGTGCGTTTCTGACCGTTCTCACGATCTCTGACCAAGACTCCAGCTGAGCTGGAAACTTCATTTCTCACGAGCCCAGAAGAAACAGTCTCTGTTATTGATATGACAGGCCATGTATTGCCACACACCTTTTTTTCTTTTTGGAGTTTTTTGTTTTTGATATTATGAGGGTAGAAAGCTGAGACACATACAACACAGGGCCTTACTGTAGGAGTTTCAGCAGCTCTGGGCACTACCATGGTGTCCCCGGGGCCACAGGTGCCGTGGGAACACAGAGCTGTCCAACTGGCTGCCCTGAGCGGTACCTCCCTAAGACCCTGGAGAACCATCTCTTTCCTTCTGGTCTGTCCATCCACGGAAAGCTATCTTCTATCCTTCCTTCTCCTCCTTATAATGAAAAAGAACAAAACAAAACAAAAACCCACCTTAAGTCTCGTCACAGTCTGTTTGCCACTTTCCTCCTCATCTTCCTGTTTAACCGTACCCCCATCTTACACGCACCCCCCCCTTTTAACCGAACTGTAGCTCCTTCAAGGAGTTGGCCATACTCGTCATACTTGAGGGTGAGTGCTGTCGTTTAGATCTTTCTCCTTCACCTGGACTCCTCCCACACCCCCGTCCTGTCCCATACCTCCCTTTTCACCTGGAGCAGCCGTATTCCAAGTGCTGGGGGGTGCTGAAGAAACGTGAGGACCAAGTACAGTTCTTGTACTCATCGTTGCGCGCACTTCTGATGGAAGAACAAGACGGTTGCTCCCTTGTTCTTTTGGGAACAACTTTTTGCAACATTTGGGAACATCTCCTTCAAAAGAATCTTTACATTTTTCACCCAAACGTAGCAGAAGGTTTTGTACGAAAGCACAAGAAAGGCAAAAAGTGAAGTAAAAATAGAAGAATCCACCCAGAACGCTTCAAGAGATCTTAATCTATAAAGCAGGAAGTAGGAAGGGCAACATGCACATGCTCTGTGCCCATTAGAATTGTTCCCTTTAGTTTTGATTTTTGATTATATTTTCCAAAGGGATGACGTGAAACTCCTAAGTACATTTTTTTTTAAAAAATCTATGTTGCTTTTGTATTTCTCAGCCAGGGCTCAGTCACCTTTGAGGTATATTATTGAATTGGCTTTCTATCCCCACAGGAAAAAAAAAATGAAGTTTCCATAATATGGTCCTTGAAGTGTCAGTCCTGAGTAGGAGGACAGAACATTCTAGACTTTATACTCCAATACCTAGAATCGAATTCTGCTTCTACCACTAACTGTGTCCCTCGTCCTATCTGTGGGTCGGTTTCCTTCTCTGTCCAGAGAGGGCAGTTTGATTAAGTGATTTTTTAGGTCTCTTGCATGAAAATTTTGTGACTTCTTGAAACTGGCGTTTGCTGGAGTCACCCACACAGTTTGGAATGAGGAACCAAGGGCAGCCGCCCTCAGAGATCTGGATGGAGATTACTGAGCTTGCTTATATAGGCCATTGGGTTGTCATTCACACACTTCTCTGAGGTTTTTAGAACAGGAAAATAGGTGGGGTTAACTCTGCTCGTGAGAAACACCTCGGGCAAGCTATGATTTCAGTTAAAAGATGTGTTTTTGTGACTGGAGCGTCGCTGAAGAACTGAAGGCTGTCTGGTGTGCTCCCTGCAGAGTCACAGCCATGATTCTTTCCACCTGTAAGTAAGATGGCTTCGTCCTTCCCCTCCAGGGCTGGTTCTGGGCATGTTACTTAACTCTTGATCGCCAGAGGATGGCACGATGCTTGTGCAACTTTCAGGAGAGTTTCCCCCGCTGTTGTGATGGGGTTTTGTGTGTTATTCAAACCACCATTGTAGTGATGTAATGTTGGCAAATGCTCAGCGTGGAGAAGGCAAAGGGAAACAAAACAATGTCCTTCATTCTGTGTGTGCATGGAAATGCAGTTTGAAAAGTGTTTGTTTGTAGGGCCATATGGAATGGGAAGAGTGCCTAGCTGAAGGCTGGGAGACCCAAGTTTCAGCTTCTGGATTGGCTCGGTGATTAACCTTTGGCCACTTCTTGTGTCAGGTCCTTCTCTGTAAAACGGTACCCTGTCTCTGTCCACCTGCCAGCAAGAGAGCATAAACACTAGCTAAAAATGACACATCCTTCATGATCTTAATTTTGGAGTTGCTGTGGAACACTGTTAAGGTCCACGTACAATTTTGAAAATGCTTATTAATTCAGCTCTATGAGGGCCTTATACACAAAATATCGTTAGAACTCAAGGAAGGAAAATGCTGTCTTTGAATTTAATTCTGGATGACTAGAGGACCCAGCTTTAGCAAAGCCCAGTCATATCAGATTAAAGCCACCAAAGACGAGCTAACAAAGCTTTTGGCATTT
This sequence comes from Mustela nigripes, assembly GCF_022355385.1. NCBI lineage: Eukaryota > Metazoa > Chordata > Mammalia > Carnivora > Mustelidae > Mustela > Mustela nigripes. Next base: position 242,730,689 of record NC_081557.1, on the reverse strand, counting down.
CTGATTTTTCAGTGGCAAAAGGAAACACTGGTGGCAATCTGTCAATGTCACCTGCTCAAGCCACATCACCTCCCAGGACCCAACCCTTGATGGTAGAATCTGTAAAAAATAAACCAGGCTATTCCAGTTGTACTGACCTGAATATAACTTACAGTCTTGATCCCCTCATAGACGAAATGGGGCTGCCCGTTATCAGAATTACAGATTTAACCAGAGCCAAGCAGAAAGAGCTAAGAAGCAACATTTTGTGTCTCCCACCACCCCCTGATGGTAGAACGAAGGTGAGCAGTGACTTAATCATCTTTTTATTAAAAGCTGTGTGAGCATCTGTACCTCATTTCTCCTGAGGTTAGAACCAGAGAAAAGACTGTAAATTTTAACAGGAAAGATTTGGTTATATATAAAATAAATAATGACAAGGGTTGAGACAGGATTAGTTTGCCAAAGGGATTAGATGAGAGACTCCCTCTCAGCGGGGCTATTGTGAGGGTCCTTCTGGCTGGCCCGGAAGGGCATGGATTTGATGAACATTCACCATCTCTTCCAGCTTCTGGTAATTTGTTCCATGTAACTATCCCTTGTTTATTTCTGCCATAAACCCCCCTGAAGACATGGCTCTATTTGCTTCTGGGTAAAACACTTAAGTGTTTACCATTGATGAAAGAAAACCAAGAGATGCCTCCAGGTGTATTCCTGCTCATCAAAAAGTGTCTGTATGTGTTTGCCAAGCCAGAGTCATTTGCCAAGTATGTTTGTTGTTTTAAGAGCTGTCATAGAAGTCTCGCCTGATAGGCTGCTATAGCGGAGGAGAGCATGGAGAAGGTGAGATATTGGTCGGACTGCGTGGTGGGGAGAGCCTGAGCGAGGTATTAGAGTGCTGCTCCCGTGAAGCTTAATTTGTGAAACATCACTGGGTATGGTCAAGGTTCCTACCCACTAACTGTGGTCCTGAGGACAGAGCAGCCCAGTAGCATTATTTAGAGGACAAAGCCCAGGGAGAACGAGGAGTTTGGGAAACGCCCCTCTTCCTTCCCCCCTACCTCATTTTCACCTGATTTCTCTGCCTTTCTTTTCTTCCCAATTTATGAAGTAGAAGGGGGGAAAATGATGTATATGAATGATTCTTAAATCTTAGTGCACCTGAAGCATGGATGGGATACTGACAAAAATGGTCCATTTCCAGACTCCCCTCCCTATAGATCTGGGGGTCAGGTATGCACACCTGATCACATGGCCTTTCTAGGGCCCCTATGTTTGAAAACCCCTCTCATTCCTTGTATTTGATTTCTACACCAACCCTACCAAGTTATATTTCTGTCTTTACTATTTTTTAAGATTTTTAAAAAATTTATTTGACAGACAGAAATCATAAGTAGGCAGAGAAGCAGACAGAGAGAGAGAGAGAGAGGAGGAAGCAGCTTCTCTGCTGAACAGAGAGCCTGACGTAGGGCTCCTTCCGACCCTGGGATCATGACTTGAGCCGAAGGCGTAGGCTTAACCCACTGAGCCACCCAGATGCCCCTTTACTATTATTATTAATATGAAGATAAAGAGGGCAGCTGCACAGCGACCTCTAAGATGGCCCCAGTGGTGTCCACCTCCCAGTGTTCACCCCTTATGCAATCCCTCTCCTCGGGTCTGAATCGTACCTGGTAACTCACTTCTCATGAGTAGAAGGTGATAAAAGTGGTAGAGTGTCTTCTCCGAGGTGAGGTTGTCTAAGGACGGTGGCTTCTGACTTCGTGCTCCTGGGCTGTGTCTTGGGTTATTGGCTGCCAGGCCGTGAGCATTCTCAGGTGGCCTGAGGAGGATCCCCGTCATGAGGAATGGATGCTGGCACCATGGCTTGCCGACAGCCATGAAAGCAAACGTGGAAGTGGATCGACTCAACTTGACTCCAGTCTCATGAGCTTCGTGAATTTCTCCACCTTTAACTCTAAGCACCCACCTAAGCCATGCCTGGGCTCCCGACCCACAGAAACGGTGAGATAATAACGATTTGTTTCCAACAACAGATGATGAATTCGGCGGCCAAAGCAGGAAGAACCGTTGGACCAAAATCAAACATGGCCACTTCTACCATTATTTTGCCTCCTGTTGGAGGTGTTCCCCTTGACCAAACATAGAGAATTTCCTCAAGTTACCATGAACACTAGCAGATCTGTCTTTTGTTTTTAAACAACTTTGATCCCCCTGTTACTGCCTAAAGTCTGTCGTAATAATGATACCGGGGATGACGACGTCTGTGAGTTTCCATGTCTCCCAGCATGCTGAGATCCCCCCCACTGTTCCTCCGCGAAGCCCACTGGCCAGTGTCATCTGTGCACTTCCTGCCACTGAGGGTCAGTGGACTCTGCTTCCGGCACAAGTGCCAACCCCGTCAGCAGTTCCTGTGGCTGAGCACTTCATATCACGAGCTGGCTCCCTGTCTTGAGTGTGATATTTGTGAACTCATCACGAATTCGGAGGTCACAGACATCAGTCTTCTAGAAAATTCTGCTCTGAGACCTGGGGGCAGAACGGAGTTGTCTGCAAGACACTCCGTCTGCCTCACATCAGCTCATTCCTGGGGAAAAAAAAAAAAAAATCAATCTTCTTACACAGAGCAAACAATGGCTTCAAGATGCAGGAATATTTGGTGCCTTCGGGGGTGCTCTGGCTAGGATGGGATCAGATGTGCGGTCTTCAGAGAGGCTCTGCCTTCCCTCATCCTTTATACGCCCTGGACACCATCACCCCTGCTGCCCAGAATCCCACCCAGCTTCTGAGGCTTCTAGAGGCTCCTCACTCCTTCCCCACACCCACGGCCCCCTCGGGCCCCAGCCTGGCCAAGTACCCCCAAATGTATCAGTTGACTGTCCCAGGAGCTGGGAACTTGTGTTCTGTTAGGATCCCCTAGAAGTAGCTCTTCCTCTTACTTTAAGGGAAGACTCAAGATGATGTCAAAAACAGTTTGGGGCTTGACATAGGGTTAACTTCTTTTGTCAATACAAGCGAAAAGACTGACCTTTCCGGTGACTATCCTTTCTTAGAAGCAGGGACATTTTAAAATCAAAAGGAAACACCCTGGAGTGTGCTTCTAGAATTCCTCTTAGAAGGAGCGTCTTTTTAATATCAAGGGGAAGTGTATACACAAGGCAAGGATAATTTAATAGCTCAAATATATAGAGGGCATACACTCAGAAAAAAGGATAGCTTTCTAAACTGAATAAACATTTCTTGGAAAAACTCAGTGTCTGACTTCTTCCCTCCTTCCTTCCCGTCCTCCGTCCTGTCTGTCCTGCCTTCTTCCTTTCCTCTTTCCTCCCTCCGAACCCCACGGCTGTGGATTCTTGGTTCAGCGAAACCTTTCGGAAGCCTGATCAGAGGTAGAATTTCACGCTAAAGGAAAGCTAGCTGGGCGTCCCCCTTCCCAGGTGACATTGGTTAAGTCCATTAAAATGTGTTTGCTTTTAAAAGGTCCTTAAGAAACAGAATTTACGATCATCATGAGGACGTTGGGTCTTTCTGGGAATTTCTGGCAACAATGGCACCTAGCTTGCAGTGAACATCGAATCAATCACTCAGAGCCATTTCCCCAAAGCCACAGGCTTTCATTTTCCTCCATGCCCTTCAGCTGCACACACAGCTGCCACCAGAATTCCTCGCCTTAAAACCACAGCCTGGAACGTGTGGGTTGGGCGACTCAACTAGCCCGCCCCCAGGTTCAAGACAGCTCTCGAGACCGAGCCAGTTCTTTCAGTTTTCAAATAAAAAGCAGCCGCCATCTGCCAGTGATGACCAAATTCAGAAGGAATAAATTTCACTTGAGGCTCTGATTCAGAATGAAACAGTGACGTCGGACATGCCAGGGGATGAAGATGAGGTTAGGCTGATGTAAACCTCAGAACACTAGAAACGGAGGGAAAGCCACCAACTTTGCTTCCCAGAGGGCTGGGGCCACAGCCTTGTATCCGACAGGTGTTTGGGAGCTGGGGGAGGCGACCTTGGAGCTGTTCTGAGAAATGGTGCTTCTCACATTTGCTCCCTTCCAGTGCCCCCTGGTGGAAGCCTGTTCCCCCACAGCCTCGTTGTGGCCACCCACCCCCGTCCGGAGGCGCCAGGAGCCTTGTGCCAGGGAGACAAGTGTGGAAAAAAGGATTCCCAGGAAGGAACATGAGCCCCAGCTCAAAGGGGAGGTTGGACTGCCTAACCCATGAGAGATGTGTCATTCCGAAAGGTCACAGGGATTACACCAGGACGTGGTGCCCTTTTCCTGATTTGCAGGGACCTGGGATATAATTAAAGATACTTGCCAGGGGAATAAGAAGCAGGTGAAAAGATCAGCGCAGGCATAAGCCTGGGAGAGGAAGCACCGGCTGGCTCCTTCCTGAGATAATCCTCAACCCTTCCAGCGGGCAAATAGTCATTGCCCATCTCTGGGGCATTTTAGTCTCTCTGGCAGGGGCCTTTGATATGCACGAGCTTCTGCCTAAACCCGGAATTTTCCAAAGGCACAAAAGAGTTTTCTCTCTGCAGGTTAATTTCTCTGCAAAGCATGGCTTCCAGAATCCCAGGTTGCCTACAGAAGTGATTCTCCATTTGTTCACTGACCTCGAAAACCTGGGTGAAGCTGTGAATCGAAAACGACCACAGAACTAATAATCACGGATATCTGCTTCAGAGGGAATTGAAATTTCAGTCTATAAATAAAGATGCCTAGTGGCTTGGAAAGTCATGCCAAATGAGGGAACACCAGGGAACTAATCGGTGTTCACACACACACACACACACTTTCTTTTTTCATTTACTGAACAATTATTTCTCGGGCAGCAACTTGCTGGGCAGAAGGAATGGAATGGTGAACAAGGCAGAGGTTGGCCTTCCCGCCCACAACTGCTCCTGGTTTTCCAGGGAGAAGAAAAACCTTCTCATACTTAAATCAGTGGCAGCATAGGTCTGTGCCTTTGCTACTGAATCAGGAAAAATAAGTATTTTTGAAAACACTGATTCCGAAATCGTAGACTGCAGAAGAGAGCAGAGGTCACCCTGGGGATATTTTGGGGTTTGTAATCTACTCATCGGCTTGTAGTCCTACAGGTGAGTAGGGGAAGGCCTTTGCCTAGTGCCTAGATATCTTTCCCACCTGCTGAGTGATACCAGCAATTCCTTCTGGAAGGTTCTGTGTATTTATTTATTTATTTATTTAAAAGATTTTATTTATTTATTTGACAGAGAGAAATCACAAGTAGATGGAGAGGCAGGCAGAGAGAGAGAGAG
>NC_081557.1:242675282-242725330 GCF_022355385.1 Mustela nigripes | reverse complement strand
GATGCGGGACTCGATCCCAGGACCCTGAGATCATGACCTGAGCCGAAAGCAGTGGCTTAACCCACTGAGCCACCCAGGCGCCCCAGTTCTGTGTATTTAAATTTAAGGTATTGTGATAGATAATTTTATGGGACACCTTGGCTGAGTCATGTTGCCCAGCTGTTTGATCAACATAATTCTGGATGTTTCTGTGAAAGGGTTTGGGGGATGAGGATTTAAATCAAGATTTAAGTCAGTGGTCTTTGAATAAAACAGATTACTCTGCACAATGTCGGTGGGCTTTGCCCAATCAGTTGAAGGCCTTAAGAGAATAGAGCCTGACCTCACCCCAGCGAGAGGCATTCTGCCAGCAGACCGCCTTTGGACTTGAACACAACTCTTCCCTGAGTCTCTATCCTGCCAGCCCACCCCATTAGATTTTGGACCTGCCAGTTCCCACAGTCTTATGAACCAATTCCTTAAAATCAGTCTCTCTCTTCACCTCAATATAAGGGTCATGCTTATAAACATGAAAATGCCTTCCAAAGAAGGACTACAGTGTAGCATGTTTCCTACTGTATCTGTTTATGATATCATTGATCCCTTACCAACAGTAAGTTTCAGAGCCTCTCCTGAGAACTGTTTGGGTGGTAGGGAGAGACAGAGCCCTTGAGAGTCCTGAACGGTGGGAACATCTGCCTTTGAGTCAGGGGTGGAGAGTCCGCTCAGGACAAGGGAGTTGGGAGCAAAGAATCAGCTTTGGCTTGCTTGGCCTTATTCCCTTGTTTTGTCTTCAGAGGGAGAATCACATCTACTTACATCTGTTTACCTTAAAACATAGCCTGTGAGTACCTGACTGAGTTCTAGGGAGCTGGCTGAGGGAACAGGTTGGGAATTAAATGAGTAATCTCTATGATTTGGGTGCCTCAGCTCTGCTGTCTTATTTAATCTTCTCATCCGTAAGGATAGTCTTGTTCTGCTTCCAGTCTCTGAGCCAAAGTCTCTGGGCTTGAATTCCGACTCAGCAGCTTTTTAATTCTGTGACAAATTACTGAACTTTTCCTTCTCTTAGCATTTTCACTCTGTAAAATGGGGTAATAACAGGACCGATTTCAATGTTTAGGGAGTAACTTAGCATAAAATGTAGTGAGATCTTAGTGTAGAGCCTGCTTACAGTAAGGCCTATGTTGGGGAACTGCCTTTCCTAGAAGGTAGGTTTCATTCCTATATTTTCCAGATAAGGTTGCTGAGTGATTGGCCAGAATCACATTGTTGCCACAAGAAAATGGAGCCATAAAATTAACAAGTCAGGAAACAACAGATGTTGACAGGGATGTGGAGAAAGGGGAACCCTCCTACACTGTTGCTGGGAATGCAAGCTGCTACAGCCACTCTAAAAAACAGCATGGAGGTTCTTCAAAAAGTTAAAAATAGAGCTACCCTACGACCCAGCAATCACACTACTGGGTATTTCCGCTAAAGATACAAATGTAGTGATCTGAAGGGGCGTGTGCACCTGAATGTTTATAGCAGCAACGCCCACAATATCCAAACTATGGAAAGAACCTAGATGTCCATCAACAGATGAATGGATAAAGAAGATGTGGTATATATACAATGGAATACTATGCAGCCATCAACCGCCCCTCCCTGAAATCTTGCTATTTGCAATGATGTGGATAGAACTAGAGGGTGTTATGCTAAGCAAAATAAGTCAATCAGTGAAAGACAATTATCATATGATCTCCCTGATATGAGGAATTTGAGAGGCAAGGTGATGGGAAGTAGGGAGGGAAAAAATGAAACAAGATGGGATCCGGAGGGAGACAAATCATCAGAGATTCTTAATCTCAGGAAACAAACTGAGGGTTACTGGGGGTGGGGGAGAGAGATAGGGTGGCAGGGTGATGGACATTGGGGAGCGTATGTGCTACGGTGAGTGCTGTGAATTGTATAAGACTGAGGATTCATAGACCTGTACCCTGGGGCAAATAATAGATTATATGTTTAAAAAAAAAAAAGTTAAAAAAAAAAAAAGAAGAGAAGAGAAAAAAAAAGAAAAGAAAAGAAAAGAAAATGGAGCTATGATTTGACTGCAAGTTGGTCTATACCAAAACCCACTTACCCCCATGCGCTGTCCTAATACGGAAAAAAGTCCTCAAACACCAGAGAGGGTTTCACTCTTTCATCTAGCATCTCAGGGATTGGTGCTTTATTTTGGATAAGTTACTTCTTTATTTAATGTCTCTGGGACAGAGGGTTAGGCTTATGACCTATAAGTACTAGCCAAAGCTCCGGAAGCCATTCTTGTCAACTTCGCTGTTCTACTTAGTCAAAAGGTTGTGGTCAGCCCTGCTTGTTCTGTGGCCAGCCTCGTGCTGTGCGATGTCCTGTGGTAGAATGAGCTACTGAAGAGTAGAGCCCAGGTGGGGTGTGGTGGTGTGGGGGTATGGGCGAGGCTAATTTATTGAGTTCTCTGTGTGCCCGGCAGCCGTGCTGGGGGCTCTGGGAAGCGCTGCCATGGAGGAGATTACAGTGTGGTTCAGTGGTTCTCAAAATCAAGGGATTTTTGTACGCCGCTCCCCCTCCCCCACCCCAACCCCGGGACATTTGACAATGTCTGGGAGTGTTTTGGTTTTCACGACTGGGAAGAGGAGGTGGATGTCAAAGGAGGGAGGGGTTGCTGCTGATTCTTGGTCATAAAGGTGCTGCTGAAGAAACTGTAGGGCACAGGACAGCATCCCCCAACTCCCCAAGAATCATCCAATCTGAGAAGTCAACTGTGGGGTGACCGAGAAACCTATGAGAGATGGAGCCTACGCAAAGATGGTCCTTGAGATGGCCGTCTAACGTGGTGCCCAATTACGAGCCACAGTGCAGGACAGATCACTTGTGCTCTGGGAGCCTGGAGGACCATTAGATGGGAGTGAACTGCAGTGGAAGTCCTTTTCAGGCTGGAGGAAGGAGTGCTGGGAGTGACTGTGAGAGCAGAGCAAGGGCAGGAAGCTGGTGCGTGAGCAGTGGTGAACGTGGAGAGTTGGGAGTGGAGCTGGCCAGGTTATGGAAGGCGATGAGTGTAAGAGAGGGTATCCTCTTGGGGCGCCTGGGTGGCTCAGTGGGTTAGGCCGCTGCCTTTGGCTCAGGTCATGATCTCGGGGTCCTGGGATCGAGTCCCGCGTCGGGCTCTCTGCTCAGCGGGGAGCCTGCCTCCCTCTCTCTCTCTCTGCCTGCCTCTCCATCTACTTGTGATTTCTCTCTGTCAAATGGATGGATAAAATCTTAAAAAAAAAAAAAAAAAGAGAGGGTATCCTCTTGATGCTGTATGTAGTTGAGAGTTTTTTCAGGAGCTGAGGAAGGAGAGCAGTTGGCTGAAACAGACTTTCAGGAAAATGGACTTAGAGGATGGATCGAAGGAAGGGATGCTCAGGGGCAGGGCTCAGAGGCTGGGACTTCGGCCAATTCATTCAGTCACTGAGCGACACTGTGCCCAGAGGTTGAGAGAGGAGACTCCGGAGTCGGGCTGCCTCGGTCCGATCCTGGTTGTCCACTTAAAAGCTCTTTGACTCTCAGCAAGGAGGCTCCTCTCTGTGGCCAGATTCTTCATCGTAAAGAGGCAATCTATTTAACCCAGGGTTAAGTGAGGAGTCAATGAGTTACCACAGATGTGGGCTGATGAGGGCTTGGATAAGATTGGTAGCAGGGAGAGAAAAAGGAAAGAGCCAAACAATTTCAACAGACTCATGGCAGATGGGATACAAGGGACCGGCTTCGGGCAGAATCCATTCTGTGCTGGAATCATACTCAGACATGCGAAGATTAGAAAAGGGGATCCAATATAGGTTTTTGTTTTGTTTTGTTTTCTTACGAATATGGTATTTATTTGTCCTCCCTCTGTCAAACCCTGAGCCAACCACTTTCCCTGGGGTGTATGGGAAAAGGAACATGAGGGCAGATGAGACACAGGAGAAAGACCTATGGGGAGGTGGAAAAGGTTCCATCACATGGTGAAGGGAGTGAGAAAGGCCACCATCAGGCAAAGGAGCCCTACGGCCACCAAGTGGGCAAAGCCCAGAATGGCGTAGGAGAAGAGCTGTTGCTTCAGAGAGGGGTTCCTGGCATAATCAAAATGAGGCTCCTGAGCACAGCCCCAATTCTAGCCCCACAGCCAGCCACTCCTACCATGACAGCCCCGGCCCCGATGCACCTGGCTTCTGTGTCCGTGTCCCTTGTAATGGCACTGGCTCAGAAGCCGGGTCTGGGAATCAGGGAGTTCGGGGGGGGGGGGGGGGGGCTGCCAAGCTGCTGAGACTCTCATCTGTCAGCGTCTCTGGTGGTTTTAGCACCGGTGCAGACAGTGGTCGGCTCAACCGCTGAGAGGTGTTCTTGACCAAGAAGGGGTAGAGAGGAACTTTGCACAGGTGCACAATTTCAGGGGATGAAGGGCTGTGGCAGGAGAGCTGCCCCCAGTGCAGAGAGGACAGAGAGGGGTGTGGGGAGGGCTAGGATAGTTTTCTTATGGGGGCTCATGAGGAAGATGAAAATTCCAGTTGGGCAAAAGGTAAGTCAGTGGCTGAATTAGAGAAATAAAAAGTTTTTTAGGAAAAAGTTTTTTTTCCTAAAAGTCACGTACATGTAAAAAATTCTTAGTCCTGGAATGGGTCCTTAACTATCTAACCACAGGTCTACCTGATTTTCCGGGGCATTTTCTCTTTTTAATCTATAAATTTCAGTTTTGAAATATTTCAAGCATTGGGAAAAATATAGAGAATAACATAACCTGCTTGTGATTATTCAAGGAGTAGAGTGGGTGTTCTGAAAAGGTTTTCATTTGATGCTTCTTCAAACTAATTCCTTGATGTGTCCATTCACTCAACAAATATTTGTAGGATGCATATTAAATGCTAACAATTTCTAGAGCCTCTTGAGATATAACTGAACAAAATAGACAAAGATCCCTGTTTACATTCCAGTAGAGGAGACAGACGGTAAAAAAATAAAATGAAATAAAATAAATAAATCGATCACATAGTACGCAAGAAGGTAAAAAATGCCATCAAGAAAGAAAGAAAGAGGGATGCCTGGGTGGCTCAGTGGTTTAGGCCTCTGCCTTCGGCTCAGGTCATGATCTCAGGGTCCTGGGATCGAGCCCCACATCGGGCTCTCTGCTCAGCGGGGAGCCTGCTTCCTCTTCTCTCTCTGCCTGCTTCTCTGCCTACTTGTGATCTCTGTCTGTCAAATACATAAATAAAATCTTAAAAAAAATAAAGGAAGGAAGGAAGGAAAAGAAAGAAAGAAAGAGAGGAAGGAAGGAAGAAGGGAAGGAAGGAAGGAAGAAAGAAAGAGAGAGAGAGAGAGAAGAAAAAATGAGCAAAGTAACAAATATCCAAGTCGGGGAGTCAGGGAGCAGGGGGTGGCAGCAGTCATCAATCAAGGCAATCTTCATTTAGAAGGTAAGATTGGAACAAAGACTTGAAGGAGTGGCAGGAGTTAAGAAAATTGGATGATAATTCTATTTTTAATATTTTTGAGGAGCCTCCAGGCTGTTTGCCACAGTAGCTGCACCAACTCACATTCCCACCAAGAGCACACGAGGGTTCCCTTTTCTCCACATCCTCAGTAATACTTATTATTTCTTATCTTTTTGATAATAGCCATCCTGACGGATGTGATGTGGCATCTGTAGTTTTGATCACTTCCCTGATGGTCAGTGATGTTGAGAGCCTCTTTTCATGTGTCTCTGGAAAAATGCCTATTAGATCCTCTGCCAATTTTAAAATCAGATTATGTGTGTGGGGGGGTTGGTGTTGAGTGATACAAGTTCTTTTATATTTTGGATATGAACCACTTATCCAATATATGATTTACAAATATCTTCTCCCATTCAATAGTTTGCCTTTTTATTTTGTTGGTGGTTTCCTTTGCCACGCAAAAGCTTTTTAGTTTGATGTAGTTTTCTTTTACCTTTTTTGGGTCCTTTCCTGATGACCCAGTAATTTCACTTCTGAGTATTTACCTGAGGAAAACAAAACCACTGATTTGAAGAGATAAATCCACCCCTATATTTACTGCAGCTTTATTTATAATAACCAAGATAAGGAAACAGCCCAGGTGTCTACTGTGGTGACTGGATACCCAGACTCGATATCCACTGTGTATCCAGAGGACTGGATAAAGAAACTGTGAGATATAAATATATAACTCAGTGGTGAGAAAGAATGAAATCTTACTGTTCACCCACATGGGTGGACCTAGAGGTGATTATGTTAAGTGAAATAAGTCAGACAGAAAAGACAAATATCATATGATTTCACTTACATGTAGACTCTAAAACACAAAGCAAATGAACATACCAAAACGGAAACAGACTCAGAATACAGAGAATAAACTAGGAGTTGCCAGAAGAGAGAGAGGTGGAGGCACAGGCAAAATGGGCGGAGGGGATTATGAGGTACAAAGTTTCAGACATGAAATAAGTAACTCACAGGGATGAAAGATTCAGCATAGGGAGTTCAGTCAATAATACTGTCATAACACTGCATGGTGACAGACGGTAACTACACTTACTGTGGTGAACATTACATAATGTATGTAATTGTTGAATCACTATGTTGAATACCTGAAATGAATATAATATTTTATGTTGATTATACTTCAATAAACTGCGGGGAGAGCAGGCCTGGCGTGACTCAGGAGCAGCGAGGTGGGCAATGTGGGTGTGTGACGTGAGCAAGGACATGTTGGACAGAAATGAGGGGCAACGGGAGGCCAGTTCACAGAGAGTTTTATAGGCTAGTGTGAGACATTCAATGAAATGGGGAGTCTTTGTGGGATTTGGAAACAAGGAGCAACATGATCCAACTTAGGTTTTCCATTAATTACTCTGGCTGCTGTGCCAAAATGAGACCATAGGGAGTTTAAGGTAGAAGTGGGAAGAAGTCAGCAGGCTGTAGGTATAATCCAGATGAATGATGGTGGCTTAGGCCACGGTAGTAACAGAAGGGTAGGAAAAGCAGTAATATTGTGTGTGTGTGTGTGTGTGTGTGTGTGTGTGTGTGTGACAGAGAGAGAGAGAGAGGAAAAGAGAGAGTTTTAAACCATGGTGAAATATACATAACATAAAATTTGCCATTTTAATTATCTGTAAGTGTATAGTTCGGTGGCATTACGTACATCTGAATTATCATACAACCATCCCCACTGTCCATCTTCAGACCATTTTCATTCCAAACTGAAACTCATGAATACATTTTGAAGGCAGAATCAACATGCTTTCATACAGGTTAGACTGGGGTGTGAGAGAAAGAGAAGAGTCAAAGACAACTCCAAGATCATTGACCTGAGCCACTGGAAAAATGATCTCGCTACTGATGAAATGGAGAGGATGGGTAGAGCAAATCTGGGGAGGAAGGAAGAGAAGGAGTTCAGATTTCTTCATGTGAGCTGGAGGTGTCCTCTAGACACCCAAGTGGAGAATTTGAGACTGCATTTGGGTATGCAAATCTGGAACGCACTGGAACTGGATAGAGGTATATATTTGGATGTCATCGTGTCATTGGCAGATAGATTGTTTTTAAGAGGAATGAGATAATCACAGGAGTGAATGAGACAGAGAAAAGATCAAAAGCTTTGGAGCAGGCTATTTAACCCCAGGCTGAGAGGGTAGGAAGGAAGAGAAGTAGCAAAGGAAACCAAGAAGAAAGAAAACCAAGAGAAGAGTGTGGAATGCTGCTGAGAGGTCAAGTAAGATGAGGACATCCAGTTCACCATGGGATAAGGAGTGCGTAGGTCACTGGAGACCCTAGCAAGAGCAATTTGGGGGAAGTAGTAGGAACAAAAGCTTGACTGGAATGGGTTAAGAGAAAACGAGAGATGAAGTGGAAGCAACAAGAAAAGGTGAGTCATTTCTAGATTTTACTCTAAATGGGGAGCAAAACTGATCAAGGAAATTATATCAAGAGTAGTTTCTTTTGTTTTTAATGGGGAAAGTAGCAGCATATTTATATGATAATGGCAATGATCCAGTGGAGAGGGGAATGGTCATACAAGAGAGGGAAGAAGTATTTTTAAAATGTTGAATTTGAATACCTCTACGTGAGGCCATAGCATTTTTGTCACATTCTAAACCGTTGTCTGACCCACTTCATTCATTTGTGTAACCTACATTTGACTTTGCATCTCTTGGCCTGGATAGATACAGATCTATATGGGGCTCTAAAACAACACTGGAGTCAATTGGCAAGAATGTAAACTAGATCCAGTCCTGCTAAAGTAGACAGAGCCCCTAAGTGCTAACGCACCCTCTTTCTCAGAGTGTTTTGGTCATTTTTTTTCATGCAGATACTACCAGAAAATTGACAGAAGCTGTTGAAATCCCAAAACTTAATAATACATAATAAATATAGTGCAGATTTGGGGGGCTCAGTAATTTTATTTTAGTGTCTAGAAATCAACCTTGGCATGGTCCTTGGAAAATGGGTGATTTCTGGTTGCAGGCAAAAGATGAGAGAAAATTATTAAGTCAAGGGTGAGTGATAAAGCAGCAATGGGAGGAAAGATGAGTCTTCGCTGGGCTTAGGCTGGAACTATGTCTCCACAGTGGAATGAGACATTTACCACTGGACCACCAATGTTTCTGTAGCCCAAAGACTGAGTATGATAATGTCCAAGTCAGAGACAGGCAAGTAACTAATGCATGAACCTAGGTTTGGAAGGTCAAATTCTGTGAAAGGAAGGGAAGCTGATATAGCCTTATAACTGTTTGAGTATCTTTATTCTTATCTATCCTATACCCCTAGAAGGATGATCCATAGGGATCAAATATGGTAGCCAACCTCCATGATGGCTAAGTGAGCCCAGCCTCTTGGTATTCTTTCTTCTCCACCTTGCACTCTATCCTGGAAACATAATCTGTAGGGGTTGGATCAACATGCTTCCAAGTCCTGGCTTCTGGTTGGATTACACTAAAGGGGAGTCCTGGGAGGAAGTTATGGTGAGGTTGCCTTGAGTTGGTTGTGTCTCTCAACAGCAGATTTTTGCTCCTATCAAAGAGATTTTGGCTCTACTTGTCTCTTTCTCACTTTCCTGGTCCTTTTGGACCTAGGGATGGTGTCACTTCTAGTACTCCTGGACCCAGCTTCCCTTACCTCCATCCACACCTTTGTAATTAGTTCCTTTGTGTATGAACCCTTTTAAAATTGTTCTAATTTAAATATGTCATGTTTCATATTGGAAACCTGACTAATACAGTAATTGGTATCAGAAGTGGCTCCAGGAAACAGAGTCAAAACTAGATCTGAGATTTATCTGGTCATATTATTTAGAGGTCCAAGGAAGCCTTATTGCTGGGGGAAATAACTCAATTATAATTACTCGAATTATCATTATTGGCAGCCTGGAATGAAGGGAAAAATGCTAGCTATATGGAAATCCTATAAAGTCTCAAGATGGAAATCAGAGCACAATCCCCTAGGAATTAGAAGTGATGCCTCGACACTGTGCTGATAATTATTTTTAACTTGAAAAGTAGCTGCTGGCTTGCTACTGGTGAAGACTGAATGGTCAACCATGGATCATGAAATATTTATGTGATTCAAACCGCCTGTCTTAAATTGAGTGTTATCTGATTCAATGAACCATAAAATTAGGCAGGAATAGCAGTACTCCATCATAATATGGAAGCCGTGTATTTGAAAGTAGGCCCCAGGAGATCTAGAAGGCTCAAGATAGCTTCAGGAGCAGGTGACTTATACTCACATAGTACCTGCTCTTTCTGCTTCTCCTTCAACGCACACAAGAGGCCTCAGGGGAGTTCCTCAACAAGTCTCATGTATAGATAGATCTGAATCCTGAGCACAGATGAGTGGGAAATAAACAGCCATCATGCTATAGCCGCATTCAGAGGTCTCCTGAAAGATGATGCTGAAATGAAATCCTCCCAGAACTTCAAAAAAGTTTGTTTATACTTCATTAGGAAGATAGTCTGAGATATTGACCTACGATAACTAACTAGTGATGGCCCCCCCCCCCCAAAAAAAGTTGGTTTGCTAGTTGGGAACATGGAAGGTACAAGGTCAGGAGACTTTTAGCAAGGTCTGGGGAGAGAATTATGGCTGAAACTCTTGGAATGGGGACAGAATGGAAAGATAAAGTCAGAGGTCTACAAGATGATACATTCCGTTAGCCTGTTTTCAGTTTTGTTTGTGCTTCTTCAATGGTTCTCTGAATACTCTTAACCATGGTGTTCCATGATTCAGAAGCAGCTGGCTTATAGGACAGAGGAATGGCCAGCTAAAAGCTCAGTAACTACTATGATGTCTGGGAGATAACATCTTGCAATGTTGGAGTGGTATCCTATAGGATGCAGTGAATGTCTTAAACCAGCAACAAGTATAGAGCCAGGATGCATGAGTTGGGGAACTAAGGAGAGGTATTTGGAGTGGTCCCTCTCACCATCTCATCTAATAACCCACTGCAATATTGTTCATTTTATCTGTGACCTTGGGGTTGGTGGGAGGCAGATTAACCTCTGCCTCATAAAGCTTCTCAAAGGGGTTAGGTATGATTATCCTGTTTTGGCAGATAGGAATACCAGAAGTTGAGATCCCCCTCTGGCCATTTTGAGATTCCTTGTGTCACTGAATTGGAAGTATGGTGGAAGTATGACTGTACTGACATCACCTGGTGTTAACATGATGGCTGATGAAACTCCATTGCCTCCCCTGTTTTGGGGGCACAGAGTAGAGGCTGAAGGTAGACTGCACTGGGGCTCTTCTGTTTGTACCCCACTTCCATTTTCCTGGGACTTGAGAGATGATGTCTAATTTAATCTTCTCAACAACCCTATACCAATAGTAGGTCTTCTTGATTACCCTCTTCCCATACACCTGGGACTGTTCTAGGTTCTTCCCAGGAACTGGTTCAATCAGTCTTCCCAGTAGTCTTACATGCTAAGTATCTAATTGTTCCCATTTTACAGACAAGGGAACTTAAGTGCAGAGCAGTTCAGTAAATTCCCCTGATTAACCTCTGCCTCGTAAGGCTTCTCAAAGGGGTTAGGTATGATTATCCTGTTTTGGCAGATTGGAAAACGAAGACTTAGAGAAGTGAAGGGACTCATTGCACATATAGTCACCCACACAGCGAGGATTCAAACCCAAGTCTGTCTAACCTCAGAACTCATGTCCAACATACTCTTTGCTTCCTTAATTCTTCATTGTCTGGTGTCACGATGAGAAATCCAGGTTCTATGAACATAAAATATTAAGTAATAAAATATTTAAAAATATTTTTAGAAGAAATATGATGGACCTAATTCAAAATCCATGCTAACAGATTTCCTAGGAGAACATTGCTTTTGGAATCCTATTCTTTTATGCATTTATTAGCTGACATTAGCCCCAATCAAGGTAAAGTAGAATACAGTGGTCATTGTCATTCACAGACCGAGGAAATGCATAAACCAGACCTGGGGAGAAGAGCCTGAGACGGGAAACCACACTGGTCAGGGTGCCAGTAACTTCTTTTTGCTTTTGAGACAGTTTCTCACCTGCCACCAGTAAAGGGGGGCAGAGTCAAGACCTAGCATATGTTTCATCATTCCTATCGCTCCCTGGGAATTTCCTTCCGGAAATTTCCTCCTTTGGACTAGCACCACTGACCTCATCTAGCGAATATCATGGACTTACGGCTCTCCCACAATGATCTGCTTTTCAGATAATACCATCCAGTCGATTTTCTGTTGCTGTTGCTGCTGTTCCTTGCAGAAGCGGTGAGTCTACTTCTGAGGGCAACTTCTTGGAATTCATTCATTTCGTTTCTTTATCGTCTGTTGTGTCTGTGTCTCTCTGTATCTGCTGTTCCCTTTGTCTGGGAAACCCTTGCCCCACTTCCTCCCTGCTGAGTGCCTAGTGATCTAAAGGCATAAGTAAAACTTCAGGTTTTCAACCATCTGTCCTGGTTGGATCCCTTGGACATTAATTGCTCCTTCCATTGCATTCCCATAGCATGTGGCTTGGTTCTGTATTTGATATTTATTTTGTGTATGCTCTTTGCTTTCTGTGTTCCACTTAATAATTTTTACCCTTTAAGTGCAAGAATCCTGTCTTATTTATTTGAATACCTCCTGCCCCCAATGATCAGAGTCTCTTGCACTTTGATGCCCAGCAAACGATTGTACAGAGTAAATGCGAGGTACCGTGAAAAGAGGAACGGCTAGCATTTAATGGGAGTGTCCTCTCTGCAAGACTGTGCTAAAGGATTTGCATTTATTAGTTCAAGTAACTCTCAAAAACACCTATGGCCTTTCTAATCTCCATCTGACAGATGAGGGAACTGAGGTTTCACCAGCTCTGGTTTGGGAGTGGGACATGAGGTTTCACCGGCTCTGGTTCGGGAGACGGACATAACAACGTTTCTTCAGTTTTATTCCATAAAATCTCCACATGCTCTTAGTACCACTAGCTCCTCAGTAAGGAAAATGCAGTTCTGGGAGGTGGTAACTTGCCCGTGGGAAGTCTTCTGAGTAAGAAGGGAGTTGGAAAGAGACCTGGAGCTTCCTCTTCATTTCATGAGTATTTGGAGAATGCTTGGATAACCCGAATTCAGGTCATTGTTGGTAACATGGTTGTTTTTCAATCTCAGACAAGTCAGAACACAAATAAGCCTGAGCAAAGATGAAGAATTTCCAGAAAAATATACACGGCATCGCAGGCCATGGTTCAGGGAATTGCCAAGCAAGAAGCGAGTGAGTATCATCTTGATGAGGGGGAGGGAACAGAGGAAGCATGTGTTTTTAGGGACTAAGCTCCTCGAGGTACTGTTTGTAGCCACACGCAGAATCTCATGTCATGCTCGGTGCCTGAGGAGGGCTTCATAAACACCCAGTGAATGAATTCCTTAGAAGAGAGCAAAAGGAAAAAAAAAAAAAAAGACCATTTAAATTAGCCTACTCTGCTATGTTTCGGCAGAACTTGAAACCAGACAGGGAATGGGGAAAAATGTCTTCTGCCATTTTTGAAAGCAGGAGTAATTTTCAGTTCACTGTTGGAGGGAACCGTGTTCTTAAGAAGTATGATAATCTCAAACACAGATCACAGCGTGTGAAAGGGAAGGTCTGTTTGTCATTTTTCAAGAGAGAAAAACCCATAAAACAAAGTGAAACTATTGGGGGGGGGGGGATTAAATTTTAAGAATGTGGCTTAAAAAAACATGCAGGGGCACCTGGTTGGCTCAGTCCGTGGATCATGCGACGCTTGATCTCATGGTCATGAGTTCGAGCCCCGTGTTGAGCATAGAACTATTTTAAAAAAGAAAAGAGAAACATCCGCTGCAATGCTGGCAAGAGAATTCGTGATCTTGACAGCTTACAAAATGCTGAGTGTGTTGCTGGATTCAGAGGTTGTTTTATGGTCATATCCTATATTTATCCCACTCTGGTTTTTGCTCTGGTGAAGCCAGAGGGGAGAATTGGGGCAGCAGGGGAATATATTCTATCTCTATTCTTTTTTAGTGCAGATGACTAAAACAATAGTACAGCAAATCACTCCTTGGTTTTTACAGTCCAACAGAGACCACGGGCAACCATCGAAACGTAAGCCACTGCCTCCCCTCCCCCCATCCGAGGTTCCCGAAGAGAAGATCCAAGTAAAGGCACTGTATGATTTCCTGCCCAGAGAGCCCTGTGATTTAGCATTGAAGAGATCAGAGGAATACCTCATACTGGAGAAGTATAACCCTCACTGGTGGAAGGCAAGAGACCGTTTAGGGTAAGAACCGTGCGACGGTCCTTATCGAATTCCTCTTCGTTTATCCTCTGAAGACTTCTGAAGCAGAAAATCTGCGTTATGGCTCTTTTTCTCTGGGTTTAGAATTCTTCCTTCTGCATGAGCAGAACCGGTCCCTACACATTCTATCTGTATGAGAGAGCACGACAGCATTGCGATTTCAGGCAGAGTCACAGAACTGCAAACACCTGGCTTCACATCCCCATGCTGTCACTTACTGCTGTATGTCCTTGGCCAGTCACTTACCCTGAGTTTCCCTCCCTCCTTCCTTCCCTTCCTTTATTGAGATATAATTGACATATGACATTATATTTATTTCCGGTGTACAATGTAATAATTTGATATATATGTATATATAAATGAATGATCACCACAATATGGGTAGTTAATATCCATCACTCCAAATAGTCAACAGCATTTTTTTTCTTGCCATGAAAAGTTTTATGATTGACTCCCTTAGCAATTCTCAAAATGCAATATAGTATGCCACCAAACTGTTCTCTGTATCTCTGAGCTTATTTTTTTTAATTAAAAATTTTTTCAGATTCCATGTATAATTGAGATCGTACAGTATTTGCCTTTCTTATTTGACTTATTCCACTTAGCATAATGCCTTTGAGATCCACCATGTTGTTGCAAAAAGCAAGACTTTCTCCTGTTTTATGACTAATTTTCTGTTGTATATATATATATACACACACACACAATGACTTATGACTTATACATACATACATATACATACTTATACATAAGTTATACATAACTTATAAAATTATGACTAATTTTCTGTTGTGTATATATATATATGTCTTTGTGTCATTCATCCATCCATCAATGGACACTTACGTTGTTTCCATATCTTGACTATTACAATGTTGCAATGAGCACGAAAGGTACACACATCTTTTTGAGTTACTGTTTTCATTTTCTTGAGATAAATAGCAGAAGTGATTACTGTATTGTATGGCCATTTTATTGTTAATGCATTTTTGTTTCTTTATTTGTAAAATATGGGAATAATGATTTCTACCATATGGGCTTTTTTCCTGATTTACACTTTCTTTGAGTATTTGAATTCTTTTTTTCTGTCAAGCTCTAAGAGAGGAACAGAAACAGTATCTCGCTCATTTTCCCATTTCTGCAATGACTAGTTTTGGAAGTCAACATTGCAGTACTTGCTGAATTAAACGGGTAGGAAGAAAAGACCTTGGGGTGCAAACAGACGTCACTGTGTCAAGGGCAATGGGTTGTTAATACCAGGCTAGAATCCGAGGTAGATGCTCTGAGGGGGATCTGGGCTGCCTGGGGGAGAATGCTGGCTTTTGACTTCTATTCTTCATGATGATTTGGAGATGATAAGTATCTAAGTATTAGAAGTAGCTAGATTACATACCTCTTTCTTTAATTATATTTTCCTGATGATTTAGCCCTCTTGCCAGTTTTTAGTTTTGACTTAAACATGTGATGGACACTTTCCAGTGGGAAAGAGGTATGAGTAGGCTCAGGACCATGTAATTAGCCCTTTTGTGAATTGGCATTGGCATGACTCAGACTCTTAAAAAAGATAATTTAATTTTTCATTTCAAAGTTAATAAGTGAATATCGCTTTTTGTAATATGCCACCATGATAAACAATGCCTCCAGACCCAAGCACCATTATTCACTTAGTGAGAACCTTCCAGAAAATTTTCATTGCACTTCCATGTACATACTAAAATATACATTCTTGTTTGCAGATTTAGTTCACATAATTCTTTTTTTTTTTTTTAAGATTTTATTTATTTATTTATTTGACAGAGAGAGATCACAAGTAGGCAGAGAGGCAGGCAGAGAGAAGGAAAGGAAGCAGGCTCCCTGCTGGGTAGAGAGCCCGATGTGGGGCTTGATCCCAGAACCCTGAGACCGTGACCTGAGCTGAAGGCAGAGGCTTTAACCCACTGAGCCACCCAGGCGCCCCTAGTTTACCTAATTCTTATCAGGCTAAATGCACTGTTCTTCATCTTGCTTGGATTTCTCAATAATGTCATGGAGATCTTCTTGTGATCTTTAATTTCATATTTCATTGGTGAAGGTATAGAAAAAGAAAAACCCCTACCCTGCTGATGGATGTGTAAATTGGTATATTTTCCTTCAACAGCAATTTGCTGTATCTAAGGGGAGATGCACATACTTGGTGACCCAGGGATTTCCCTGTTTGGTATGACTTAGAGAAGTACTTTTTCTGGTGTACAAGGACACATGTTCATATGTTTCTGAGTGACAATGTTGTAATAAGGACATGGCTAACCTAGCATGTCTATTCTATTTTGCAGCAATTTAAAAAATTAAGTTGATATCTTTGCTGTTGCTATGTTTATCATCTAGTCACTGTGATACCCCAATTACCTCATCAGTGCCGCCTTTCCTCTTTGAAAAATCTAAGTGTTCCAAAACATCTTAAATTACTTCCATTTTAAGTCAGAATCTTAGTATTTATCATACAAGGATTTTGGCTGAATATGGAAGTGAAAAATCCTTTTTTTTTTTCCTTTCAGCAATTTAATCAGTAAGACGAGTTTGATTTCCCCCATGTCCTTGAGATTTTAAAAGGATTGCTGTCACGATGATGCCACAGATATGCCAAGCATTTTGATTTTTGCTTTGTCTTTTGTTGTAGGAACGAAGGCTTAATCCCAAGCAACTATGTGACTGAAAACAAACGAAGCAATCTGGAAATATATGAGTAAGTCTCCTCCAAAATATGCCCTCGTGTCGATCTATGAAAATCAGGTACATTTGGGAGGCTTACAAGTATACAAGCTGGTTTTGATCTACAAAAGGAAAAGAAAGTAACACATTTGGCTGCTTTAGTTTGAGAGATCTTTGATCCTTATAATGGTTGATTCAGAAACTTCGTTTTCTTAAACTTCTTTTTGTTTTGTTTTGTATGACAACTTTTTGGGGGTTTAACAGTGACTGCATGGAAACCAAACATGCATCTTGGTCTTGTTTTACTCTACGTCCTAAGTGGAAAAATAACTATTCCAAAAATAACCTTAGTTTTTTAATGAGTGGTAAATTGAACCTAACGCAGAGACACACGACTCTATTTTGGCTCATGTTTTGATATGTTTTAGAAATAGCTGAAGATGAGAAGTAGGCTAATGCTGTAGGTTGGGGGGAATTTTTGGTGTGTTCACTAGGGTTCTACTCAGAAACCTATTTTGGGGGCACCTGAGTGGCTCAGTTGGTTAAGCAACTGCCTTGATCCTGGAGTCATGATCCTGGAGTCATGATCCTGGAGTCCCAGGATGGAGATCTGCATCGGACTCCCAGCTCCACGGGGAGTCTGCTTCTCCCTCTGACCTTCTCCTCTTTCATGCTCTCAACTGTCTCTCTTTCAATTAAATAAATAAATAAAATCTTAAAAAAAAACCATTTTTTATACAATATATAGATTTGGAAGGTGGAGATCTTAGAATCACTTTTCTAGAGCCCGACTCTGCAGATCAGAAACTCAGGTTGTGAGAGCAGTTTATAAGCAGAGGGTGGCAAAGCTGGGAGTAGTCCTGGTCTTTTACAAATTCAGGTTTGCTTAAGTTTGAGCCCTTGACTGCCCTCCCCTGCCCTCCCCCAGTTTAGATACTCACTTCGCAATTAGCATATGCTTCCAGTCCCATCGCAGGTGTGGAGGGGTGATGTGGCTTGAGGCGTGAAGACAGGTGCTTCTCAGAGAACCAGGCAGCAAATATAAATTGAATGAGAACCAACCTCTCCTTCCCAGCCCCTAGTTGCTTGCCTTGCAATTTAAATTTAATTTAAGCCCACCTGGAGGCCAGACTCAGCCTGGCCTCTCTCCCTAAAACAAATCCGAATCTAAAAGTATTGGTGGGGTGGTGGGGGTGGGGAGGGTGTGCATATGTGTGTGCCTGGATGGCTCAGTGGGTTAAGCCTCTGCCTTTGGCTCAGGCCATGATCCCAGCATCCTGGGATGGAGCCCCACATCGGGCTCTCTGCTCAGCCCGGAGCCTGCTTCCCCACCTCTCTCTGCCTGCCTCTCTGCCTACTTGTGATCTCCGTCAGTCAAATAAACTAATAAGGAGGGACGCCTGGATGGCTCACCCACTTGAGTGTCTGACTCTTGGTTTTGGCTCAAGTCCTGATCTAATGGGCTGTGGGGTAGAGCCCCAAGTGGGAGTCTGCCTGGGGATTCTCTGCCTCTGGCCCTCCTCCCACTCGCATGCGCACACGCACACGCACGCCCACGTTCTTTCTCTCTCTACAATAAATCAATCTTTAAAAGCCCTGGTGAGGGCGCCTGAGTGGCTCAGTGGGTTAAGCCACTGCCTTCGGCTCAGGTCATGATCCCAGGGTCCTGGGATCAAGTCCCGCATCGGGACTCAGCAGGGAGCCTGCTTCCTCCTCTCTCTCTGCCTGCCTCTCTGCCTACTTGTGATCTCTCTCTGTCAAATAAATAAATAAATTCTTTAAAAAAAAAATTACCTAAAAGCCCTGGTGAATAATGTAGACTCCATTGGAGGGGACGAGGGGATGACTATAGGACACATGACACATCCGCGTGACTTTCCCAGGCTTCTCTATGAGCCACTTCTGTTCTCTCTCCCATCTCTCTGCTTAGTACCATCACAGGTCACTTCTGTCTTCTCTGTCCTTCACTGTTTGTCATGCTCCCCTCTCTTGACCTGAGTCGTTTAGCCCTACTGAGGTCTGGCCTCTACTCAGTAAGACAAAGGCCCCAAGTGACTGAACACACCGTCCTAACACAACAGTTTCACAACTCTGTTCCCTCACTGCCAAGTACATACCCCCTGGACGGCTCGCCACTGCCTCCATCTGGAGCTGCCCAGTAGGTCTCTTTGAAAGTCAGGTCAGGGGAAGTTCTGTGTGAAAAATCTCCTTCTGAGAAAAATAAGACTTTTTTCCATAACATAAACCCAGGTCAGACTTTCCAAGAGAGTAAAGGAGATAGGTGTGAAAGTACGTAACACAGTGCTCTGTAGTGAGTAAATGGATGTTCACCAACCAACAGTGTGACTTTCCTTCCTTTCATTATTAATTAAGTTGTTGACTGCTTCCTTAGTCTAGACGAGGGTTGGAGTTGACCCTTAACAGCTTGTTCATATTGTAAATATTGGGTAATTTGAATTAAACTACCCCAAACTTAGAATAATCTTCTCATTTTCTTGGCTTTGATTTATGTGTCTTTAAAGATAATCTTCTTTAATTATCTAATTGTGAGAAGATTAACTTTAATTTCTGTTTCTTTTTAAAGGGTTTATTAAAATATAGATATAAAAATTATCAATATAAGTTGCTAAAATATATAAATATATCCATCACTTACTATGTGCCAAGCACCATTCTAATGACTGTGTAGAAATTATGGCCCCGGGTTGAAAACTGTAGGGTGGGGTTAGAAATGAGAGAAATCTGGGTTCAAATCCTGACATCCCTGCTGGCTAGAGCTTGGGCTCTGGGCAAGATTCCCTAATATCTATAAGCCTCTCAATGATATGAAAACTGCGAACTGTGATACCTGTCTTGTGTGAGACAGTCAATATTTGATACATTCTAGAACTGTGAAGTTAACAGAAGGGCATTTCCAGTTTGCCTGCTATCACAGAGGCACCACATTTCCTAGTTACCTCAGCCCCTGAGTCACTCCATCTATTCAATCTTCATTTATTGTTCACATACGACGTGCTGGGTGTTAGCTGTTCTGGCCCCTGGAGATACAACATGTAACACACACAAGCACTCCCTGTTTTTGTGGAACTTAGAGCTTCGTGGGGGAAATAGACATTAAACAATAACCTCAAATTCACAAACAAAATTTGAAATTTGAAATTGTGGTGTCATGGAGGAACAGTAGGGGACACTGGGAGAAATCAACGGGGAAGGCTAAAAGCTGAGGACATTGGGATGGGGCAAACCCTCGGAGGAAGTGACTTGAGGTCAAGTCTACTTGAGGAAGTAGAAGGCAGTCGGGAGGGGCTGGGGGGAAGGAGTGCTGTGTTAGTGGGATTTTGACATCTCAGGGGATCCTTTATACTTTGAAATATTTATGGATACTTTGGTTAAATTAATATCCAAATGATCAAGATTACAATGTGAAAACCTGGTTTTCGGTAAGCCTTCAAATCTTGATGCGCTGTTTATAAATCTAAAAAATTAAGAACAGTCACCTTAATTCAAGCCCAGCAAGACGTGTCCTTAAACAATCAGTCCTACTTATAAGCTCAGTTAATTTAATTTCCTGAAACATTTCACTTGCCTTAATAAACTTGAATGAATTCAATTTTCTGTTTAAGTATTTTACATGCCTGACAGGGACAAATTTACAATTTCAATAGCCCTTTGTAAGTCCATATAGGATCCTGGAAATCTAATAAATTAAACGTGTATGTGGTAAGCCAAATTCTTATAACCATACAAATATTAAAAAAGTCAAATTTCCTTAAATTTCAATTTGTAAGTTTGAAATTATTTATGCATTTAAAAATCAGAGGCAAAAAAATATGTCAGATTCTCTTAAAATAATACTTTATTTTATTTTTTTTAAAGATTTTATTTATTTATTTGAGAGACAGAGAGAGGGAGGAGAGAGAGAGCGGGAGAGCGAGCACAAGTGGGGGGAGGATCATAAGGAGGGGGAAGAGCAGACTCCCCACTGAACAGGGAATCTCCTGTGTGTCTCCAACCCAGGACCCCGAGATCATGACCTGAGCTGAAGACAGATGCTTAACCAACTGAGCCAGTGAGGTGCCCCAATAATAGATAGTTTAAATATCAAACATATTGCTTATGCTGAAATTTATGGAAATATGAGTCTCATTAATTGCATTATCTCTATACTGAAAGCTTCATCTTCTCAGGGGTAGAAATGACGAAGAGAAGCAGATTTACCTTCTTAGTTCTAACAGGTTTTCTAGGTTGAAAACTCAAGACCACAATACTGTTACCTGTTGACTCGAAGACTGAGACAGGAAGACCCTAGACTTACACATATACAAGATATTTGTACTTGGCAACAGTTGGACATGCTGGATGGTTTTCATACGCCAGTAGATCCCCACTCCAGACCCTCTGTCCACATCATTCAGTATGAGTTTTATAATCAGTGTTGTCTATGTATAAGAGTTGAAGCCTTACATATTGAAAAAAAAAACAACAACCCACAAGTCTTCTTTCACTATCTGATTTAACCAGAAGAAATTCTGAAACACCATGACCCCACCTCTCCTATATCCTATCCATCTATTCTTTTTTCTGCCTGTTGAAATTCTGCATTATTTTAAAGGATATTAAATTCATCATATACTTGACTCTGGTTCTCTCTTACTACTTTGAAGTCATTCTAATGACATTCACGTATGGATGGATTTTCAACTTATATTTAAGCAAAATTAATATATTTGCTTATATTATTTATCATTATAATAAGTAAGTACAAAGCAACAAAATTAACACTAATGTGGTTGCAGGTGAAAAACATAAACAATTTATGTGAAGTTTTTAAAAAAAGATTTTATTTATTTGAAAGAGCCGGAGCATGGGCACAACGCACACGTGCGTGAGTGAGGGGAGGGGCTGAGGGAGAGGGAGAAGCAGACTCCCACTGAGGAAAGAGCCCCATGTAGGACTCGATCCCAGGACCCTGAGATCATGACCTGAGCCAAAGCCCAACACTTAACCAGCTGAGTGACCCAGGCACCCTGTCTCACTTATTTTGACTCATTCTGAAAGTCCCTCCCTCAATAAGAATATTCATTAAAAGGCCTGAATGATATTCACAGTCCAACATCGCAATTAACTCCCATTCCCGCTAGTGATAAGTAGTCCAATTATTTCATCTAGAATCACCTGTAATCATCCTCTCTTCTCTATGCTTTATCTTTTTAAAAGTTTATTTTCAATTGAGGCCATTAGTATTTTTAATACCTCACCATTCTAATTTAATGGCAGCTTTTTACGATTGTAGGTTAGTCCACAAGATATAATAGATTCCGTCCTCAAAGTCAGATAGAGGAGTTTCATGTAGCTACCATTTTGCCTACCCACTGTGACAATGTATGGTTATAGATGCACCCTTCCTTCCACTGTCCCCAAAAATAACATTTATTACATTAACTCCTTTTTAAAATCTTACTTTGAAATGAAACCTTTTCCATTTGTTTTCTCTCTCCTTTGTTCTACCCATTTCCTCTCTCTTTCCTGTACAACATTTGCTTAATGACAAAGTCTTGTCCTGCCAGACTAGGGGTTTCAATTATACTCATTCAATTATGTTTACTCTGCATGGTTCTGATATTCTAAAGTCATTTCATGATATGTTTCATACAGAGGAAACAGCAAGATAGGAGGCCGAAAGGGGCTTGGTGAATTTGAGGAAGGAAGGGATTCCAATATGGCCGAAGGTTAGCGTGTGGAGAGAACAAGCAGAAGGATAAGAGGGTGTCTGGAGTAGGCAGGTTCTAGTTGTTCCACTTATGTTATTGAACCCCTAATTTTAACTACAAGTTAACATACTTGGGGGAGTCAAACGGGTCCAAGTAAGTTTTAACTTTGGAAAGGTAACATGGCATATCTAAAATCATGCCGATAGGAAGTTCCTAAGAGCAAAGAAATGGGGATTTGTTAGTTTGTCTACCAAAGTTCGGTAAATGTTTATTGAAGAGGATGACTTCTTAACCACATACCCTTCATGAAAATTGTCAGGAGATTAAATCACTCCAAATCATATACTAAGTATCTGTCAGAAAGTTGAATTGAGATATGATAGAATAAGCTAGATATGGACTTACAATTAATAAAATTATTATACTAAATTAACAATACATAATAGTAATATTGTCATTTATCAGAAATAAAAAACGCTCAGCTTTCTAAAATCAATTCTGTAGTAAAGTTCTTAAAAATAAAAGGAAATGAAGCAGAGTTTTTTTCTGAAAAAATAGAATATAAAATTTTAAAATTATTTTTATTGCTTTTACAGGTGGTATCATAAAAACATTACCAGAAATCAGGCAGAACGTATTTTGAGACAAGAGGTAATTCAGTTTTTTCATGAATAACTTGTGAATATTTTCAAAATTTCTGAGAGAGCTACATTGTAAAGATCTGACCAAACTAAAAAGTTCTATTACTTCCTGTTCTTTACAGTTCTAAAATATATGTTACAGCTTTATCTCTATTACGCATTTTCCGAGAAGTTGTAAACCAGATGTATTTGTATCAGCTCATGTTTTTCATTGACTTTCATTGTAACTTGAGCAATGTATTTTTCCTGAAATGATTTCAACTCCAACATACTAAAACTTCTCTTTCACTCCAAAGTGCATTCTGCAGGACAAGTCTATTTGGAATTCCCCATATATTTCTGCATCACAGACAATAAAATATATACTCTGTCTTCATGAGCATAGTTAAGGCTTCTTAAAAACACAGATACAGAAAAATACTGATGGCGGCTCTTTCTTTGTTCTTTGGGAACAAAAAAGGAAGAGCAGGGTAGCCAAAACATCAAACTCAGATCAAAACTGCTCTTTTAGGTCAAAGCAAAACAAAACTGCATACAGTTTCCAACGGACGGTAAATATGAACTGTGGGCAAATGTAGAGTCAAACCTAGAAACTAGGTAAGAGGTATATGTGTCACTTTGCCCTCCTGTCGGATGTTGAGGAAATCTAGAAATATGAGTGAGAAAGAAATCAGTTCTGTAACGAAAAGTCAATGCCAGTAATGGCTCAAGACCCAGGGGAGGTCCAGTGAGTAGCGGGGGGTTAGACAAAGTTTGAGGGACACAGACTCGATCTCAGCTGGCAGGCAGGGGATGGGAGTGGAGGGTGAAGGCCAGGTGTGGCTTCACTGGCTAGGAGGGAATGGGACACACCAGCAAATGTGGTACCCACCTGGCATGGTGACAGCAGGTGGCCTTCTGTAGAGTGATATTAGTAGGTCTAGAATGGACAAACGATGTTATGACAAGTAGGAAAGAGAGATTCTTCAGGAAGCCAGAACAGAGCCAGGGGCTGACCTTCCTAGAAAACAGGGAATTATGTAACAACCCCCCCCCCCATACCCATAACCCAGACAGCACAAATAGCAACATTTGGCCATAACATTCATAAACAAAATAAAACCTAGCAGTTGCAATTGAAACCTATCCCTTCGCTTCTCTGTTCTGTCCCTGCCCATTCTCCAGAGGCGATCACAATAGAAGGGTGTGCACCCATTATGTCCAATTGCTTATATTCTTACCATGTATAGGTGCATTAATAACCTACAGTGTTGTGTGTTTTACTGCTTGACATAAGGGAGATCATGTGTATGTTGATTTTTAATGAAACATTGTATTTCAATTTTACTCCCATGGATACATGAAGAATAAACACATTCTTTTCACTGTGGCATTTCATTATATGAGTATACCAAAACCTATTGCTAATCATTCACCTTGTGTCTAACTTCTCAGTATTATGAACAAGGCTGCCAAGAACTTCTGTGTACGTATTACCTTGTACAAAAGGGCAAGGGTTTCTTTCGGTAATACCCAGAAATGAGATGGCCAGAAACTCTGTGCAGACTTAGCATTACTAGATATTTTGAAATCATGACTCAAAGTACTTGTACACATTTATGTTCTTACAAGGAATCTGAAAACTGGTCCTCTACGTTCTTGTCAACAGTTGGTAGCCTCGTATTTTGATTTATTGGAAAATGGTATATATATATTTTAAAATGTGCATTTCCTTGATAAGCAGTTCAGTTCAGTGACTTTTCATGTGTATGCTAGCTTATTGGGCTTCCTTACATGACTGCTAATATCCTTTGCTCATTTTTCGATAGTTTGCTTTTGTAGCTGATCAATATGTATTTTAATTAATTATTTATTTTTTTAAAGGGGCATTTATTTATTTATTTGACAGAGATCACATGTAGGCAGAGAGGCAGGTAGAGAGAGAGAGGAAGGGAAGCAGGCTCCCCGCTGAGCAGAGAGCCCGATGATTCGGGGCTCGATCCCAGGACCCTGAGGCCATGAGCTGAGCCAAGGTAGAGGCTTAACCCACTGAGCCACCCAAGCGCCCCTGATCAATATGTATTTTAAAAGTATATTCTGAATCTTTTGTCAGTTGTATGTTACCACTATGTTCTTTTGATTTTTGGCCCTAAATTTTTTTAATGCTCTTTTCTTATTTTAAATTTTAAAATAAGTTAGTGTCAAATTTCTCAATTTCTATGATCTCTCTCTTTTTTAGCATAATAAATTCTTCTCTCTCCTGATGTCTCAAAGAAAATTTATATTTTCTTTTAAATGGTTTAAAGATTTACTTTTAATATTTAGGTTCTAATATGTTCAAAGTGTGTATGTGTGTGTATATGTGTGTGCTATTGGTGTGGATATTTTTAAAAATATACATGTTTTCCCTATATATCTTAAAATATTTGTGTAATTTGTATATTTTCTATTTTTTTGAAAGTACCTGGATTAAATCCTACTTGGTCAATGAGGCATTTAAAACATATATATTGCTAGTTTGAGTTTCTTAATACTTCTTTAGCATTTGTCCTGTTATGTTCACAAGAGGTCTGGCTTTTAATTTACAACTCTCTTTGTTTAGTTTTAGTATTAAGGCTATACTAGCATCAGAAATGAATTGGGACATGAGATTTTGTCTCTTCTTACAATTTTTAAAATAGTTTATATTGAATAGAGGTTATTTGTTCCTTGGAGTTATATATATCTCTAATAAAATAATGTGGACATGCTGCTTTTTCAAACAGATATTTGACTACTGATTTAATTTCCTTTTCTTCTTGAGATGTTTGAGAACTTACATTTGCATGGAGAATTACTTACTTTATTTTCTAATTGATTGCATAAGTTTTTATAGATGTATCTTATAATTTTATTTATTTCGTATTTCAATAGTATATTTATACAGTTTAAAGATCTAAAGATTTTGAATTTTCTTCTATCCTTGTCCCCAAGACACCAGTTCCATTTCCCATCAACAAACTTCTATTATTGGTTTATTTTGTGTCCTTTCAGAAATATTTAATACATACACCAGTAGAAATATATTTTCTTATATTGTTATTCTTAGGCAAATGGTACATATTATATATATTCTTGTGTATATTACTTTTTTCACTCAGTAGTATGTGTTGGGAAGGAAACTGTTCACGTCAGTGCACAGAAAGTGTTCTCATTCATTCTAGAGCTGCATAATATTTCTTACTCTGGACATATCACAATTCATTTAAGAAATTTAATGGAAGGGTGGAGAGCTGGACTCTTTGTTTCCAATTGGTTGTGATCTTGGGGTCGTGGGATTGTCTGCGTGGGACTCTGCACTTGGCTGGGAGTCTGCCTCGGATTCTCCCCCCCCCACCCCTCCCCATCTTGTGCTCTCTCTCTAAAATAAATAAATAAAATCTTAAAAAAATTAATAGGAATTTAAGTGGTATATACTCTTTTGCTATTAAAATGGTGCTGCCATAGGTAGCTTACCTATACATCTTTTCCCATTTATGGGAGTATACATGTGGAATAAATCCCCCAAGGTAGAAATTCTGGATAGAAGGGAATGTACATTTCTACTTTTGGTAGGTATTAAAGTATACTCTATAGGAGTTGTACAATTTATGTGCCTCCTAAAAATGTAAGAGCGCCCATTTCTTCACAACCTCTCCAGCAAGTGTTTAATGAAATGTGTGGCCCATTGTAACCATCAGTGTGGGTTTTGTTTACATCTCTCTTATCCCAGGAATGCTAAGCATTTCTGTGCATATAAAATTTTATATATTTGTATCTCTTTTTCTGTAAGCTGTCTGTTCATATCCTTTGCAAAATTTTCTGGGTTTTTTTTTTTTTAATGATTTCCTCATAATCTGTAGGGCCTATGTAGCTACATTATAGAAATTAGCTCTTTGTGATATGTGGCAATACTTTTCCCAGTTTTTCAATTGAGGTATATATATTTGGTCATAAATAGTGCTTGAATTTTATGTGTTTGAATTTATCAGACAAATTTTTATAAAGCTTCAGGGTTTGTGTCAGGTTGGAATTATCTTACTCACTCTGAGCTTATAAAAAAATCCCCATGTTTTTTATTACTTTAGGGGTTTTATTTTTTACATCAACATGTTTAATTCATTTGTAATTATTCCTGATGTAGAGTGAGGTATGGATCTGATTTTATTGTTTTTCTGGATGGTTACCAAGTATCTATCTTTTCTGTATTGATTTGGGGGGCCACTTTTATCATAATAAACACAGCTCCTGTGTTGGACTACATCTGGACTCATTTCTTGGTTTCATTGATTAGCCTGTGTATTTCGGTGATGGCCTTACAATACTTCAAATACTGAGGCTCTCTTTGTGTGGCTAGCTTCCCTCATTCTTCTTTTCCAGAAATACTCTGGAGATATATTTTATACATATGAACTTCATAATTATTTTGCCTAGTTTTAAAAAGCTTCCTGCTGGTGCATTAAATTTACAGAGTAATTTAGGGAAAATTGTTTGGGCATTACAAGTCAGTAGTCCTTGGGGGTCAATTTGTTCTGGGACCCGGATATTAATGATTCCTATAGAAAAAATTAAAATGAAGTCTCTGCTCCAAAGAAAAATAAATCTTGGATGGATTGAAAAGAAAACCTAATGAGAAAAGCAAACATCTTTATATTCTTTAGGAGCATTTAACTGAGTTATTTTAAAAGATTTATTTATTTACTTGAGAGACATTGAGAGAGAGAGAAATTGCATGTGCAGTGGTGTCAGGGAGCAGAGGGAGAGGGAGAGAAAAACTCCACGCAGACTCCGGGCCGAGCACAGAGCCCAGCATGGGGCTGGATCTCAAGACTCTGAGATCATGACCTGAGCTGAAACTAAGAGTCAGTCAACTGATGGTGCCACCCAGGTGCCCCCTTAGGAGCGTTTTAAAGTTTTCTTCATATACCTCTTACACATTTATCTGTAAGTTTATGTAAGGCTTTCTTATTTTTTTGTTGCTACTATATAAATAAATAAATATATATATATATATATATATATATATATATATATATATATTTTAACTTATGAAAGCTCTTGAGTTCTGTGAATTAATTTTGTAACAGAAGACTCTGGTGAATTCAAAATTTTTTGGTAGTAGTTTTTTAGTTGGTTCTCCTGAGTTTCAAGGAGAACCTTATCAATAGCAAACAGTGATGATTTTAACTCCTTTTTACAATTTAATACCGTATTTCTTGGTGGGTTTTTGTTTTTGTTTTTGTTTTTGCCTCTCATTGAATCGCATTAGCTGGCATCTCAGAATATTAAATCCCAGTGCTGACAGTGGGCATTTCTTTTCCGTGATTTCAATTGGAGTGATTCCCACAGAAAGCATAATGCTGGACTTGGGACGAATGTAAATATGGACTATTGTGTTAAGGAAGTACATATATATTATGATTTTACTGAGAATTTAAATTCTAGAGGTTGAAATTTGTCAAATGCCCTTTCAACATCTATGGTGATGTTCATGAGATTTTTCTCCTCGGATCTATTAATTATATTAATAAAATCCCTAATATTGGTTACTTTTTCATTCCTCTTGGTCATAGTATACTATTCTACTGTGCTACTGGATTCAGTTTGTTAATATTTAATTAGGATTTTTGAGTGGACATGAGTGAGACTTGTTAGTATTTTTCCCTTTTGTACACAATATTTACTGTGTTGTTGGTGTTGATATTAAATCTATTTTATATACAAATTTAGTTTTTCTTCTTTTCACATGCTCTGGAATCATGCAACATCACAATATGTCTCCATAGAGTGTTTTTTTTTTTTAAAGATTTTAATTAATTAATTTATTTGACAGAGAGAGAGAGATCACAAGTAGGCAGAGAGATGGGCAGAGAGAGAGGGAAGCAGGATCCCTGCTGAGCAGAGAGCCCCATGCGGGACTCAATCCCAGGACTCCGAGACCATGACCTGAACTGAAGGCAAAGGCCCAACCCACTGAGCCATCCAGGCCATCCATAGTGTTTTTAATGTTGTAGGTCTTTTAAAATCTTATCCATTTTCCCATTCAGTAGGTCCATTAACATTTCTAGGTCTTCTGGAATGAATCTTGATAAATTTTATGTTTTGCTAGTTAATCACTCATTTCATTCAACTTTTCAAATGTATTGTGTGGATTCAAGATGATTCTTTCATTTTTTTCCTGGACCTTGGTGGCTTATTTTCTTAAAATATATTTTCCCTATTATTTACTAATTAGATCAGTTAGCAAGTTACCTATTTCATTGTTTTTCCATCTATAACCAGATTTTGAATTTAATGACTAGTTCTGTTATATTTTTGTTTTTATAATTGATTATTTTCTGCTTTTGTCTTCATTCATCTCATTCTTCTACTTGACTTGGTTCTTGTCAACGTGTTGAGGTAGATACATTTATTTTGTATTTCCTTTGTTTACTGTTGTAAGTAATAAGACAGCACTGTTTGAACTATGTGGCAGTTTCTGATATGTGACAGGTCTTTATTATTTTCTAGATGTTTTCATTTTTACTTGAGTTTCCTTAAGTTATATAAAAGAGAACTTAAAAATGTAATGCAGTAGTAGCTTTCTCCTTTGGGGCTTGTTATTAATTTCTATTTCTATCGTTGTGTGGTCATGCCTTGTTTGCACTCTCTGCACCTTGAAGAGGAGGTCACTACCTAGACAACTTGATTGAACGCATGGTGTCTATGTGTTTGTGTATATGTACTCCCTGCATATCTACTGCACATACAACTTGGTTTTTTACCTCTTCATCTTTTATATCTTCTGTCCTCTCTGGTGTGTAACACAATCCTTGGACGTGGTAGGAATTCAATAAAAGCTAGACTTTTATTATTTTAAAAGGTTATGAGAGATTTTTTTAATTTTGAAGTTTGACCAGAAAATGAGGCTTGTTCCTTGGTCAGCATCTAGCAGGAAGGAAAGACTGTGCTCAATGTGTCGCACAAACTTTGAGGGTCACACCTTGGTGTTGGCTTTGGGCAGTTCTCGGGCAAGTTGTTGGCACTTCAAAAGTGTAGACTTTCACACGTTTGGCAAACTTCTGAGATACTTCCCTCTCCACAAGGGTAAACATGCTCAGTAAAGGTGGAAAAAAATTTTTTTTTTTTTTTACATTTATCAAACAAACAACACAAACCAAACAGTCCAACATTCAATGTCATTTGAAAACCATCTACAGCTTTACTGGGGTTTCCCAGAGGATGTCCGTGGGACTCCAGTTCATAATCGAACATCAAACTTGTAATATTCTTCTCTCCTGCTGATTCTCTTCTTGTCTCTCCCATTCTCTGGAGGCAACTAAAATCACTCCTCTGCTCTTCTCTCCAGATGCCCCCAAAGCTTATTCTCTCTCCATCCCTGTCATGGATTCTGCTCATTTTTCCTCCTCCCTGCTTTTCCAGATGTATGTCTTGCTGCTTCCCTCACCCCATCTGCCATGTTGTTTCTTTTCTTCCACAATACAAGCTGCCAGTCTGTCTTACTGTGCTTCCTGTCCATCAATGATGTGTGTCTATTACCCTGATCATTATAAAGAAATTACAAAATGGGGTACAAGATTGTCAAATGCAGGATTTTTCTTAGAAAAATCCAGAACGAGGTTTTAAAAATACTCATACATTATAAATTTTTATCCCAATTAAATGTTTTTGTAGGTAAGACTTCTTAACATGTAAGGGAGATAAGATTGCATGTATTTGTGAAAATATTCTCTTCCATTTGTAGGAAGTCAGTAGGGTTTGGTTTTTATTCCTGAGACGGAGGTTTGTTTTTCTTCCTAAGAAGGACTAAATTTGTACAATGAATTGCTTTGCAGTCAAAAGAAGGTGCATTTATCGTCAGAGATTCCAGACATTTGGGATCCTACACAATTTCTGTGTTTATAAAAGCTAGAAGGTAAGCAACTGTGATTTTGATCACTTTAGAGGTAAAAATCCTTGGGACAGTCTTATGGAGACACTTGTCACACGGAGAAAGAGATATCACAGAACAGGAGACTGTTGGCCCGGAAGTTAGTACAACTGATTGGTATGAGTTGCCTTCCTAACGAGCTCTGTGTGTGACATTGATAAGTTAATGGGACTTGTCCCACCTCCTTTCCTCAACCACAAGGAAGTTGGCTTGGTGGTAGCAGGTAGTGGCGGTGCTTTCCTCATATCCCTTGGTTTACCTTGGGGTTTACCCATAGAGTGTTCTGCATTGAGAAAGCTTCTTGTGCCTTCCTACTGGAGGGTGTTCTCTGGCTGTGGGAACTTGTGGTCCCCAAGGGTAGACTTGTGGTGCTTGAGAATTAGCATCCTAAGAGTAGCCCTCCATCAAGGAGGAATGGAAGATTAGCCTTTCAGCTCCTTTGGATTTTTGTGGGACAATTCTCAGAAGTGTTCCACAGTCTCTCGGGGCTGCCCAGAGTCCCTGTAGCTCACAGCAAACCCATTTATCAACATACTCTGGGTTTTCCTCCTTTCTTTGTTTCATATCTCCTTACGTCCTTCACAGTAAAATTATTCACTTACTGAACTTATACTGATATTCAACAAATACTTATAAGTGTCCCTAATGGGCTCTTCTGTTTTGGACACTGGAGTTGTGCACTCAACAACTTTGGCTGGAGTTATGTTCGAATCTAAGGACCCAGTAAGATGGCTCAGGAATTTAGCCAGTGGTGACGAGGTACTAGTTGACTAACTAGTCAACTAACTAGTTGACTAACTGCAGCGTGTAGTGTCCCTAGGATAAACGTTTCAGAGGTGGAGTCCTGTTGCTTCACGAAATTTGACTAAGTTTCAAAGTGGTCTTTTGCTTGTTTACTAATTCACATTCTATTGACTGTAGGAATATGGAGGCTACCATCAAACATTACCAGATTAAAAAGAATGACTCAGGACAGTGGTACGTGGCTGAGAGACACCTCTTTCAATCAATCCCTGACTTGATCTGGTATCACCAGCACAATGCAGCAGGTAAGTCAGGAGCTTCGGGCTGGGAGAGTCAGGGAGCCTGGCCCCCCAAAGCATGCAATGCGTCTTTGGTCTCAGACACTTTAACAGGAACGAATACCCCTGCAGAGATCTGTAAGTGCTTGAAATACAACCTGTGTTCTGAATAATTCTCCTCATTGATGCTTCTTTGTTTTTCTAGTCAGGGGCTAAGAAGTAGGTTGATTTTTTTTTACATTTCTGCCAGGTTAGAAAAATGATAGCTGGGAGAAAAGCAAAAGGCAATGTAATCCCAATGCATTTGTTCTGGAAATTTCCATAGGGCTAAGTGTAATGGAATTTCAAGTGCCCTCAATAATCATGCTTCCTTCTCTCTTTGCCCCCATAAATTCACT
Source organism: Mustela nigripes (assembly GCF_022355385.1). Taxonomy (NCBI): domain Eukaryota; kingdom Metazoa; phylum Chordata; class Mammalia; order Carnivora; family Mustelidae; genus Mustela; species Mustela nigripes. Next base: position 242,693,183 of record NC_081557.1, on the reverse strand, counting down.
CTCTACTTCAATCGTACAGAAAATAGCCCTTACATATCTTATTCTCTGTTCCTTCCTGTATTGGAGATTGCAAAAAGTTGTATAGGACACAGCTTTTCACAGTTAGAATTTGACTTAAATAAAGCAGAGACATCATTTAACCCCTTTCCCCAGGTGTTGTTTGCAGCAGTTGTTAATTTTGCAAATTTATCTATGGAAAGATAACAGATTCCAGAAAGTTCCACCACAATTATAATCACAGCTCTGGCCTTCGTCCTCCCCCAACCTGTCCCGGACCACTTTGAACACAGGGGGAATCTTCTTACCTCAACATTATAGAATTTGGAACCCACTGTAACTTTTCATATTATTTTGACTTGTTGCCATACAGTACTTTTTAAGATTTCTCTCAAGAGAAGTTGTGTTGACCAAAAAAAAAAAATCCTTTTGAAAAAGGACCACTTTTCCATTACGCTAGTTCTAAATATCAAGAGTAAATCCAAGGAAGTTTTTATCCATTTTGGGGATGAGTCCACATAGATATTCCAGACGGTCTCTGGGAGTTTGGTTAGACGGAAGTAGCAGTGGGTCTGAGTGGGACCAGGGAGGAGGTATTCGTTTCTAGAGATAGAAACCCTTAGAATCAGGAGATCAGTTCTGAGTTTTTTTCTTCACAGTCCTCTTTTCCTTCCCTTCAAAGAAAAAGTTTAAGAAACAGAGTGCTTATGCTGGTGTGGTTAAAAAAATACTAAGATCAGGATGTGCTGACATGAAGAGATGTTAGTGATAAGTTGTTTAGTAAAGAGAAAAAAGTGCAAAGCAGTATATGAGAATAGAGTTCCACTTTTGTAAACAAAAATACACACATGTGTGCATAGAAAAGTTCTGTTGAAGTTTAGTTAATAATTTTTAAACTGAAAAGATTATAACGAACTACAAATTTAATGTTTGCCTCTGGGAAATGACGTGGGGGGGGTGGTAAGGGAAGCTTTTATTTTCTGCCTTATGAGATTGCTTTAGGGTTTGATGTTTTTGCTACAGTGTACATGAATTATTCTTATAATGCATAAAAGATCACTTTTTTAAAAGATTATTTATTTATTTATTTGACAGAGAGAGCCATCACAAGTAGGCAGAGAGGCAGGCAGAGAGAGAGAGAGGGAGAAGCAGGCTTCCCGCCAAGCAGAGAGCCCAATGTGGGGCTCGATCCCAGGACCCTGAGATCATGACCTGAGCCGAAGACAGAGACTTTAACCCACTGAGCCACGCAGGCGCCCCAAAGATCACGTTTAAAAAGAAAAAAACTGGATCAGGGTGCCTGGGTGGCTTGGTTCTTTAAGCGTCTGCCTTCAGCTCAAGTCATGATCCTAGGGTCCTGGGATCCAATCTGATGTGGGGCTCCCTGCTTCCATTCCCTCTGCCACTCTCCTGCTTTTGCGCTCTCTCTGTCAAATAAATAAATAAAATCTAAAAAAAAAAAAAGAGAGAGAAAAAGTGATTTAAACAAAACAACAACAACAAAAAAAAGAAAAACTTCCAAGTATAGCCATATTTATTAGGGAGAAAAGCAAGTACAGAAGATATAAGAAAATAAGAAGACGGATGATAAGGGGAAGGGAATGGGATCCAGAAACAGCGATGTTTATTGAAGACTTACTTTGGGCCCGACCCTATTCTGAGCATTTTTAATGTGTATTTATTTATTTAATCTTCGGAATGATCCTGAGAAGTAGGTGCTGTTGGTAGCTCTGTCTTACAGATGAAGAAACTGAGGCATGGGTGGTACATATGATTACACAGTTAGTAAGCATTTGTGCTGAGATTTGAACTCAAAGAATCCTTGAGACCATTAGAACCAATGAACCCACTGGCTCCAGAGTCTGCTCTCAATGACTGTGATAGCTTCCAGAAAGACACAGGTCATATCACTGGAGGGTACTTTGGAGGGTCCAGTTTCAGAGGAGGCTGTGAATCAGAGCCCATGACTATCTTGTTGACTTTCTTTCTTCTGGTCAATTTAGTCATGACAATCCATCTCTTTCCCAGAAGTAAGGACAGTGCCAAGAGAGTGACTTCTTTCCATCAGAGAGATCATTAAACTACTGGTAGTAAATCACAGAGTAAAATGTTTAGCAAATAAGAACTTTGAAAATTAGAAGAAAGTGTTAGGGTCTTAAAGAAATTCCTCGTTATGTTCTGTATTGAGATCAGGTGTTGTAGAGTCCCAACTCGATGAGGACTCTAACTTCAGTTAGGTCTTCACTGTTAAGTATCCTCTCCTGTTCTCTCTTCAAACTTTTACCATTCTTCTCAAGGCCCCTTTTCCAATATTATCCATTGCCCTGTCAACAAACCCCTAGTTGTCCACTTCATTAAGAAAACTGAATCCACCTGTCATGAATTGCCTCAATCTTGTCCTCTGGCTACCAAGCTGTCATCTTTGTCTCACTCCTTCCAGTGTTAGCAAGGCTGAGCCTATGCTCCTGTTCCCTCCTCTCCTCTCCTGCTAGGACCACCAACCATCCACTCTTCCTTTCTCTCCTGTATCTCATCCATTTCTTCTTACTTTCTCCCTTAACCCTGTAAACATCCTTAAGAAAAGCCAAAAAACAAAGCCCTCCCTTGGTCCTTTCTTCTTTTAGATATTGGTCTTAAAAATCGCAATTTTAGAAGATCGTGTCCATATCCATTGTGTCCATTTGGTCATTTTCCACTTGCTTTTCAAATGTCTGCAGTCTGGCTTCTGCCTCTGGTGCCTCCATTGCCCAACATCTTACCAGTGACCCCATATTGACCTATAGGGTGATGCTTTCTGTTCTTCTATTTTTCAAGTCCTCTGTCACCCCTTGAAACTCCCTGCTTTCCAGACATTTTGACATTGCCTTTTCTCATTCTCGAATTCAGATCATTCCTTAAAGTTCTTCCCAATGGGTCTTACTTCTATTCTTCCCTTAAACATTGGTATTCTTCAGGGATCTGTCCCTGATCACTCGTCTCCTCACCCTAGACTTTTCTCTTTGCAGAATTCTTCTGCCTGATAGTCCCAGGCACTTGCAATCCTATGGGCCCTGAATCAGTGATGGTATGGAACTCTTCATCTTAACCACTGCTTTGGCTTTAAACCTACTCTTCCTGTTGTCTATTTCAGATAATAGTGTCATCATCCTGCCAGTTACAGGGGCTGGAAACAGGAGTCACAAGAGATGATCTCATTATCCTTAATGGACTTAATGGATAACTTCTTTCCTCCTCCCCTTCCCCTCCCTTCCCCCATTCTTCCCCTCCCTCTCTTTTATTACTCTTCCCCTTCCCCTGCCTCCTCCTTCTCCTCCTCCTCCTTCTTCTCTTCAGTTATTAGAAAACTTTCTTTTATTGAAGTGTATTTACCATGCAATAGTATATTCAGTGGTTCAACATTTATATAGTGATTCAACATTTATATACATTGCAAAGTGGTCACCACAATAAATCTAGCTACCATCTGTCACCATACAAAGTTATCACATATTATTAACTATATGCCCTATGCTATACATTGCATCCCCTACAAAAAAATTATCTTTTAATCTTTCCTTATTTTGCCCATCCTACCACCCCCAGCCTCTTACTTTAGCAACCAACAGATTGTTCTGTTTCTATGAGTATGTTTCTGTTTTGTTTTGTTTTCTTGCTTTTTTTTTTCAGATTTCACATAGAAGTGAATTCATACAGTATCAGTCTTTTTCTCTCTGATTTTTTCACTTAATCTAATACTTTCTAGGTCAATCCACGTTGTTGTAAGTGGCAAGATTTTATTCTTTCTTATGGCTGAAGGCTATTTCATTATTCCAGCCATATATTCTTTATCTGTTCATCTATCAGTAGACACTAAGGTTGCTTCTGTATTTTTTCTGTTTAAATAATGCTGCAGTGAACATAAGGGTGCATATGTCTCTTCAAATTAGTGGTTTGTTTGTTTGTTTTTTTTCCCTTTGGAGAAATACCCGGAAGTGGAATTGCTGGATGGTATGATAGTTTTATTTTTAGTTTTTTGAGGCACCTCTATACTGTTTTCCATGGTGACCACAGTGTTTTGTATTCCCACCAACAGTGCATGAGGATTCTCTTTGCTTTGCCAACACTTGTTATTTCTTGTCTGATTGGTACTAGCCATTCCAACAGGTGTGAGGTGATACCTCATTGTGTATTTGATTTGCATTTCCCTGATGATGAGGAATGCTGAGTAGCTTTTCATGTATCTGATGACCATCTGTATGTCTTTTGGGGGAAATATCTACTTGGGTCCTCTGTCCAATTTTTACATTGGATTGTTTGGTCTTTTTTTTTTTATATTGAGTTGTTTGAATTCTTTATGTATTTTGGGTATTACTTCTTTTCAGTCATAATATTTGCAAATACCTTCTGCCGTTCAAGTAGGTTGCCATTTTGTTTTGTTGATGGTTTCCTTCACTGTGCAAAAGCTTTTTAGTTTGATGTAGTCCCATTTGTCTATTTTTGCTTTTGTTGACTTTGCCGAAGGAGACAGATGAAAAAAATATTGCTTAGACTGATGTCCAAGAGCTTATTACCTATGGTTTCTTCTGGGTGTTTGATATTTTCTGGTTTTACACTTAAGTCTTTAATGCATTTTGAGTGTATGTGTTTGTGTGTATTTGTGTGTGTAGTATAAAAAAGTGGTCTACTTTCATTTTTTTGCCTATAATTGTCCAGTTTTCCCAGCACTACTTACTAAAGAGACCTTTGATGGGGATCTTTTCACCATTTATGTGTTTGTCTTCTTTGTCAAAGATTAACTGACCATATAAACTTGGGTTTATTTCTGGGCTTTCTATTCTATTCCATTGTTCCGTGTGTCTGTTTTTGTGCCGGTAACATACTGTTTGAATTCTTATAGCTTTGTAGTATAGTTTGAAATCAGGGAGCGTGATACTTCCAGCTTTTTTTTCTCTCTCAAGACTGCTTTGGTTATTCAGAGCCTTTTGTGATTCCAGACAAATTTTAGTACTATTTGTTCTAGAACTTTCATTTAATTATCAAGTGCAATGAATTTCATATCCAAGTATGTCTCATATAGGTTCCTGCTTCTCTTTGTCTCCCAGCGCTGCTCTAATCATTGCTCATTTGGACAACCATAATGGCCCCTTAACTGGTCTTGCCTTCAATGTTGACTTCATCTCAATCCATCCTCTATGCTGACATCAGAATGAACTACCAAAAATGTAAATTTGACCATGCTTCTCCCTTATTTGGGAACTCTCCATGGCTCCTTCTCACTTGCTAGATGATATAATGTTCCCTAACATGGCTTATAAGACCCATCATAACCAGAATATTACCTACGTCTCAAGTGTAATTTCTTGCCTCTTCTATCTCTCACCTTTTGCTCAAGTAGCACATCCTGCTTATCTCTATGTATCATCTCATGCTTTACTTCTGCCTGGGCTGTTCCTCACAGATTCTCTTCATGGGTTAACTCCATTTGTCGTATTCATCTCAGGGATCATTTCCTTCCAGAAGACTTCTTTGAATCCAAAAATGTGTGAGGTGCTGTGTCTTAGAGCGTCTTGTGTTTCCAGCCCAGGTTCTACTCCTTTTATATTAGAATTGCCTTTCTCTGCCTGTCTCCCCTCACTGAGATGGAGCCCCTGAGTACAGAGTCCTAACCTTATTCATCTTCGGTCCTCCAGAATCTTGGAGATCTACCTAGAAGACTGTCTTGCTCTTCTTGCTCTTTCTGTCTTGCTCTTCCTTTCTCTTCTTACACTGGCCACATTTGTTTCTGTCTTCCAGACTTTGCACATGCTGTTCCATCTGCCTGGAAAGCTTTTCTTCCTGATCTTTGTAAGACGACTCCTTGTCAATGAACGTCAGCATAGCTGTCATCTTGTCAGAAAGGCCTTCCCTGAGCACCCACTCGATAGAAGCTGTATTGTATCTACTCTGCTTACCCTTCATCATCGTCTGCTTTTTCTTATGTGTGTGTGTACTTGTTTATATTTTCTTCTCCTACTAAAAGGTCAGCCCTACAGGAACAGGGACCATAACAGGCTTATTCACTGCCTCACTGCTCTGTCCCACCGTTTAGATGGTGCTTGGCACAAAGCAGGCTCCAAATAAACATTAGTCGAAGAAATAAATAATAAATGTTTGTTGAACTAAATTGAAACTGATGGAACAGAATACTACAGGCTGACCCAATCAAAAGAAGTCTCATTTACTCTACCATGCTCTTAAGAAAGAAAAAAAAGGAAAAACAAAACAAAACAAAAAACAACCCAACTACTCTCAAAAAGTGGGGTCAGGAAATGGGTACACTTAAACACTGTTGGTGGTTAAATGAATCGGTACAAGTTTTCTGTATGTGCTTTGATCAAGAAGTCACATTTTAAGGAATTTATTCTAAGGAGATAATTTGAGAGGTACCTAAAAATTTATGTTCAAAAACATACAGCATTGGGGACCTGGATGGCTCAGTGGGTTAAGCCTCTGCCTTCGGCTCAGGTCATGATCTCAGGGTCCTGGTATCAAGTCCCACATCGGGCTCTCTGCTCAGCAGGGAGCCTGCTTCCCCCCAACCCCCACCCCAGGCCTGCCTTTCTGCTTACTTGTGATCTCTGTCAACTAAATAAATAAAATCTTAAAAAAAATCCCCATACAGCATATTTTATAATAGTGGCATCTTAGAAATAACTGAACTCTAATTTATAGTCACTAACATATATCAATGGCATATTGAGTGTAAAACAGTCTCTAGGAAAACATGTACTTTTCTGTGAAACATATCGAGTGTTTATATGTTTTCAAACACATATATAGAGATCTTTGCCAAGGTGTTCACATGAATGATAACAATGCATCTCTGGCTGCTAAGATTTTGTGAGATCTTTTCTTCGTGTTTAAATTTTCTTGGATTTTAAAATGTGTGTCCAATGAGCAAATATTATTTTATGAAAAATGGAGAAAATAAGTAAATAGACTCATGGGGAACACTTTTCCACCTAACTTATTTGAAGACCAACATCATCATCTAGTACACTGGTTTTTTTCTTTTATGTTAGTAAGTGCCGATTAAAATGCCGATTTCTGTCTCTCCCCAGGTCTCATGACCCGTCTCCGCTACCCAGTTGGACTGATGGGCAGCTGTTTGCCAACCACAGCTGGCTTTAGCTATGGTAACGTATGCACGTGTACCCAAGGGCGACATCGAGTCCAGCAAAGAATCGACCCCAAGTTCCCTCTATGTTTCTTTAAATTCTTAGCTTTTCTGAGATGTCTAGATAGGTTTCCTCTCAAAGTTTAAATCCGCCTTCTGAGACACTTAAATAAAATACATGCATCTCACAAGAGCAATTTAAACTTTGGAAGGAAATGTTTTGGTTTTGCTTCAAATTTCATTATACAGTAGCAGGAACGCTTTTGATAGATTACAATCCTTTTTGTTTGGCAGTTTGAGCTGTTGCTGACTGGGTACCATGATGACCGGGAAATGACTGCTGTCCAAGAGAGAACTGCTACAAAGAGCCACCCAGAGTGTCCCCTTCCCCTTTTATTAAAAATACAACCTGTAGAGGGCGCCTGGGTGGCTCAGTGGGTTAAGCCTCTGCCTTCCTCTCAGGTCATGGTTTCGGGGTTTTAGAATCGAGTCCCACATCTTCCCTTCCTCTCTCTCTCTACCTGTCTCTCAGCCTACCTGTGATCTCTCTCTGTGTGTCAAATGAGGAAATAAAATCTTAAAAGAAAATACAACCTTAGAAAGTTTAATTTGAACTATTTTTAGCAGATGAATATTTGCAAATCTGTAAGAGTAAAGAAGAGCCAAAGAATTCTGTTCTGTAATTTGGTGACACTTTATTCCCTTAAGTTTCTCTCATTAGTGAGAAACAGAAAATACCTAGATAAATGATGACATCATTATATAGTGTAACAGATAAGCAGGACTCAGGCTCTCTATTTTAACTGGGATGGGAGAATGATTCAGGGTATTATGGGTCCTGGGTTATTCCTCTGCCCTTAATACTATACATATAATAGAAGTTCTGTCATTAACCATTTATTTAGGTAGAGCATGGTCCTGTTTAATTTTTTAAAAGTGGCCAAAATTAACAAAACAGCAAACAACATGTGTTGGAGAGGATGTGGAGAAAGGGGAACCCTCTTACACTGTTGGTGGGAATGCAAGTTGGTGCAGCCTCTTTGGAGAACAGTGTGGAGATTCCTCAAGAAATTAAAAATAGAGCTTCCCTATGACCCTGCCATTGCACTCCTGGGTATTTACCCCAAGGATACAGATGTCGTGAAAAGAAGGGCCATCTGTACCCCAATGTTTCTAGCAGCAATGGCCACGGTCGCCAAACTATGGAAAGAACCAAGATGCCCTTCAACGGACGAATGGATAAGGAAGATGTGGTCCATATACACTACGGAGTATTATGCCTCCATCAGAAACGATGAATATCCAACTTTTGTAGCAACATGGACGGGACTGGAAGAGATTATGCTGAGTGAAATAAGTCAAGCAGAGAGAGTCAATTATCATATGGTTTCACTTATTTGTGGAGCATAACAAATATCATGGAGGACAAGGGGGTGTTACAGAGGAGAAGGGAGTTGGGGTAAATTGGAAGGGGAGGTGAATCACGAGAGACTATGGACTCTGAAAAACAATCTGAGGGGTTTGAAGTGGCAGGGGTGTGGGAGGTTGGGGTACCAGGTGGTGGGTATTATAGAGGCCATGGATTGCATGGAGCACTGGGTGTGATGAACAAATAATGAATACTGTTTTTCTGAAAATAAATAAATTGAAAAAATTAAAAAAAAACAAAAAAAAACACCACTCAAAAAAAAATAAACTTCTTAATTTTTTAACATTTAGAACAGTGCACAACTCATAACTCTATAGCTCAATTAGTTTTGCCTGGTTTTGACTATTTAATATGAATGGAATGAGACACCGTGCATTTGTATCTGGCTTCTTCCTCTTCCCTGGTGGTGTTGGGTGTGGCTTGCTCATCTCCGCTGGGGTGTTGTGTGACATTCACGACTATACCACAGCTGATTTACCAGTTTCCGTAGATGGCCATTTGGGTTGAAACCAATTTTTATCTCATAAATAACATCATTATGGACATTCTGCATGTCTTTGGATGAGGTTCAGTACACGTTTAAGCTCCAACAATGTTAGCTGTACACTTAGGAGTAGAATTCTTGGGTCATAGAGTATGTGCACACTCAGATTTGGTTCATTTTCCAAAACGCTTATACCAAATTACATTTCAATCAATAGCATATGGGCTTTCCAGCTGTTCCACACTTTTACCCTTGCCAATATTTAGTATTCTTGTGGATTCTTGTCTTTAGTTTTCACGTTAGCCAATCTGGTGTATGTACTAGTGTTATCTCGTTATGGTCTAAATTTGCATTTCCCTGATTACTAATTATTTTGATCAGCTTTTAATAGGCTTAGTGGTCATTTGGGTACCCTCTTTTGTGAAAGATACTCCATTCAAGTTTTCTAACCTTTAAAAATGTAGTTATCTGCCTTTTTCTAATTGATTTTTTCATATTCTGAATAGGAATTCTTTACAGGTGACATGTTTTAGAAATACCTTCTCCCAATCTGTGGCTTACATTTTCCCTCTCTTAAAGGGGTATATTTGATGAACAGGATTTTTATGAAGTGTAATTTGTCAGTATTTTCCTTCATGGTTATTTTCTGTTGAATAAATTTATGTCAGTATTAAAGTCATAAATATATGCAGACCATGTTACTTTTAAAACATAAAACATACCCTACTATTGGGAGGCCGCCTTTACAATTTTTTAAAAGGCATTATTCGAAAGTTCCACCAGATGGCGCTGTTACTAAGTAAAAAGAGACCCTAAAAAGAAAATTTGCTCTTTGAACTGTTTTCAAGAGGGTTATTTTTAAAAGTTCTTTTTGCCTCATTTGGCTTCTATGGAAGTGAAATATATCATAACACAAATTTCACTTCAAACATATACTTAGAGACGTGTGAGTTAGAATTGTAGCATTGGACCTATTTATGAGGGGAAATTGTTAGGCTTTTCGCTAGGAGAAGGCGTGAAGACAGGAAAGCCCTTTAGGGGTGGGAGTGGACAAAGGAGCCACAGAAGAAGTGGTGTGGGGGGAGGTGGGGGAAAACAAACGTCCTGTGCCTCACAAGTTTACTCAGAAGGACAAAAACAAATGGGGACATACATATTCTTGGGGCCGGATCTAATTTTGGTAGGTTTGGTTCAGAAAGACAAAGCTTTGCCTGCCTTTCATTGTTTCCAAGCAAGTCAAGTTCATATCTTTTTTTTTTTTTAAAGATTTTATTTATTTATTTGAAAGAGAGATCACCAGTAGGCAGAGAGGCAGGCAGAGAGAGAGGGGGAAGCAGGCTCCCCGCCGAGCAGAGAGCCCGGTATGGGGCTCCATCCCAGGACTCCAGAATCATGACCTGAGCTGAAGGCAGAGGCTCAACCCACTGAGCCACCCAGGTGCCCCTCAAGTTCGTATCTTTAAACTTGAATTCTGGAATTACACATGGAAACGACCATGACAGCGTTAAAAATGGTTGCCTTTCTGCTCCCCTCATTCATAAAAATGTTAACTTCTTTGTAAAGGAATAGAGTAGGTCTAGATCATTTTTGAATCTCTTCTAGCTCTAAAATTTTTCCCTACTCGTAACACGATGTTTTCTTTTTCTAGAAAAATGGGAGATCGATCCTGCTGAGCTCGCTTTTGTAAAGGAGATTGGAAGCGGTCAGTTTGGGGTGGTCCATTTAGGTGAATGGCGGGCGCACATCCGGGTGGCTATCAAGGCCATCAGTGAAGGCTCCATGTCGGAAGAGGACTTCATCGAGGAGGCTAAAGTGATGATGTGAGTATGAGCCATGCCAGATAAGCAGCATGCGGCATTCTGCTGTCATGGAAAGAACATGGGTTTGGGAGCAATCACACTTCGATGTATACCACAACTTTACTCGAGCTTGTGTGGCGTCCCTTAACTGAAAAATACATTTTATAAAGGAGAAAGAGAAATCAGACAAAATATACATATACAAGATATCTATCTACGGGTTAAAATCATGTGGAGATTCTCTGAACGCCTCTTTTCCACTACCTGGTAGTGGTCTTGCATGCTAATCATAAGGTAATATGTCAATTAATCACTCATTTACATTATTTTAGGGTAAATAATCTCCCAGAGTCATTGACTTTATTTTGCCTCTCTGAATGAAAATAGGTAACATTTCAAGTTACTTTTGACTAACAGAGAAGTTGGCTTATTAGGCATCTTCTAAAATTACAAACATTAACTTGAATATTGTTTTCCATGATGTCTACTTGGCTTAGCAAGCCTTTAGGGACTGAGTGCTATACTCCAGAAGAAACAATAAACTTTTGAAGTTTAGATCACTAAAAAGTTCTGTCTGTATTTTAATAAGCAACATTCAAGGACATGTGTGTATGTGTGTGTGTTTGTGTATGTGTATATTTTCGCTAAATACAGAGCAGGGTTTCAAGTTGGCAAGTGTTTTTGGTCTCCAACTTTATCTAAAATTTCATTCTCAATGTCTTTACTTTTAGAAAAAAATTTTTAAGGATTTTATTTATTTATTCATGAGAGACAGAGAGAGGGGGAAGCAGAGGCAGAGGGAGAATCAGGTTCCCCGATGCAGGGCTCAATCCCAGTCCCCAGGATCATGACCTGAGCCAAGCCAGACGCTTAACCGGCTGAGCCACCCAGGAGCCCTATTTTTTTTAGAATTTAATTTTCTTTCTTTCTTTTTTTAATGCATCAATCACAGTTTCCTCCCTTCAATCTGTCTCGAATTTTCATCTGAGCAGCTGCGGGCAGGAAAGGTGGAACTCAAGGAACAGGAGCTCTGTTAAGACCCAGGCAAGGAGAAGTGGCCATGAGGAAGCCAAAGGCTTGCTTGCAGGAAGAAAAGCAGAAAAAAACAGAATACGGAGCACGTAATATTCTGTACCTGCAGGAACTTGGGGAGTGCTGCTTGAACTCTTGACCCCACTTATGCAGCACGTACAGTGGAAAGGAAACTGTTCTACTTTCTCTGTGGTTGGGTTCATTTTTCTCGAATCTTGATGTTGAAGATTACATACGTAGAGTTGGTAAATATTACCAGTTGCGTCTCCGCGCTTTAAAGGGCAAAAATGAGTCTGCTAACTGGTGTGTGCTTTTTCTTCAACAGGAAATTATCTCATCCCAGGCTGGTCCAGCTCTATGGAGTGTGCATACAGCAGAAGCCGCTGTACATAGTGACCGAGTTTATGGAGAACGGCTGCCTGCTGAAATATGTCAGGGACAGAAGGGGAGCGCTTACCAAGGAGATGCTGCTGAGCATGTGCCAGGATGTCTGTGAAGGGATGGAGTATCTGGAGAGGAACTGCTTCATCCACAGGGACTTAGTAAGTCGGACATAAATCGGCCGATTATTCTCTGCATGACATTGGGAAGATTATGACTATTGAGAATTTTCAATACTTGTTTTAAAGATTTTATTTCCATTTGTCAGAGAGAGAGAGAGAGAGCACTCACAAGAAGAGAGGAAGAGGGAGAAGCAGGCTCCCCGCTGAGCAGGGAGCCCAATGCAGGGCTCGATCCTAGGACCCTGGGATCATGACCTGAGCCAAAGGCAGATGCTTAACCAATGGAGCCACCCAAGCGTCCTAATGATTTTCACTCTTTTAAATAAAACACTTTTGGCTTAGTTTCTAAATGCTTTCCTATTCATATAATTCTCTGGGAAATGGAGCTCTTTTTTTTTTTTTTTTAAGATTTTATTTATTTATTTGACAGACAGAGATCACAGTAGACACAGAGGCAGGCAGAGAGAGAGGAAGGGAAGCAGGCTCCCCGCTGAGCAGAGAGCCCGATGCGGGACCTGATCCCAGGACCCTGAGATCATGACCCGAGCCAAAGGCAGCGGCTTAACCCACTGAGCCACCCAGGCGCCCTGGAGCTTTATTTTTAATGGCCCCTTGATGCTGTGGCTGAGTGAGGCACTGTTCTAAATATGCTTTCAGCTGGTTAACTACTGCACTTATCAACTCGCCAAAACTAATTTACTTTTCTTTCCTCTCACCTTCCCGCTCTTCTTCCATTACTTCCAATTTTCTTCCTTTCAACCAATAATCAAACATGTGTTAAGGGCCCATATTGGCCAAGTGTTCTCTGGGGCATATGGTGGTGCAGATCAGGTTCTAGGGACTGCCCCCCCCCCCCACCAGGTGAGGGTGGTTTGCTTGTAACAGTATCACAACAGCATTGCTGACATCACTGAGGAGGACTAGAAATGTGAAATCCTTCTGTGCTGGAATGCTCTGAACATTACAGCCTAATAAAAAAAAATTAAAGCTTGTCTTGCCCCCTGTGCCCTGTTGAGTTCAAGGGGCAGCCGAGATTCAGAACCACTGCTCCGGAGGTGGACGGCCTGGGTTGAAATTTGGCCTTTGTTTCTTACTAGCTGTGTGATGTTGGGCAAGCTAGTCAGCTAGGACCCGGTATGAATTGCACCTTCCTCCTGTGGGCTTGTTGGGAGGATTACATGAACTACTACATGTGAGCACTTACAGTCGCTCCTGGCCTTATAGAGGAGCTCAGCAATGCTATTCCACAGCGATAGCCTTTCTTTTTTTTTTTTTTTTTTTTTATAAAGTACCAATTTTTAATATTTTTATTTTATTTTATTTTATTTATTTATTTGACAGAGAGAGATCACAAACAGGCAGAGAGGCAGGCAGAGAGAGAGGAGGAAGCAGGCTCCCCGCCGAGCAGAGAGCCCGATGCGGGGCTCGATCCCAGGACCCTGGGATCATGACCTGAGCCGAAGGCAGCAGCTTAACCCACTGAGCCACCCAGGCGCCCCGCGATAGCCTTTCCATACCCATTTGGACCACCACCCTCACGGCACGTTTTCCAGGCTCTAGCATGTGGTAGCTATTACACAAATTTTTGAAGGGATGAATACGGCATTAATTCCCCTGAGCCGACTTTTCTAGTCTCTGCGGCTCAGTCTTTCTTGACCTGATTGGATTAGAGTGTAGAGATTAGAATTCAAAACTTCGTTGGGTGATGGTCCTGGTCATTCTCTTTACTCCAAGTGGCTTTTCTCAGATTCCCCGCATCCTTGGATTCTTCCTCCATTGCCTTCTTTTGTGTTCTATTTTATCCATCTTGATGCCATTTAAAATCTGCCAGCGAAGCCTGAGTCTTTTCCCCGTCAAGGGCTTAGCTTGTGGCTTGGCTTGGAGATTGTTGCTAGTATTTGTCAAAATCTTCCAAACTGGCTCCTTCTGGCTTACCATTTTAAGTTCCTTGTTTTTGTTTTTAGACTAACTGAAGTTCATATCAGCTTAGAAGAGAAAAAAATCTATCAAACTGTTGAATTACATGACGCTCAATAACCAATTCAATGACTTTCTTTAATGAAGCTCTCTGAAAATGGATTATTTTGGCCTCATATACGTGGTCTCCGCATTATTTAAAAACACATACTCTTTTAAATGTTGGGGTTCATCATTTAATGCCTCTTGATATAGTCTTCCTATTTATCAAAGATACTTGTTGAGAAGGATTAAAAACTTTTAAAGGAAAAATATAATTATAAAAATATTAAAATTAAAATATAAAAGTAAAATTGCTTTTTTACTTTTGTTATTTCTTTGAAGAATCCTTAAAATCCATTGTGAGGGCAGATATACTGAGTCATACGTAGTATCACAGGAAAACATGGCTGCTCATAGAGAAGTCATGTGGGACCCCAAATACAGTAAGGAAAAGGCAAATAGAAACTCTTTAAAGAAAGGCGATATTAAAATGTGGATTCTTTTCTTTTTTCCATAGGCAGCAAGGAATTGTCTGGTCAGTGCTGCAAGTATAGTAAAAATATCAGACTTCGGAATGACGAGGTACAATATATACAAATATTTTTTGTTTACTCATAAGAGGGAATCTTACATCTGTCTACTAACAAACCAAAGATGTCAAGAGCATTGCTTTTTTTTTCCTGGGGAAAATCTTGATGTGTTTGCTTGGCCTGTAGCCCTGCTTTGAATTTTAGGACATAACCCAATGTTAGCTGTGGGCTAAATGGGTGCTTTGAACTATTCTTCGGATCTTTTCAGTTACGCATAACTTAAAAATTTTCAGAATATCTCAAACTACTCGTCAGATGCATGAAGTTGAGGAAAAAAGCTTCTGTGATATATGTGTATTTCTGAAAGATAAAAGAATACATTTGTTTAGCTCTGACTTTTCCATACCATTGTCATGCACGTCTATGATCAATTGTAGCGGTTGACTTTAAGACTACGACTCAAGTGCGGAAAATCTAACCTCATTCTCTGAAACACAATGCCATTGATATTTTGAGCACCCCTTCCTTCAGGTTGCCAAAAGTTCAATGCCCGTGAATTCAGAATATCTCTGACTCACTTCAGGGTCAAATTCAAATTCTGTTTGTCTTCTTCTCTGAATGACTTCTTCTCTGTATGACCTCATGGGGCTATGTAGTGGAGAGGGCATGTCTGGTCCTTGTTGTTAGCCACTGACAACTGGTACCCTTGCAGCAAACATCCTCCTGTTTTGTCCTTGGCTGGACATCTGCGTAGGTGGCTGCTGACTCATCCCCAATCTCTACTGCAAGATGTTGTCATTCTGGCATTCTCCATGATTAGAACCCCCCTGGAGCTTTCCAAGGTCCTATTTGCTTAGACACATCCACAACTATTGGCTTTCAGGAATCTTTTTGCTTTTCTTGGGGCTTGACCTGGGGAAGAGGCACAGGCTCTGTTTTGCTATTGAATCCCAGCAACCTACTGTGGGGACTTCTTTCCCTGCCATGTAAGTGGGGCAGTGCTGTTAGGGTGCAGGGGACAGAACCCTGCCTCAGTCACCCACTACTGGCTAATACTCCTCTCCTTGCCCCTTGTTCTCTCCCACCTCCCAGCTCCAGAGGTTCAATGCTAGAGGAGATGGATGGATGGTGTGTGTGGGTGGGGGGGGGGGGGGAGAATCACTCTTATTTATGAGTCTTTCTCCCCAAAATTTTATTAACAGCTCAGTCCGCCTCCTGCTGTGGAAAGCTGAGACTTTTGAAACTCAAAAGCTATGAAAAATGGCTCTTTCTCTTTTGTTTTCTATTAGTCACTCTTTCCCTTAGTAGGATGACTTCTGGTGCAATAAAACAGTTAAAGGCGGGGGGTGGTAGGGTACATGGGGAAAAAAAAAAAGAGAGAGTGTGAGGAAGCGCTAATTAATTCAAAGCTACCACACTGCACACTCCAGGGGCTACAAGTTAGTTATCATTCTTCTCTCCAGATTCTTCTCCCCAGAGTCCCTTACTTGGTGTTTCTGCCTACAAGTCTCACAAGAGAGAGGGTTTAATATTTTTGTAGTTTTTAGAAGGAGGTGATAGTTATTACTGATCATATAGGACCATCTTAATGCATTGGACATTTTTCACATCAAATGTATTATGTTCAGTATGCTTATTTCCCCTTTTCTCTGCCTCACAAAACACATACACATGAAGAAAAAAGTTAGACATGCAACTTTGAACTTATTTGCCATATATACATATTCTTTTAATTTCCTTTTTATAACCCTGGTTGTTAGAGCACTCAGCATGTTCCTTTGCAGAATTAAGAATTTGTCATAACCAAAATAATCAGTGGGTTCCTGATTTCAATCCGTTTTGGATTGAAGAATTGTTCTGTTTTTCTGAGACCCAAATAAACCCAACTGAGGCTTGGTTTGGGGAGGAATCACTGTATAGAAAGAATACTTTCCCATTTTGGTAACAAGAAGAGAAACTTTTAGAGGTAAAAATATTTCTCTTTTAAAGATTATTTATTTATTTGAGGGAGAGAGAAAGAGAGAGAGAGATTGAGTGGGTAGGGGTAGGGGTAGGAGGAGAGGGAGATAGAGTCCTCAAGCAGGCTCCCTGCTTAGCAGGGGTCTCAATCCCAGGACCTTGAGATCATGACCTGAACCAAAGTCAAAAATCGACCGCTTAACCTGTTAAACCACCCAGGCACCCCTGGTTTCTTTTTTAGAACTTAAAGTAGACTAATGGGGTTTGAATTAAATAGAACTTGGAGGTAATTAGCACAATGTGCTTTGAATCTAATGACCTTAGGTACGTTTTGGATGATGAATATATCAGTTCTTCTGGAGCCAAGTTCCCCATCAAGTGGTCCCCTCCTGAAGTTTTCCATTTCAACAAGTACAGCAGCAAATCTGATGTCTGGTCATTTGGTGAGTAAATTTGATATTTATTTGATGGAGATTGATTTAATAAAATACCAATCTTTTTTAAGCTTTGATTTCCTCGCATGATGTGGCATTCTAGAAAGGTCTTCTTGTAACTATGCTTCTGTCTTAAGTGTTCTAAGCACATCTAGGCTGTCTTTGCAACTGATACCATTCACCTTCTTATATTAAGTCTACCATGCAGATCGTATCCTTTCCCAATGAGCATTTGCAGGAAAACCGTAATAGAGAGTCTACTGACCTAGAAAACAAATGCAGCCATCTTTTTTACACTACAGAGACTTGCCAGGAAAATAGATCTAAGGTGTCACTGAATTTCGAGTGTAATTAATCAACTTCATTTCTAACTGCTAAGCAACACCACTGCATTTACTTTATTACCTTCTGATTTTGTGGAATTTAGATGTTGGCCTCCTTGGGAACTGTCAATTGGAATTTATATTGTGTAACATTCTTCATCGAGAAAGAGATGTTGTAGACCCCTGTCAAGTGGAGTCTGCTCTTAGAGTTGATTTTCAAAAAGTGGCAGTCAGGGACGCCTGGGTGGCTCAGTTGGTTAAGCAGCTGCCTTCGGCTCAGGTCATGATCCCAGCGTCCTGGGATCGAGTCCCACATC
>NC_081557.1:242655775-242675182 GCF_022355385.1 Mustela nigripes | reverse complement strand
GCTCAGGTCATGATCCCAGCGTCCTGGGATCGAGTCCCACATCGGGCTCCTTGCTCCGCAGGGAGCCTGTTTCTCCCTCTGACTCTGCCTTCCACTCTGTCTGCCTGTGCTCGCTCTCGCTTGCTCTCTCTCTGACAAATAAATAAAAAAATCTTTAAAAAAAAAAAAAAAAGTGGCAGTCAGTTTGCAATAAGCTATCCATTCTATTTTGCCCAGACCCCGCTGGATAGCTTCTTGGGTTCAGAGAGACCTCTGCACTTTCAGAAGGGTGTGAATTTTATTGTCCACATAAGGTTAAACTTGTATCATTGATCTCATAGCTCTCCACTGACTTTTGGTAGTTTCAGCAGGTGACATTTTACATTCTACAGGGGAGCAGTCAAGTTGTGAAATGAACAATCAGCAGCACAGGGTTGGTTCATGTGGTTACAGAGCAGTTAGAATTTCTGAGTTTTACCTGACCACTTGTCTCTATCATCCATGGGACAGTGAGCTGCTTAAGCCCAAGGACTGGTTTCTGGAGTCTTCTGGCTCTAGCATCTGCCTGGTCTTTAATCAATACATAATACATTTTCTTAGAAAAAGTGAATAATTAAATGAAGTTCAAATGGGAACCTTGAGGGAGTTTCACTAATCAACCAGTCAATGATTATAGAACATAAGCCCCTTCTAGATATTCTGTTCTACCCAGCAGTCTCATCTCTCAGTGGGAAGAGGGAAACACGTGACTTCTATTGGCTGGTAAACTCTTGGCCACACAATTCTGTCATTTTTCTATGGAATGGCAAAGAGGCCTGTTGATTTCAGGATGTGAAGACAGGAACATACTTAGGAACGAACATGTTGGCAGCATTTTCTTTCACTCAGGAGGCAGTCAAGACCAATGGAAAAGAAAGGCATTGTTTCCACTTGGAATATTTTCAGGTTGTAGGCCTGTTCGAAAATGAAGACACACATGGTCCCATTCCTAGATAGAACTCCTCTCATTCTGGGTGATTATAATTCAAAGGCTGAAAGAGAAAAATAAGGCCTTGCAGTTTAAAACAGTTGTTTCAGTTTCAAGTAACCTCTTGTTTACATGCATTTCGTGTGTAGGAGTTTTGATGTGGGAAGTGTTCACAGAAGGAAAAATGCCGTTTGAGAATAAGTCAAATTTGCAAGTCGTGGAAGCCATTTCTCAAGGCTTCCGCCTGTACCGTCCTCAACTGGCTCCAATGTGCGTCTATGAAGTCATGTACAGCTGTTGGCACGAGGTGAGTTCTCCCTGCTCTCCAGAGAAGGTCGGCAGCCCCAGCATCTGAGAACAGACCTGAGTGGGACAAACATGACCCCAGGACTCCACCAGCGCAGGAGAAGGAGTCTGTTTCTTGATAAGAATCCCTAAGAGCCAGAAGGGCTATTTCTATCTGAAACTCCCACTATGGAGTCATGAACCCATTTTGTTTTTAACCACGGCCATTCATCTGAGGAATTCAGAGCCTTTTTCAAATCTTCTTTGTCTGAGATTGGTTCTCCGCGAAACTCTTGATGTGACTAGAGCCTCAGCAGTGAGATGTTTCACTCCCTTTGACAACCGGGGGGTGGAAACTAAGGGTAGAGTCAGGTTTGGTAAATGTCTACACGGAAAGAGAAGGATGTTTATATTTACTTCATTCCGCTATAAGTTGTCTTGCTTTTCCAAGGCTAACTCTAGTGGGTTTCATCTCTTTTTTGGCACTTCAGACTCCTGATATATTAGGAATAAAGGCAGAAAGTGTGCCCTGAACTTGTAATTGGGAACTTCTCTCTTGGGGTGGGGGGTGGGGGCGTCAGTCCAGCTTTTCTTTCTCTTGAAATGCCAACACTTAAAATAAAGCCAGACATGTCCCGTCTTCTCAGGGCACAGACCCAACTCACGTCTCCCCTTCATATCAGACTCCTCTGTGACCTTTGACAGCTTTCTCCTTCCAGCTGACAGTGTCCGTGGAGAAAAAACCCACAGTGGGATGAGGAGTTTCCTCCCAGCTGAAAAAGCAATCACTTGATTCGCAATCCACAAGCACTGAAACACTCAGTATTTTAAGAGCCATGTCCTTGCTCACATTTTAAAGAAGTTTTAATTTTATAAAGATCCTTGATGTCTGAAAATATTTTACATATAGTGAACTGCTCTGCGAGGAAATCTTAAAAGATAGGCAGATGTTAAGTGAGCTATCAGTAGCAAATGGCTATCTTAAGAGCTTCTTAGCAATAACAGCGTGGATAGCTTAGAAAGATATATTGCCTATGGAACAATAGACATGTACAGGTGCATAAAATATAATAGTTATTAAGATTTCATTTATCTCTGGAGAGGAAACAGAAAAGGGAATAAATCAGAGGCTGACAGGAGGCCCGAGTAAATGATGTCAGTCTCAAATCATGGTCAGAGCATTGACTAAAACAATGTTTTTGGTTATGCTGATTTATTTGTTTGCAAAAGGGAATTTGCCTACAACTTTTTTTTCATTTATTTATTTTCAGCATAACAGTATCATTATTTTTTTCACCACACCCAGTGCTCCATGCAATCTGTGCCCTCTATAATACCCACCACCTGGTACCCCAACCTCCCACCCCCCCGCCACTTCAAACCCCTCAGATTGTTTTTCAGAGTCCACAGTCTCTCATGATTCACCTCCCCTTCCAATTTACCCCAACCCCCTTCTCTCTAACTCCCCATGTCCTCCATGCTTTTTGTTATGCTCCACAAATAAGTGAAACCATATGATAATTGACTCTCTCTGCTTGACTTATTTCACTCAGCATAATCTCTTCCAGTCCCGTCCATGTTGCTACAAAAGTTGGGTATTCGTCCTTTCTGATGGAGACATAATACTCCATAGTGTATATGGACCACATCTTCCTTATCCATTCATCTGTTGAAGGGCATCTTGGTTCTTTCAACAGTTTGGCGACTGTGGCCATTGCTGCTATAAACATTGGGGTACAGATGGCCCTTCTTTTCACTACATCTGTATCTTTGGGGTAAATACCCAGGAGTGCAATGGCAGGGTCATAGGGAAGTTCTATTTTTAATTTCTTGAGGAATCTCCACACTGTTCTCCAAAGAGGCTGCACCAACTCGCATTCCCACCAACAGTGTAAGAGGGTTCCCCTTTCTCCACATCCTCTCCAACACATGTTGTTTCCTGTTTTGCTAATTTTGGCCATTCTAACTGGTGTAAGGTGATATCTCAATGTAGTTTTAATTTGAATCTCCCTGATGGCTAGTGATGATACAACTTTTTAAGGTAATCTAAATGCCCTAACTGCTTAGGCACCTTTAAATTTATTTATTTTATATTTTTTAAAGATTTTTATTTATTTGACTGAGAGAGATGCAGTGAGAGAGGGAACACAAGCAGGGAGAGTGGGAGAGGCAGCATTTTCCCCGCTGAGCAGGGAAGCGGGGCTCAATCCCAGGACCCTGGGATCATGACCTGAGCCAAAGGTAGATGCTTAATAACTGAGCCACCCGGACGCCCCAGGTACCTTTAAATTTAAATGTTATCATATTATCCTTCACACACACACACACACACACACACATACACGCATGCACACATGCACTCTGACACACACATACTGTTTCATATGCTCTACTACCTACAGAATGTCAGCCTTCTCTAAAAACTCCAGAAATTATTCCTGAAACCTCAAGGAGAACTCGAATGTGTGTTTCCACACCCTTCAGCTTGGTCCTTTCCACTGGGCCCCTCTGTTTAGGAAGCACTAAGGGTGGTGTCTCCCCACAAACTCTGCTGCCAGTGGTCTTCGAGAGAATGTGGCTACCACAGGTGGTTCTATTTCTCATGGGTTTTAAAGATGCCAACAGTGTTGTCTTTTCCTCCACATGGAGCCAAAGCCAAACCCACATCCCACGGTGAAATAGGAAAAATGTTCTAATCCTTGTGTCTGTGACCGGGGCTTTTGTTGACTGAGCCTTAAGATAGCACAGAGGGACCTGCAAAGTCCCTTATTAAAAAAAAAACAAAAACAAAAACAAACAAACAAAAAAAAACACGCCTTTTGCTTTCTGACTGAAATCCTTCTTTCTCCAGCGGAGCAAGTCTAGTGAATAACTGGGCAGAGCCTGAGAGCCTAGAAGTCTGGGTTCCCATTCTCTCCCAGCTCTTCTGTACCCCATGCCTATCACGGCATCCAAATAGATCTCTAGGGCAGTGCTGTCCAAAGGAACTTTCTGTGGCCATGGAACTGTGCTATGTCTGCGCTATCCAATATAGTGCTCATGCCTGGCTATTGAAGAACCGAAAAGTGGCCAGTGTGACAGAGAACAGAACTTAAAAATGTATTTAATTTTAACAGTTTAAACCGAAATGGCCTCAGGTATATCGGGTTTGCAGCTAAAGTTGTTTTGTCAGTGCTCTGTACTCTTAAAATTTCACTTATGCTTCGCTCAACTACCAGGCATGCCCGGTGTGTCAGCCCAGATAACTTTCTCTTCCATCTGCTAGTGTGTCTCAGAGATGGTATCTGAGCGACTTTCAGGCTGAGCTGACCGTCTCTGTTTCTCTTTTCCAGAAAGCTAAAGGCCGCCCTACATTTGCTGAGTTGCTGCAGGTTCTCGCAGAGATTGCGGAAACCTGGTGACCTGAACGGAATGGCAACCCAGAGGATCATCTTGCAAAATTACCACAAAAGGAAATCCTGTGTGGGGTCACTGATGATGAACACCTTCCTTTAGAGTTGCTGACTCTTGAAAACAGTGCAGAGATCACCGGCTTTTCAAACTTTAAAATTTAAGAATATCCTGGCAGTCATTTTTCCACACGGATGTTGGAGAGGGACTTCCAAACTCTCCCTTTTTTTTTTCCTGTCCTATTTGTTTCCCAAATGTGAAGAAAGGAAAAAATTCTCCATAACCTTCTTCTTAGTGGTTGCTTCTCATGAAAGTAGCCCTGAGAACCACTTAACGGTAGATGAAAACCTGACCCGTTACAGGGCTGAGAATATTTCTTTTCGGAAGAGGAGTGACATTCCTTACCTCAGTGGCTTGCTAAAATGAAGACATTCTGCTAACTCATGGATTAAAGGAGCCTTCTCTGCAGAATTTAATGCTTCTGAGCTATACAGATCTTTGTGGAAAATGCCTTTTTATAAGCCACATGAATGTGAACATTCTTAAACTCTTGTATAATCTTCCTTATGTTATTTAACAAATTGGTTTTGCACATATATGATAATTTTGGAGACAGTTTCTTGTATTCCAGTTTTTTTTTTTTTTAAATAATATAGGCATGGAGCCCAATGTGGGGCTTGAACTCACAACCCCGAGATCAAGTTTGGACCTGAGCTGAAATCAAGAGTGTGACACTTAATCAACTGAGCCACCCAGGTGCGCCACGGTGTTCCAGTTTTAAACACTGTGAAGACAAAGTTCTTTGAACAGGACCTGGTGACTTTCCTGTTTCCAGCAATACCCATTGTCAGGGTTAGTTCAGAACCTGAATTCCAATGCTAAAATTTCATACTTTGTGTGAAATTGAATGGTTTTAAAGACTTTTTTTTTTTAAATGTGCAATGTATATGTTTTATTTTATTTTCCTCATAGTGTAAAAGAATGCTTATTGCACAGTTAGGTAAAGAAAAGTTATATATTTTGAAGATTTCATGTCTTTTTTAAGTTAAAGTCTTAAAAATTTTTTTTGAGTTTAGTTGACATACAGTGTGATATTAATTTCAGGTGTGCAACATAGTAATCCAACATCTTTGTGTGTTCTGCTGTACTCACAAGGGTAGCTACCATCTGTCACCATATAATGCTATTACAATATCATTGACTATATTCTCTACGCTGTGCTTTTTAGTCTCGTGATTTATATATTCCGTAACTGGAAGTCTGTATCCCCCACTCCCCTTCACCCATTTTGCCCATTTCGCTGTCCCCTTCCCTATGACAACCATCAATTCATTCTCTGTATTTATGGGTCTGATTTTGCAAGAAGCCTCATTTGGTTGGAAAAATTACCTCCAGTATCTTTTTAGAGGATTACTTGTTTTTTTTTTTCCATAAGAACAAGAGGAGGCAAAAACAAGATATCCGATTGTTACCTCAAGCTCCATTATTTCCGAAGTCCAGGGCTTTGAGTTCAAGACAAAGTAAGCGTAGTCATAATTAAACCTTAATTTCTCATGCATTGTTTGTAAAAGGGATTGGAAATTTATCTTTATCATTATGAGTGCTTCAGAATTCCCATTGGAAGAAGGGGGTTGCCAAAAGCACTAATGTTCTCACCGTAGGGTTTCACAATGGGAGCCTAGTCTTTGTACACCGTCCCTCCCTGTGTCATGGTTCTGCGTTATAGTCTCACTAGAATTTAAGTAGCTGGCTGGTAGTAGTTGTGACTTTTACGTCATATTTCCCCATGGCAAAAATGATACATCTGAATATCCGTGGTCCTCAGTCAACGCGCACTGAAATAAGGAACATCAGGCACGAGAATGTTCAACTCTGATAATTCAAGTGCTGCGCTCGGAAATATTTGTATGAGACCCTGTGCTGTTTCTGAGACTATCATACCACTCTTCCTCATGACTATGGGAGGTGAGACAGGGCTCCTACTACTGAGACTCGAGTTCAAGTGAGATAGGCCAAAGTTTAGTGCAAGAGGGCATGAAACTATCCAACAGTAAAAGCCAAGGCCAGGGGAAAGGTTAACGTTAGGATAAACAGAAAATCTGAACACTGAAAAGTTAGGGTCGACTGCAGAGCAGCTGCCGTCAGTGCAATGCAGGGAGACAGGGTACAGATCAAGAACGAGTCCAGAGATAAGTCATTGCTGGAGGTCAGATGGCAGCCGCTGGCCCATCTAAGAGCATACGTTGGGAGTGGTAGGCAAGCTCTCGCCCTTCATGATTTGACACTTCTGGAAAGTTCGAGATACCAAGAAGCAAGAGTAACCGGAGCTATCATGTCTGTAACTGAGGCTCCAGATCATGTATGAATTTGGAATGTCTTTTTTTTTTTTTTTTAAGATTTTATTTACTTGAGAGAGAGCAAGGATGAGCAGGGGGAGAGGGAGAGAGAAAGGGAGAAGCAGACTCTGCTGAACAGGGAGCCTAATGTGAATCTTGATCCCAAGACTCTGAGATCATGACCTGAGCCAAAGGCACACACCTAACCGATGGAACCACCCCCAGAATGTCTTCAGACAGAGATTCAGCATTCTTCGTCTAGCAGAAGAAAAAACTTCTTTAAAAAAGGAAAAAGAAAAGAAAAAATTTCCTTAAAGAAGTAGTCATACAACGTCTCCTTGGAAGGGAACTTTGTGTTGCAACCAATCTTAGTATTCGTTATTGATAGGAGTTTTCTGTGGATAGCTTATACAGTTTGGGGTGAGACAGTGCAATAAACAACCCTGGATAAGAAATGAACGGGGAATTTAGGGGTTGGTTATGAGGGAGAGCCATTGAAAAGAGAAGACGGGGTCAAAGGAGAGAGGGGAAGTCCAGAAAAATGGAAGGAATTTGGAGGCCAAGAATAGAATATGTTCAGGGTAAATACTCACTTGGCAAGAATAGCCAAAGGATTTTTTTTCCTTAATAAACTTCTTATTAAAGTACAATGCATGGTCCCACTATTGTCTTGGCAACGTGTTTGATCGGCAATCAAATGCACGTGATACGACGATAGCATTTGATCCAGCACGATGTTTGCTCAGCTCTTTAGAGAGGCTCAGGACAGAGAAGGGCACGCATGGCCCTTCCGTTTCAATGAAGCCTCCCAATCATTCACATGCATAGAGGCTTGGGTCCCTCCTCACCCACCTGGAGTGTGTCTGATTGCTGGGGGATGAGGCCATGGTGTGTGGAGTTCGTCTTTAAACAAAGAAGCTTCTCTCTTGGTTTCCCACTGGTCCTGTGGGCCTACAACTCACAGGTCTCCCTGCTTATGTGCTGTCTCAGAGATCAGAGATTTTCACAGTGCACCAATCACATGTCCGGCCCGGAGACCCAGCATTCCCAACTGATCTTGGGACATACTCAAAAAACTGTGCTCTTCACATGCTGGGATAAGGGAAACCTGAAATCCTCCCAGGTCTGGGAGAAAAAGGTACACAAATCACGTGTATATAGTTTGGTTTTCATAAAGTGAGTAGGTCTGTGTAACTAACACTCAGATCCAGAAATGATACATTCCAGAATTTCAGAATCCATTATTGTTTCCTATTCAAGTCATTAATTCAATAGTGATCAATATCCTAATTCCAACATCATGGATTAGTGTGGGCGTTTTTGAATTTCATGTACGTGAAATTCAATGGTATGTACTTTTCTGTGCCTGGCTTCTTTCACTTAATATGTTTGTTGAATCCACCCATGTTGTATGTAGTTGTACTTCAGCAGTTCTCTGTCTGTAGAGTCTTCCATTGTATAATTACATCACAGACTAACTATCTGTTCTACTCTGGATGGACATTTGGGTTGTGTCTGGTTTTTGTCTATTAGGGTCGGTGCAGCTATGAACGTCATTCTCCATGTTCAATGGTGAAAATATGAGTGTAACTCTGTTATGTATGCACGTAGGAGTGGAACTGCAGGGACAAAAAGTATGCGTGTGTTCAGCTTTTGTAAATAGTGCCAAGCAGTGTTCTATGTGGACATTACCAAGGACACAACCTGCATCAGTGTGGGAAGATTCCAGTTGCTTCTTGTCCTCAGTAGTATTTGGAATTGTCTCACTCATTACAATAGCCAAAGGATTTTTAATGGGCAATGATGTCACATAATTACTTTCTTTTTTTTTTTTTTTAAGATTTTATTTATTTGGCAGAGCGAGATCGCAAGTAGGGAGAGAGGCAGGCAGAGAGAGAAGGGGAAGCAGGCTTCCTGCTGAGCAGAGAGGCTGATGTGGGGCTCGATCCAAGGACCTCGAGATCATGACCTGAGCCAAAGGCAGAGGCTTTAACCCACTGAGCCACCCAGGCGCCCCACATATTTACTTTTAAGTTGTTTGTTGTGTTGCAATGTAATCTCTGTCCTTCATTCTTTGCTGTCCGCACAGCAATAGGCTCCATGCACAGCCAAAAATAAGTAGTATTTGAGAGGATTCAAGGGATTTGGGGTGACACAAAAGGAAAAATATTAAAGATGCAATGCAGAGAAGGAGAATCTGACAGAAGCAAGAACTTGGGGCACCTGGGTGGCTCAGTGGGTTAAGCCTCTGCCTTCAGTTCGGGTCATGATCTCAGGGTCTTGGGATCAAGCCCCGCATTCGGCTCTCTGCTCATCAGGGAGCCTGCTTCCTCCTCTCTCTCTGCTTGACTCTCTGCCTAGTTGTGATCTCTGTCTGTCAAATAAATAAAGAAAATCTTTAAAAAAGAAAAAAATTTTTTTTAAAAAAGAAGCAAGAACTTGGATCTGGAGATATTATGAAAGATCTGAGTTTCTCATTGTGTGTGGGATAAACACACACAAACGCATATCACATGGCTATTTGTCCCTCTGATTTCTTTCCAGGGAGTGGGGGCCTTATTAAATGAAAGCTCAAGATTTGATAAGAAATCTGATAGGCCTGGAGCACCTGGGTGGCTCAGTGGGTTAAACCCTCTGCCTTCAGCTCAGGTCATGATCCCAGGGTCCTGGGATTGAGCCCCACATCGGACTCTCTGCTTCGCAGGGAGGCCTGCTCCCCCCACCACCCATCTCTGCCTGCCTCTCTGCCTACGTGTGATCTCTGTCTGTGAAATTAAAAAAAGAAAAAGAAAGTTGATAGGTTTGACCAAATAAGTCTAAGGGTAGGCGTCAGCAATGGATGCATGGCTTGACCTATGGAGAAACTGGAGATGGAGGGGAGAGGACAGAAGCGGATAAAAGAAGTGGAGGGAGGACGCTGCCTGATGGCAGTGGGAGACTTGGGGGAGCAGGAACATCTGTTGTCTTGTGTTGTCCCATCCCTGTAACCCCAGCCATTCCTTAGAGTCAGCTGGACTCATGAATGCTGAGCATGGTGTAATTTTCACATCTGGTTCTATGTGTACAGGGCAGCACCTGGGAAGAAGAAGAAGAAACGGGGGGGGGGGGGGGCAGAAGAAACTGTAAACCTCCAGGGAACTTGTCTCAATCTGGGGAAAAGCTTTGGTTATGTACAGGTGCAACTGCAACTGCTACACTGAGGATTGAACTTGATTTTCAGGATGGAAAGAACCTCCCCTAACACCTGGTTACAGACAGTATCCAAGAGCAACCTGGATAACTGGCAGCATCAAGGAATTCTTATCTGGGTGCTGGGCATTGGTGGGAAAATCCCACATACATGGTGTGGGATGCGGGAGAGAATGTGTAACAGAAGAATATCAGCCAGTGACACAAGGAGATAAGAAAAGTGCAGACCAGGGTGGAGCCATGACCCTGAGCCACACCCAGAGGAGAACTGCCCCAGTTCCATTGTGGAGAAGACTTGGGTGTTAAACAGGGAACCGCCTATATGCAGACACACATCCACACCTAGCCAGGGTAAATACACTGTCCAGTACTCCATGTAGAAAGTATAATATTATTTTTCTTAATCAAATTAAACCTGGTTTGGGGTCTCTCCTTTACTGTGGTTGGTGAGAGATGCCTTTCGGGAGAGATGATGAGCCTGACTCCCCAAGTTGGTGCGGGGATCCTGGAGGCCTATGTACTACACAGAGAATGTGATGAGGGTTGAGTGGGAAGGGAGGGCTGTCCTGCCCCCACGTGTTCGGTGCCTCCTTCTCTTTCGGGTTGCAGCTGTACCTGGTCTTCTGCTACCGTCAGACATACCAATTCTCCTCGTAGGAGTTCTCCCTGCCAACGTGGGCTCAGCCACAGAGAGCCTCACCCCTGCTCTCTATAGGGCCACTGCCATTAGTGCTCAGCCTCTTTACAGATCCCCTGCCCCCTTCTCCATCCTCAGAGCTGCAGAGCTTGGGACTTGACTGGTAGAGAATAGATGTTTTCACATTTGTTAAAATACTAAAGAAGACTTTATTCAAAACTATTGCAATAAGGGAGCAAGATGCATTTCAACTCCAAGTACAGCAAAGACAGGTGGGATGTATAGCCAGAGAGATGGGCCCAGGGATGGGGCCTAGTCAAGAAGAGGGCTCAGAGGAGCTTGACTAATGTTTGGTCAAGGAGCGACTCTCGGTCACTACCCATCACATCAGCTGCCAGTCTCAAGGAAGCCAACCTCTCGGCCCCAGATCAACCCATTTCTTTACTTCATTTCTAAGCTCTGGCCTCTGTCTCCTCTCTTTTTGTTACATCCAGCATAATTGCCCTCATTGGGTCTAAACCTCTAAACGCAGGAAGTCTGGGTATCCTAAGAAGCACATGTCTTTAGAATCACAATCCTGCCCCTTATCTTCTTCTAAAGACAACAGTGCTGAGGGTTAAGGTGGGGATGACAGGCTTTTCAGGCTTCCTAAAGATCAGTCATGTGGTTTGGGCAACGAGCAGACTTCCCCGGGTTTGTGCAAGGAGCAGACTCCCCAGCTGCCTCTAGAAAGTCTTTATCCTTACTCTAGTTTTTCCAGACCAAGTGTTCTTCCTCTAGTTCCGGGTTTCTCAGTCTGAGTGCTACTGACATTTCAGGCTGGGTAATTCTTTACCGTAGAAAGATATGCTATACCCTGTCGGGTGTTCAGCTTCATCCTCAGGCCTCTGCTCACTGACCTGGCAGCACATCCCTACCCCCCTAGTGAGGACGACAAAAAATGACCTAGGAACATTGCCAGATGCTCCCTGGGGGACAGAATGGCCCTTGGTTAAGAACCACTGATCTAGTTACAAAAGCTTCTTGACCTGGAATTAAAGAGAGCCATAAACTTGAACTTAAAAAAAAGAAAAAATCACATCTTTATTTTTCCAGACCTCTAACTAAAATGTAACATTTCTTTGAATTCCAAATGTAGGCAAAACAAAACAACAAAATCCAGTTCTTTATATTAGCAGTTTTTGTGACTTCCTTACAATGTGGAAAACTGTTATTTTCATATCATGTGAGAGCTGTTGCAGCTTTCTTAGGAGAGAATTTACATTCATCAACTTCAAAGACATGAAGCTTTTAGAACTGTTGCTAGATCTTTTCATTTAACTCAATGAATAAGACATACTACTGGGGCTCCTGGGTGGTTCATGTGGTCTCTCTCTCTTTCTGTCAAATAAATAAATAAATAAATAAAATCTTTTAAAAAAGACATATTACTAAGGCACACATATGTCTTTTAAACATTTTTATAGCTTTTCCAATAAAATGGGTTACCTTATTAGGTTCATATATATATATATATATATATATATATATATCTTTTTTTTTTTAAAGATTTTATTTATTTGACAGACAGAGATCACAAGTAGGCAGAGAGGCAGGCATAGAGAAAGGGCGAAACAGGCTCTCTGCTGAGCAGGGTCCTGGGATTATGACCTGAGCGGAAGGCAGAGGCTTAACCCACTGAGCCACCCAGGAGCCCCAGCTTCATATATTTTTATTTTATGCACTTAAAGACCTTATTCTGAGAAGGAGTATTAAAGGTTTCACCAGACTTCCAAATAAATTAAGAACCTCTGTTTTGAACAGAGTTTCTGAACCTGGACCATAGGCCACTGCTACTTATCGTTGCTTTAACAGAAGCCCTGTGAGGATTTAGTTTGGCCAGTGCTACGGGCTGACTCCTCAATGTGCAAATCCATCCAGGCACTTTCTATCCTCAGAGCCATCTCTGTCCTCCCTCGCCAGATATTGCTAGAGTTGGTCCTCAGTACCGGTTTGCTTGACCTCTGTTTTGCTGGCCTTCTACTCCTCTGATGAGTGCGAAGGGGGCGTGATGCGATGAGTGGAGTCTCCACTGCTCCCATGTTTGGCAGCAGGGAGGGGGGCGCTGGAGAGCAACCAGCCCCTCCAACCTGCATGGGGTCCATCTCCAGATGAGCATTTCAGGCCGCTTTCTCCTCCAGAGCTCCCACACCTCGCTAGCTTGAGGGAGACAAGTCAACGAATCAAATCTCTCTGGAGGTCAAGATGGCTCCATTCTACTTCCAAAATAAGAGGCAGGGGGAAGCCCAATCCCCAAAAGACAGGGATTTTTGACCATCACCACCAGTGGGGAGGTGCTATGGGCATCTAGCGTCTACAGACCAGGGATGTTGCTAAACATCATACAGTGCACAGAACTTTCCCTCACAAAGAATTATCCAGCCCCAAGTCAATAGGGCTGAGGTTGAATCAGGTGTTATTGGACCATATGACTGGTCCAGGGGTGCAGAAATTCACCATGTTGTCATAGTTTTAGCTCCCTTTCTTGGTCCTTAGGCTGCCTCCCCTCCCTCTCCTCTCCACCCCCAGACGGCAAGTGGCTACTATAGCTGCACATCTCACCTTGACACCTCATATCATCCAAAGGGAGAAACATCTTTGTCCCTGCATTTGTACCAGAATCCTAACATTCTCTGTCACTGGAACAAAGACACATGCCTCCTTGAACACGTCTCTGCAGCTCAAGGCATGTAATGCTCTTATTGGCTTAGCCTTGGTCACATTTTCCCACAAGAGCCAGGGATGGACTCCAATGACCTGCCACCACTTGGAATTAGAAATTGTGAGCTCTGGAGGGAGCTGGACAGGGAAGGGGAAGTCACAGATCCTGGAATAATAATCAACAAATATCTACTGCTCTGCTCTTCCTCATTACTCCCTTGCTTTCTGGCCATTTAACACGTGTTCTACTATCTTTTCTAGGAACCACTTGGAGCTGTTCAGCTATGATCCATGTTTCTTTAATGTAGATTAAGCTCAAACATGATTAGTAAATTGGGGAATTTGTTTGTACTAAGTGCCAGTTAGCTGGGTTCAGTTTTCTCCAGCATTTGAACATTTTGAAATGATCTTCTCACAATTTAAGAGAGAGCTTTAGCAATACATGAGGATCTTAAGAAGAAGTTGGAAAGCCCATGAAGATGCTTTCCTTTAGGGTAAGCGGGGGTGGGTTTGGTGACTTCTGTGTTAAGCCGTCTGGAAGGGCTGAAAGTGTAGATGACGAAGGTGCTTGGACTGGAGCAGTATGCTGCATCCTTCCCACTGACCTCACCTCCTGCTACTCTTCCCTTCTCCTGTGTGGTCCCTTGCACAGCCTGGGCCCTTCTTATCTCAGGACCCTTGCACCTGCTGTTCCTGTTCCTGTTCCTGCCTCTCCTGAATATCTACCTGGCTTGCCTCCCCATGTCCTCCAGGTTCTTCTCGAATGCTACTCTCTCTTTAAGGCTTTCTCTAACCATACTATTTAAAATTGTAACCCTACCATGGACATTCCCTGTCTCCCTTTGATGAATTATTGTTCTCTATTGCTCTTAACACTATATAATAAATCACATATTTCTACATATTTAATTAGTCGATTGTCTCTCCCCTATCCCCGCCCCCCCGCAACTGTAACAGTTGTGAGGTTAGGTCTTTTTGTCTGTTTTGTTCTCTGCTGGATCCCCGGGTCCATCACAGAGTTAAGCTAAATAAATATTCATGGAATGACCCAGTGAAGAAAGAGTAGTTTGATTATCCAGAAGCTTCATCTCCCAGAGATGGAGGTCAGTCTGATAAGCAGCTCCCCTCTTGGGGTTCTGGACTAATCCATTGCTTTTCTATAACAGCCCCATAGTTGGTCTTAAAGGTTCACTTGCTTCAAGTTAGCTTGCTTGATGACTTAAGGTCCAAGATTTGTAACAAAACAAATTTACTTTCTTTGCAATTTGTAGACCACTGGCCTTGGGGAATAAAGGACCAGAACATTCCCAGGTCACAGAGGCCAGCAAGTCTGTTTAAGCCACCTCAACTTTCTGATGAGCCCAGCAGTCCTCCAGCAAAATGTTTTTCATTTTTCAGGACACAAAGATGACTTTACTGACCTCCTTTTGCCTATCGGTAGACCTCACCCTCTTTTGCAGAAAGAACAAAACACTCTTGCACAACCCCTGGTTACCAAGGACCCAGACCTTCAACTTCCAAGCACCAGGATAATTCTGGAGCTGGCATGATGGAGCCAGTGCAGGATCAAGAAATACCGCCGGGCCACTGTACTCCCTTACCTGATTGAATCCCTTTAAAATTCTCTGGGCCAGGCAGAAACCTCTGAGTTGGCTTTTGGATAAGAGTCAGCCTCCTCCCCAGATGGCCAGCCTCCTGAATAAAGCTCAAATTCCTTTCTAATCAAAACTTGTCTTTTGAGTACTGCCCTTTCCTGCCACCGGAAGCCAAACTTGGGTTTCCGGTAACATTTCCACACAACTGGAGGATTGTTTTCCCTTCTGGTTGTAGCGTATCACCTCAGGTCAGGTCTTCTTTTGTTTTTTTCCGGAAGGACTTGACTTACCTATCATTTTCCGTATCTCCCTCTCCCTCCTTACGTGGAGAAAAATACATCATGTTAGTGATTGGCATCGGATTGGCATGTTAGTGAATACAGCTACAGAAAAATATAAATCCATATAGATAGCTAAATATTTAATAGAGAAAGTTGATTATCCTTGTGTCCACAGCAGGGATGGAAATTTCCTCACCCTATTTCCAGATGCAGACAACCCATAGCTGCTTTATTTAGTCTGTACCTCTCCTACTTTCCTCCTGTTCCCCCCACGTGCTAGGGATTGCTGGGAAAATTCAATTTTGCCTAATCTCGTCGGTACACCCATGAAAATATTTTTCGCAAGTGAATAGGGTGGACACTCAGATTTTGCTTTTCCTTCCTTCTGGTTCTGCCAAGGTAGTATCTGGGTAGAGAAGGGGGAGGGGTGGTCTTTTCCAATGGTGATATTAAGAATATCTCACAACTGATTTGGCACAGGCACAGACCAATCAGAATGGGCACTGACTTCCGGTCATCAGCCCAGCCCTTCTGATGCAGACTGGCCCTCGGCCTCCGGAAGATGACCTTAGGGTGGGGAGGTGAGCAGGAGGATTGTTTGAATTGGAGCAGGGTCCCCTGGCACCTCTGGTCTCAACAATAGTTCTTACCTCCCGCTAGTTGCTTGCTCTGCTGGCATTTACAGACCCGGTTGGTGGCTGGGTGGGTTGGTCTCTCCCGACTTGGTTACCGCCCCGGAGCCCTCCCTGGCTGACCTGACCTTGGGTCCTTGCTGCTACTGAGGGTCTCTCTCAGTCTCCACCACTTGCCTGTTGGCATCAGAGGCTGCCATCATCTTGCCTCTTGGATGGCCAGTGCCACCATAGTGTTTCTGGTTCTTTTTTCATTTTTTTCCAAGATTTTATTTATTTATTTGAGACAGAGAGAGTACAAGTAGGGAGAGGAGCAGAGGAAGTGGGCCAAGCAGAAGCCCAATGTGGGACTCGATCTCAGGACCCCTGGATCATGACCTGAGCTGAAGTCAGATGTCCAATCAACTGAGCCATCCAGGTGTCCAGCATTTCCGGTTCTCTATTCAGTTGCTTCCTGTACCATCTTGAGCACATGGTGAAGCTTCTGGGTCCCATCCATAGCTCTTGGGGATGGAGAATAGCTTAGTAAATGTTCTTCACTTTTTCAGTGTTCTATCTCTGTTCTTTTGAATCTTTGATCTATATACAATGGCTTGGAGACTTTGTTAAAATGCAGGTTCAGGAGATCCCAAGTGGGACCTCAGGTTCTGCATTTTTAAAAGTTCCTAGCTGATGTCAAAGCCGCAAGTCCTGGGATCATACCCTTCTTCCCAGGTGACATTTGCACACGCATATCCTACAGGCTAGCAGGATTCGGAGAGAGGGAAATTGACTTATGGATAAGTAAAGATATAAACCCATTACCTATGGCAACAGGAGATTTCCTAGTAGTGCTGCGTGTTTATCTTCCAAAAGTCATCTATGCCCCCTTTATTCTTCCTGTTATGCATGTGAAAGCACTCAGCTTTCAAGGCTATCTTGAGTACACTGATACCAGCAAGTCTCACAAAATGAAATGCAGCCAGAAGCACATGAGAACTTCCGTTCCCAAATAAAAAGCCAAGACGCACCAGAAAGAAAACTTTTTTGTTTCTTCCTATCGGGGGAATGGCTTTGAGACCCAAAGGTCCATGTCTCCATGGAAACAGGCATGAAGATGAGGGCCCCTAGCTAGGATGGCTTGGTAAAATAGAGGATGTCTAGTTAAATTTAAATTTCAGATAAGTAAATAGATTTTTTTAGTCCAAGTGTTGCAATCACCTCTCCTGTTATGGTCAGCCCCAGAAATGGGTGGACCCCCCATCCCATACAAGGTTCAGACACAGAGACCTTTGACACCATGCACGTACCAAGAAGGTATGAAAGGTTTCTGACTCACATAATGAGGGTTGCTGGGGACATCTGCTGGGATATCCCCTGCAGATCCAAAACTAGCTTGAGAGAGCAGGATGGGGCAACTCCCTTGGAGTTTCAGGGTGATAGGGAATGGGGCTGAGCTGAAGGGCTTGGCGGTACGCAGTTTGAACTTGAAGCTGGTGCCAAGGGAGGGAGCAGCAGGCCTGTCTTATCAGCTTGGTCAGGTGTGGGAGGTTATAAAGAAAGGAGGAAGAGGATTTGTATTAATACTTCATGTATAAATAGTGTAAGTATGACACATGAAGTATTTGGAAATACAGGTGATTTCCTAGTAGTGCTGTGGGTTTATC
Organism: Mustela nigripes; assembly: GCF_022355385.1. Classification (NCBI taxonomy): domain Eukaryota; kingdom Metazoa; phylum Chordata; class Mammalia; order Carnivora; family Mustelidae; genus Mustela; species Mustela nigripes. The sequence goes on along the minus strand of NC_081557.1, from coordinate 242,657,545 downwards.
CTCCAAAAGTCAGCTATGCCCCCTTTATTCTTCCTGTTATGCATGTGAAAGCACTCAGCTTTCAAGGCTGTCTTGAGTACACCGACATATACATGAAGTATAATACTTCATGTGTCATACTTACACTAAACTTATTCGTTGTTTGTCTGAAATTCAAATTTAACTGCTTGCCTTGCATTTTTGTTGTTGTTAAATTTGGCAATCCTATCTAGGCAGCAGAAAGAAAAGCCTGGGTCCCTCCTAGGGTCATAAAGGCACCCGCTCCAACTCTGATTTGCCCACTTCCAGATTTCTTGTTGCATGAAACAAATGAGCCCCTTTGCTTTAAGCCTCTATCGGTCTGATGTTCAATTACCTGAAGCCAAGCCTGTTCCTAAAGATACATTTCTGCTGATTCTTCTCTTGGCAGTTGTTGTACTGTGTACTTAGGTACAGATTATGTACCTTTATGGGAGATTGTTGAAATCTGCCTGAGACACTGAAAACAACCATAGAATATGTGTATATTTCAGCACTTTTTAAAAAAACAATGCTGAAATTGGGATGTGACTTAGACTAGGCGGGGTCTTGGATTTAGATCTAAGTGGTTCTCAGCCCTGGCTGCTTATTAAAACCATCTGGGGAGCTTTTAGCAGATAGGAAACGCTGCCTGTGTCTACCCTCTGAAGTTTGATTTAATTGGCCTGGGGTTGGGCCCAGGCATGGTAATTTTTAAAAGCCTCCTCAGTGTAAGTAATTATGCAGGCCAGGGCCAAAAATCATGGTACTAGATAAAATACTTTCTGTATGTGTAGGTATGTTTATTGTGAGTCAAGCCTTCTTATGAAGTTCTTTAAGAGGTGGAACAGTGAGAGAAACCTGTCCCATCAATGCCCCATGAAGAACGGCTATTTCACGGGCTGTCCCCTCACTAACTGGGCAGAGGCTTGGGCTAGCCCACCTACCCTTCCACTGGGTCAACCACCAGGGTGGCTGTGTGCCATCAAGGCTAGGGAGAGTGAAGGAAACACTGAAAGCCCAAAACCCAGAGATGGGTGGCTCACAGCATCTCCTCACTCGATGTCAAGGCTGTCAGGTCTCCGGAGAGTTTAAAAATTTAGAGAAAGGGGTGGGATTCTCTCTGTATCTCTCCTCAGGGGAGCTGCACGACAGGGGGCATGTCCATGACGCCTGAGAAAAGAGCCAGAAGTTCAAGTAGTTTAAGAAGGAGTTGGTTGGTTGTTGTGGAGTCTGCCTGTTGACTGGGGGGAAATGAAAAGTCTTCTGAGTTGGCTTCTGACTTGGAAGTCAGCCTCCCTTGACTCGTCTGCTTGGGAATGAAACTGGACGTGTTTCTGCGTAGCTACAGGTATTAGAGTTCATCCTTGATGTCTCTCGACCATTCTGGAGTTACGGCCTTTCAGAGCCACTGGACCCACAGATGTGTTTGGTGGAAGAGGCTGACCTTTACTCTGCTGTCCTGGAAATTCTGCCCATGCCGTGGAAGTAGATCAGGTGCCAGCCGGGGCCAGTCCACACCACCGCGGCACCGCAAATAATGAACACTTGATCTTGTTTGACCAGTTCCTCCAAGCTTTTTATTTTTCTTCTAGCTGTGGGCTAATCTTCAATCAGCAGGCCCCTCCCTGTAAATGGACCTGCTCTGTGTAACTCGAACTGCACTGAGTTCCTTAAGTCTGTCTGATTCTAAACCAGTTTGGTTCCCACAGTAAGACGACTTCATGTTTTTATATGTAGAGTTCATTTTCTGCCTCTGTGACCCAGCTAGTA